>NW_028244456.1:0-399935 GCF_964263255.1 Lissotriton vulgaris | reverse complement strand
ATCGACCAGTGATGTTGGCTCATCGCAAGAAAGTAGCAGCAATGTCCCTGAATCAACACAGGTTGTTGTAACTCATCTGACAAGTGTTGAACAACCACAGCCGCAACAACAACACCATGTGCAAGTACACGCCCAAGTACATGTGGAAGGAGAGGCAGCAAAAGGAGATGCGCAAGCAAAGGTGCATGGACGTTCACAAGTGCCCACAATAGTTGTTCCTCCCGAAGTAGGGGCACATTTGGAAATCGACAATGAAGCTGAGGTATCATTGGAAGCCACTCCTCCTGATGATCATTCATTGTCTTCCACATCCCTAGCAAGGAAAAGATCAAGGGGGGTGTCTACATCTTCTTCAAGCCCACCTCGTTCTGGTGCAAGTGATCTGTCTTGGGAACCACGACAACTGCGGTCTGACAGTGAGGCAGAGGCACACCATGATCTGCCACCGGTACCTAAGCGTAAAAGGAAGGTCGTCCAAAAACTCAAACCTATGGAGTGTGATGAGGCTCAACAAGAAGTGACAGATACTGCTGGTGATGAAGCCTCTCACGATGACGACGAGGCAGTCATCACAAAGGTCACTGCAGCCCCACCGGGCATGCAGCAAAGAGACATTTTGACCCTATCCCGAGAAGCTGCTGAGCGTGATGATGATGTCGGCGAGGAGGCAATGGAAATGGAATCATTAGATTTGGAGTTAAGTAGTACACCAAAACCTACCGCTTCCATATTTCTTCCTCGCAAGAAGGTACCCACCTCGTCCTCGACCTCAATTCGTGGTGGTGAAAGTGCAAAACGTACTGAAGTTCGGCAATCCACATCCTCCACTTCATCTGTCATTAGCAGCAGGACCACCACCACCAGTATCGCCGCCTCCTCCGGCCCCCGAAGACATTTCAAGTCTCCAGTTTGGGACTTCTTTAGTGTTTGCCCAAAAAAGGAAAACGTAGCCATTTGTAGCCTTTGTAAGCTTCGATATAGTCGTGGTAAGCTTGGTTCTAACTATGGTACCGGAGGCCAGAGAGGTCATCTTGAGAGAAGGCACCCTGTCGAATGGTTTCCGCACCTAGAGGCGGTCAAGAAAGCCGGAATTGCACGTAATGAAAACGTTGATTTGTCATCTGCTGATGACGAGGAGGTAGAAGAAGACGATTCAAACACTTCACTTACACCCAGTTCCCATGTCAGCAGCACACCCCATGGGAGCCACACTAAGAGTGTGGGAGAGAGTGAGACATCAATGCGGAAAAGTTCATCAGCGAGCGTAACTGGGTCGAAGAGATCATCATCATCCCGTAAATCATTGGTCCAGGGCAACATTAAAAAGATGTTGTTTACAGAAGCGCAATATGAACGCAACCACCCAATGACCCGTCTGTATAACACTAAGCTGGCTAAAATGCTAGCTCTGGACCTTCTCCCTTTTTCTTTTGTAGAAGGGGTTGGTTTTCTAGAATTAGTGACAGTGCTCTGCCCTAAATGGAAGGTTCCTAGCCGGTTCTATTTTGCCCGAGTTGCGGTTCCAGCACTACATGAAGATGTTCTGAAGTTGATTGGGGCAGCTTTGGAGAAGAGTGCTGTTCACACTATACATCTGACAACAGACATGTGGACCAGTGGCGCAGGCGCTGATTACATGTGCATCACTGCACACTGGGTCTCTTTTTCAGGGGCTAAAGCAAAGCTAAACTCAGGTGTTGACACTAACATTGTTTTTAAAGGTGCTCGGAAACATGCAACACTAGCCATGTTTGGTTTGGAGAAACGTCACACAGCAGAAAACATTTTGGATGTCTTTAACACAAAGGTCCTTAACTGTCTGTCCCCACTAAAACGCAAGGTTGGTTATGTTTCCACAGACAATGGCTCCAATATAGTTAAGGCCATGAGGGACGGTTACTATTTCAGAGTGCCGTGTTTGGCGCACTGTATAAACCTGGTTGTCCAAAAATTCTTGGGTAATAAACGCAGTGCAGCGTACAGTGTATTGGACAACTGCCGAAAAATTTGCAAGCATTTCAGGCATTCTTTTAAGGCCCGCAAGCAGCTGAGGAGCATGCTATATCAAAGTCAAATGCCAGTGAAAGCACTCATCCAGGAGGTGGTAACACGTTGGAACTCAACCTTCTACATGCTTGAGCGTCTGTATGAGCAGTATACGCAACTCGATCAATTTTTCTTGAAAGAGGGTATAGAGGAGCTGAGGATGGGTGGGCCGCAATGGAACATAGTTGAAAGCCTAACACGCATGCTTCGTCCTTTTGAGGTCTTCACACGTGCAGTCAGCAAGGAGGACTCTAATTTGGGAAAAGCTATCCCATTGTTGTACATGCTGGAGGACCAACTGAAGGAGGTGTGTTCTGTGTTTCGAAAAGATGACAAAAAGAAAGACTCTTTGCTTCTGGCTGAGACATTATTAGAGCTCCTACAAGGTGATGAACGTCTTCAAAAGATCCACTCAGAACAGCATTACATTTGTGCTACTATTCTGGATCCACGCTACAAAAAGGCGCTGGCAGGCAGAGCATTCTTTCCTTTTGCTGATGAAGATGTTACAAAGTACAAACGTTGGCTAGCCTTGTCAGCCAAGAAGTTTGAAACAGAACGGCTGGAAATTGAAGGAAATGGCAGTACATCAGCAGGCCATCCCCAGTCAAAACAATCCACTTCTGCACCTGTGGCTGTGGCACAAGTGACCTCTCAGCCGTTAAAGACACCGGCAACCGCATCATCTGCACGAAAGGCAGCAGAAACATTGGAGGCTGAAGAGGATTGGCTAGCTCTGCGTGGGTTTGGTTCTCAAAAGGCCAGAGGCACAGCAAGAGCTACGCAAAGTGGAGGAACCTTGGAGGAGGACCTTGAGTCGATGGTGAAGGACTATCTGAATGACTCCACAGAGGTCTATGTTAATTCTGACCCATTGGCGTATTGGCATGGGAAAAAAGAATTGTGGCCACAGCTCACCAACCTGGCTTTAAACTACTTGTCTTGCCCACTCGCAAGTGTGTCTTCTGAACGGGTTTTCAGTGCGGCTGGTGGGATTGTAACTCCCAAACGGAGCCGCCTCTCGCCCAAAAATGTGGAGAGGTTAACAATGATCAAGATGAATCAGCACCTCATACCACCAGATATAAGAGTACGAGAGAGCGTGCCGGATGAAGAGGAGGTGGCCAGCACCATAGATGAGGGAATTTCTACTCTGTCAGGTGGCACTGACCTCACCCGGGCTGAATTCGCAGAGTATGATGACGAAGCCTTATTCTTATTCCTGGACCGTGATTCCGACTTCGAGCCCTGAAAATGAGACAACGAATCAATAACTTTCTTTTTCATCCTTATTCACTTTTATTCCTGTGTGTCTGTCTTTCTTTGTTGTGCACAGTTAATATAATTCAAACTTTAATCAGATAATCACAAAGACAAGCCCATCAGCAGAACTGTCTTCACTTGTTTGCTAATTTATTTGAAGGTGCCGCAGTCTGCATTCCTCAGGTTCACAAGTTCAGAAGAACATGCTCCTCTATCCTCCTCCTCCAGACTCCTATTTCCATCAAAGCAGAGGGCTGGTTTACGCCCAATGAAGAAAGACTCAGCACTTGTGGGGGTGTTGTTCTACCTCTTTGCAGGTGAGTTGACGGGTCTGGGGCCATTGCTGGGAAGCACTAAAAGTGGTTTGTGCCAAATCCGAGGCGGAAATTTTTTTGTGTTTTTGATGACTTGCTTGCCTTTGAGGTGCTCTTAGGGGGGGTTCCGTCTGTTTGTGGGTGAGTTTCATGGTCTGAGAGCATTGCTGGGACACTCTAATCTTGATTGCATTTGCTTTTCAGGAAATCCGTCGTGCCAACCCCGACTTATGGCCCAGCTACGCAGCGCGTTTGGACCGAAGGCCCAGAAATATTGCAAGTATGAGAGTTTGCTTTTGGCCTGTTTGGGGGTGTTATACTTCTTGGCGGGTGGGTTGCCGGGTCTTGGGGCATTCCTGGGAAGGTCTAATACCGGGTAGAAGTGGTTGGGACTAAATCCAGGCCGATTTTTTTTTTGGGCTATTTCTGACATTTTGCTCTATGTAGCGTTTTCGGGGGCCTGTTTGGGGGGCTTCCTGGTGTTTGCGGGTGAGTTTCGTGGTCTGGGAGCACTGCTGGGACACTCTAATCTTGATTGCATTTGCTTTTCAGGAAATCCGTCGTGCCAACCCCGACTTATGGCCCAGCTACGCAGCGCGTTTGGACCGAAGGCCCAGAAATATTGCAAGTATGAGAGTTTGCTTTTGGCCTGTTTGGGGGTGTTATACTTCTTGGCGGGTGGGTTGCCGGGTCTTGGGGCATTCCTGGGAAGGTCTAATACCGGGTAGAAGTGGTTGGGACTAAATCCAGGCCGATTTTTTTTTGGGCTATTTCTGACATTTTGCTCTATGTAGCGTTTTCGGGGGCCTGTTTGGGGGGCTTCCTGGTGTTTCTGGGTGAGTTTCGTGGTCTGGGAGCACTGCTGGGACACTCTAATCTTGATTGCATTTGCTTTTCAGGAAATCCGTCGTGCCAACCCCGACTTATGGCCCAGCTACGCAGCGCGTTTGGACCGAAGGCCCAGAAATATTGCAAGTATGAGATTTTGCTTTTGGCCTGTTTGGGGGTGTTATGCTTCTTGGCGGGTGGGTTGCCGGGTCTTGGGGCATTCCTGGGAAGGTCTAATACCGGGTAGAAGTGGTTGGGACAAAATCCAGGCCGATTTTTTTTGGGCTATTTCAGACATTTTGCTCTATGTAGCGTTTTCGGGGGCCTGTTTGGGGGGCTTCCTGGTGTTTGCGGGTGAGTTTCGTGGTCTGGGAGCACTGCTGGGACACTCTAATCTTGATTGCATTTGCTTTTCAGGAAATCCGTCGTGCCAACCCCGACTTATGGCCTAGCTACGCAGCGCGTTTGGACCGAAGGCCCAGAAATATTGCAAGTATGAGATTTTGCTTTTGGCCTGTTTGGGGGTGTTATGCTTCTTGGCGGGTGGGTTGCCGGGTCTTGGGGCATTCCTGGGAAGGTCTAATACCGGGTAGAAGTGGTTGGGACAAAATCCAGGCCGATTTTTTTTGGGCTATTTCAGACATTTTGCTCTATGTAGCGTTTTCGGGGGCCTGTTTGGGGGGCTTCCTGGTGTTTGCGGGTGAGTTTCGTGGTCTGGGAGCACTGCTGGGACACTCTAATCTTGATTGCATTTGCTTTTCAGGAAATCCGTCGTGCCAACCCCGACTTATGGCCTAGCTACGCAGCGCGTTTGGACCGAAGGCCCAGAAATATTGCAAGTATGAGATTTTGCTTTTGGCCTGTTTGGGGGTGTTATGCTTCTTGGCGGGTGGGTTGCCGGGTCTTGGGGCATTCCTGGGAAGGTCTAATACCGGGTAGAAGTGGTTGGGACAAAATCCAGGCCGATTTTTTTTTGGGCTATTTCTGACATTTTGCTCTATGTAGCGTTTTCGGGGGCCTGTTTGGGGGGCTTCCTGGTGTTTGCGGGTGAGTTTCGTGGTGTGGGAGCACTGCTGGCTATATATACTTTACTTTGCAAGAGGTTTGAAGCAAATCCATGGTGGCTGAGGGGACTTAGGGCCTAGCTGCAGAGCGCGCGCGGAGTGATTTGGGAAATTTGTGAAAAAGTGACTAAGTCCCCATTTTTGTACTTTTGCTCTTTGGCTGTTTGGGGGTCTTCTACTCGTTTTCTCCTGGGTTGACGGCTCTGGGGCCATTGCTGGGAAGCTCTAATACCGGATAAAAGTGTTTTGGACCAAATCCCAGGCGGAATTTTTTTTGTGTTTTTGATGACTTGCTTGCCTTTGAGGTGCTCTTAGGGGGGGTTCCGTCTGTTTGCGGGTGAGTTTCGTGGTCTGGGAGCACTGCTGGGACACTCTAATCTTGATTGCATTTGCTTTTCAGGAAATCCGTCGTGCCAACCCCGACTTATGGCCTAGCTACGCAGCGCGTTTGGACCGAAGGCCCAGAAATATTGCAAGTATGAGATTTTGCTTTTGGCCTGTTTGGGGGTGTTACGCTTCTTGGCGGGTGGGTTGCCGGGTCTTGGGGCATTCCTGGGAAGGTCTAATACCGGGTAGAAGTGGTTGGGACAAAATCCGCGCGGAAAAGCCTTTAGTTTTGGCACTTTTTGTAACTTAGGGTTCGTTAGGGTTAGCCCTAGCAGCAGGATTGCATGTGTATCGGGGTGTTCTAGATTTTTCAAACTGAGTTCTGGGGTCTTAGAGCACTCGTGAGAATGTGTAATTTTGGTTGCAAGTCATTTGAAGAAAATCCATGGTGGGAAAGGGGGGATTTGGCATAGTTAAAGAAAGCCTTTGCCACTATTCTTAACTTAGGGTTCGTTAGGGTTAGCAGTATTTCTATTGCATGTGTTTGAGTGGGGGGGATTTCGAGTCTTGGAGCGATGCTGGCTATGGCTACTTTTGCTTGGTTGCTTGCAAGTGGTTTGAATGCAATCCACGGGGGGTAATGGGTAATTAGGGTACTTCGGCCTACTTTTACTTTCAAAGTAAGTTTTGTCTCCAGTTTTCTGCTAGGCCTCGTTTTTTGGGTGGGAGCACTGCTAGGAAGATCTATTTTTGTTCTAAAACACAGTTTACAGTACACCTAGCTTGAGGGGCAAGATCCGCTACATTAATTTGCCCATACTTATTTATCCTTCAAAAGGTGACTCAGAGTACGCACTTTCAAAAACATTGTACTGTCTGTCTACTAGGAAAAACAAATTGTGACTTTTTGCACTCCACAGCCTACATACCTTATATTTATTTATCAGTGGTGTTGTAATATTATATCACTTCCTGTTTTTCGTTGCAGAATTACAGGCCGGGTTTCAGTCTCTGCAATGGGGAAAAAAGGATGGAGTCAGGCTTCACAGTAGCGAGCCACAATTCAGCATCAGGCAGGCAGTGGACAGGGTGTCTTCTGGTGACCAACATCGGTGGACGAAGCGTCGGCTGCAATGGAGGAGTGCCGCTAATAGGAGGATTTTTTTTCTGCGGGCAACTTACTTACCACTTCCAACAGGACCACTACAACCACATAGATACAGTATCCCTTGCCTTTTTCTCTGACTGTGACTGCATTTCTTTGCTCTCTCTCGGCTTCTACATTGATCCCTTAACACATCACTTAGTCCACTCCACTATCTGCACCACACATAGTCATTTGTAAGTGCTCCTACGTAATTCGCAAGTCGCAGCACGCCCCAGGCCGTAGAGGACTGGGATGGCCCCAATGATGAAGCATGTCACCAAGGGGCAACCCTGGTGAGTGAGGGGACACCTAGAAAAAAAGCAATTTCTCCTTTTCTATCTACTATACCTTCTGTCAGGTTACGCAGCCCCTAAGCGCCTACCGTACTATGAAACTACATTTCCCATGAGTAGGCGGGAGACTTGCAGACTATTTAGTGAGACTATATGAGAGTACCCTTGTATGTTAGGACATCACTTCACTGATGCCTGTCTTGTCTTCTCTTACAGGTATCCTTTCCCTGCTGACCCTACCTTTACCCATCCCACATTTTTTATTTTAGTTTGTTATTTTTCTCCCTCGCCTAATGCCTCGAACACCCTGTGTTTACACTTCTGGGTGTTGGTGACATTTGGAGGTGGAACCATATTTGCATCGACTGGATCACGGGGAGTAAACGTGACACCTTCCAGACCAACCCCATTGAGTGTTGTTGTGAATGGATTTATAGTGACCAGCAAGGCTCTCGGGTATCTGGCTACAGAGACCTTATGTTGAATATAGTTATCAATAATTCCACACAGGCCCTGTACTGTCGCATTCTTTCTTTCCACAGTTGTCGATGATATATTCTTACTCTGCTTGACAAAGAACCATTGCTAATGTGAAAGAACTTCAACCGAATTAGTAGTTATACTTTACCATTTGTTAGGCTACAATGTGGCACTGCTCTACTGTACTTCTGTCACCTGCTATATTCTCAGTTGTACCGTTGAATTGCTCAGGAGGACAAACCAGATTTCATTTTCTTTTTTTTCATAGGCATGCAACTGCCACTGTGTCACACCACTAGTACCACCGCTATGAGGAAATTTTATCCGACCAAGATTGCCAACGTTATTCGGTGTTTCCCGTGGAGCCAGCCCTGGGCCTAGCCCTACTTTCAAACACAAATTACAGGTAAGATAAGCGTTTGGGGGTATAATGGAGTATTAGTACGAGAGACGAGAGACTGAAGGTAGTACTACTAAAGTCCTAGGACTCTTGGATTCACTTCACTTAGTCTGTGAGAGGCACTTAGTGTTGAAAACATTTGGGCATTTACACTTAAAGGAAGAAAATGGAACTAAACTTTCAGGAAAACAGTCAACGTTAAACCCCCACCCACCAGGCAAGCAGTAAAAAACAGGTATGCTCAGATAAAGTTTGAAAAAGTATATTTATATCCCTAACAAAATAATCTCCCGCAAGACCCTCCCTAACCCCAACGATTGTCCTTCAAAAGTCCCCAAAAACCCAACTCCCAATTCCCACCCCCCAAAAGTCTCTAAAAAAGGGGCAAGGGACACTATGGGTGGATGCTGTTAACTTTTTGGGCCAGGGCATCATGCTCCTCGCGGAGCAAGGCGAGCTCCTGCTGAAGGCGGGACACCATCAGGGTAGTGCGGCGCAGGCGTGCCTTCACTGCCTTGCAGGTGCAAGGCCTGTGAGAAGCAGCTGTTGGCCTTGCTGCTCGGCGGTGGCGTTTGCCTTTGGCAGCCCGGCTCAGTCTCGGTGGACCACTGTGCTGGGTGGCAGCCGGTGGGGCCACGGAGGCCGATGCGGACGACGTTGTCGTTGTTGTCGACCGCACACTTTCCTCGTCCTCCAGGGCCACCAGCCGCCGATATTCCGCAACAGTGGCCTCGATTCTCCGTTGCCGGGCCGCTCTAGCCAGCTCCTTCCTCCTTGTTCGTTTGGAAGGAGAACCTATATGAAGAAAGAAAGACATAGTCTGTAACCAATGCTCTTTAAGATTAACTCAATCATTCAGCAGAAATGTGTGCTGCAGTACAACTAGCAACTTGCAAGCGCATTACATAACTATTGAGGCCAGTATCTATCTAACCTCACACTTCTTCATCCTTGCTCTAACATTAGTGGGAGTTTAAGGAACAAATTCTATGAGCACTGTGGACTTCCATTGGAGTCGACTATGAAAGTACACCAGTCTTATTCTTCTTCTTATCTCTTGTTTTGGAAAATTGGTACGTTATTTTCTGCAAGCCGGCATAATGCCAGCGCGGTAAACTTGCACCCGAGAAAAAGAGACGCACGCCATGAGGAGTGACCTAGACTTGCGTTGCCGTTGCGTTACTGTACCCGTCCAGTACATGCAGGTGGTGAATCTCTTACTTTTCTATTACGGGTGGCACTGAGAATACTCTGTTACAACTCAAGGGCTACTGCTTAATTAATTTAACTTTCACCCTACAGTGGAAATGAGTACTAGAAATGGAAAATTGAAGAAGATAAATAATCTGATTATCTATCACTTCACATGGGATGTTTTTGCTTATATATGGGATGACTTTAGGTGCTTTGGTTTTTATTGAGTGACAGGCAGTGATACATCCACACATGAATGACTGAGTACTACTAAACTTATTAAGAGAGGTAGGGAGTGGCCACCATAATAACCGGATCTATGCAGTGCTTGCAATACAAACTACTGCTACTATTTATGGTAGTATTTGGACAAAATTAAAAGTTCTTTTCCTTGCCTTTCCTACACTGGAACGGACGTGCGGGTGCAGTGTTACATGCTCTTCAAAGTTACACTTAGTTCATCCACTGACCATCTACTCTCTCTAGATCATGGGTACTCACAAACTTTCTCTCAGGGGCTACATTTACAGTGTAGTTTGGGGCCGAGGGCCGCACTGGTGGGGGCGGAGTCAGAGGGGGCGGGGCTAAAGCAAAACGATAACTTGTGACCATGAGGTTGCACACAGGTCCCTGCAGCAGATGCCCTCATCCACTGAGCCACCAGACCCAGCATTTACATACATCTCTCTCCCTCCTGCTGTCCCTCCTGCCCTCCCTCCATCTCTCTCTCCCTCCTGCCCTCCCTCTCCCTCCCCCTCTGTCATCTCACTGTGTGTGTGTCTATCTGTGTCAGCCTTCAGCCCGGGTTGAGACCGCTTCCTCAACGCGCACACACAGACAACAACACCAAAGTACTTAACAGGTCTTTAAAAGACCATTAACATATTATTGAGGCTTTGTTTGTTTTAGCGCCCCTGCTTCTCCACCCTGACAATCACTGCTTGCCCGGCCCCACAGAGCAGAGGCTTTGTTCTATTTCACCTCTTTGTGGCCTTGCATCTCCACTCTGCTCTGTGGGGGCCGGGGGAGCAGTGATTGTCAGAGTGGAGATGCAGGGGCGCTAACAGGTGAAATACAAAAAAGCCTCTGCTCTGTGGGGGCCGGGGGAGCAGTGATTGTCTGCAAGGTCTGCGCACCGCCAAGGAAGGCTTGCCGGGCCACCACCGGCCCGCGGGCCGTACTATGAGTACCCCTGCTCTAGATACACATATGCTATCTAAGAGTCAGATAGTAGCATGATCCAGGTATATGGACACATACAGTTTCTGTGTCACCCACCCAGGCTGTTGTCCTTCCACCCATCATTGCTTCATCATTCACCCAGCCATGCATCTCATATTCTTGCCTTCCCAGCTAGTCTTCAATCTCAATAAGTAAGGAATATATAAGAGCTTACCTCTGGCCGCCACCACCGTCTCAACTCTCACAGCCGCCGCCGCCGCCTCCTCCCCTGATAAACTGCCCTCCGCCTCCGTGTCGAGCACCACCACCACACTGGCCCCGCCACCAGATGTTCCACCTACAAAGTACATTTAAGAATCTTAGAATAAAGCACTCACTAGTCACTAGTATTTGGTCTAGGAATGAAGACATGTGAAAACAATGTAATTTGTGACTGTCTACGTTAAAGTTAAAAAAAATGTCCCTTTTTCCAGGGAAGGTTGTCTTGCTGCACTTTTTGGCACAACTGATGAAGGCTGATTTTTTAACACGCACCATTTTTCTCCACACAGACAGAAGATGGACTTCTAACAACAAGATCAAGTTGAAACCAGGTGAGAGCTCGGCTCGACCACAAGAAATGTCTTCAATTAATCGTCAGCACTAACCACTTTTCCATTATCAGTTAAACGTTTAGTTTTATTATGACTTCATTTTAATAAATGTGTTTACTTTTAATAAAGCTTTTAAACTTAAATACAATCTGTGTTTTTGGGTCCTCCAGACTAGAGTGACTGAGCGAAAGGTTTTGCAATTTTTGCAAGCATGAGTCCAGATAGAACACTTCAAAAGACATTATGGACAATCCCAGAGAACTGCACTAAGTTGATAGAGCTATTGCTGACTAGAATCATGGGAGTTTCGCCAACCGTGCAATCTTAGTTAGCTACACAGACAGACTAATAAGAATAATCTAGTAATACCACAGGGAGTCATAGTAGAGGCAGGATAAGAATTTAGATACAGTCTACAAGAAGAGCAACGACAATTTTGAAAAAATTCAAATGAGGAACGCTAGGAAAAATAGGTACTAGTCTAAAATGAAAACTTACTGGGGCCAGCAGAGGAGCCCTCGCCTGCCCGATCCTGGCCCTGTTGAACAGCATCCACCGCCTGCTGCTCCTGTGTCCTCCTCTCGCCCCTGGGGGGAGCTGACGTACAACATGAAAGAAAGAACAGAAAACATGGATGATTGTTGCTTGTCAATGTCAACCAAATCAAACATTTCAAAAGAACAATAACAAAATATTTCCGCGAAATTATATTGATTATGGTTACTTTTTATTTATTTGCGGACCTGTGACTTCGAAAGTCACGTAACTCACTAAACAAAGTACTGAAACGTTCACCTAGGACTGGCAGGCAGCAGTCCGCAGGCAAGACGCAAAGTGACAGACAAACTCCATTGTGATTTTCAGTCAGATCAGTGACAACACTAACAGTTGCCTGCTACATTACCAGTCATTTAAATAGTCAAACTATCAATCCACCGCCACTATTTTTCTTATTGTCAGGGTTACAAAGGAAGGGGCAGATTTAAGCCCTTGCGGCTCTTTTGCGCCGTTCTTGCGTGACTTTTGTGACGCAGCAGCTAAACAAAAAAGGGCGCCATGGTGCGGCGTATAATATTATAACAACGTGACGCATTTGGGAGATGCATCCCGTTATAAAGCCCTGCGCCATCAGGGGGCGTTCCGGCGCAAGGGAGGGCATTCCTGCGCTGGAACACATCCTAATAGTGGCTGAGGGAAATCTACAAAATATCAATCAGTCACCTTTAGGACAATGATGCGTCACACAAACCCTGCACCTGCTTGAAGCAGACGTACGGCTTGACCCAGCATTGGGGAGATAGGGTACCCCAGAGCATTGATGGAGCTGCGCCATCGTTGCGACGCAACTCCAGCAGTAAAGCTTCGGTGACGTTTTGGGCCCATGGGGCGCCGCATTGCAAATACGGCGCACCATGTTTGGTGGTGGTAGCGGGCCGCACAATTAATGGCGCATCCCTGCTACTTTGCAGGGATGCGACGGTAATTGCAATTCTGCCCCTTAGGGGCATACTTACTTACGCGTTCTGGCGCATCTCCAGAGATGCGCCAGATCAAATGCGTCACGCAAAACTACCCTTGCGACACGGCAGATGTGCCTCATTTACAATGCGGCGCGCCCTGGCGCAAGGGTAGGCACTTGCGTGACGCATCTCGTCACGTAAGAGCGGCGCATCGCTGGAGTCACGTCGCCAACGCAATGCAACTCCAGTAATGCTCAGGGCCACCCAATACTTTACATGCTGTGTCAGTCCTTTCGCCTGCTTCGAGCAGACATAAGGAATTGAATTGACGTAGCAGCGTCGCAGAAGTGCCTGCGTTAAATCTTGTAGATTTCACGCAGGCAATTTTGCGAGGCGCACAGCCGCTGGACCGCCCACCCTGCGTACTAGGAACGCACCCATTGTGGTGCAGGCCCATGGCTTTATAACGTGACGCATCTCCCTAGATGCGTCATGCTGTAAATGACTTGCAGGGATGCGGCACGTTTACGCCGCTGTTGCGTCACGCAAGGCAGCGTAAACGTGGCGCAAGGGGCTTGTAAATGTAATCTGCCCCCTAGTGTCTAGCATTACGCAGTTCTGTTAAGTACACTCATACATAATAGTTACTCAGGCCAATGAGACCACGAAATAGAAAACAAATAAGCATAGTAGCAACCCCACTGAGAAGGAGAGCAGTGCACCTGAAATGCACAGAAGATTTTGAAATATAATTTAACTACAATGTAATCGTCATCAGCGGCATTATTGGCTTGCTCCATGTAAAAAACAAATATTTGCAATACAACAACACAGAGCAGGAGAAAACATCATAGTAGTGAGTGATTAAATGCCAATGGCTACTACTACTCACCAAGCCCGGGGATCTCCAAGCCGAGCTGGTCCAGCAGGTCGCGCTCGCGGTCCAGGAGGTCCGTCCAGCGATGGGTGACCTGGCTGTAGGTGCGCTGGACCCCGTAGAGGTGGGATATGGCCCAGCACACCTTCTCCCACCGCTTCCGGCGCTCCCGCATGTTGTACCCGCCGGCCGCGATCCTGCCGCCTCCCGCGATGGTCCTGGGCAGGCGGCGCTGGACGAAGTAGACCAGCGCGCCCACTTCCTCCGGGCTGAATATCTCCCGGCGCGTCACCTGCTCCCCCCTCGATCTCACGCCTGCTGTCCTGCCACTGGGTCCAGCACTACTCCCCGCCGCCGCTGCGGCCCTCAAGTGCCTGGGCAGCTTCACGGCGCCTGGCTTGACCATGGTCTGGGCAGGTAAGGTAGGAAGAAGTAGAAAATTAAGAAGGAATAGGATAGGGAAGAAGAAAAGAAAAGAGTTTACAAAAGTAGTTTAAAAGTAAAGAAAAATAGCAGAAAAGACAAAAATATACAGCTAGGAAAAGAGAGGGATAGATAAGAAGCAAAATCGTAAAAAAAAAACTGAAAACAAGCAAAGGATGGGAAAGATATCAAGAGGATTAAACACCATGCCCAGACACAGGAAATGAATGAAAAACAAGATGGCCGGCGCCCGTTTCCGAGCGCGAAAGTCAGTTCGCGCGAGATTTTCCTCGCGATCTCGTGCGAACCTCTAGATTTCCCGCGCGATCTCGTGCGAACCTCTACTCGCAATGCGCTTACTGCGCGAGATTATACATAGCGGGCGGAAACGGAAATACGTCACGCAAACAAAATGGCCGCGCCCGTACTCGACCTTGGGGTAAATTCGCGTGTTGCGCTGCAAGCGGCTCGCGAATACTGCAAAAAAACTCGCGAAACAACAAGCCGCAAAAAAATAAAATGCTCATTCGCACGAATTGGCGGCTTCCGCGGTCGGTTTCGCACGACGCCGCGCCCCGCGAATAGCGCGAAAAAAACCGCAAAACGATTTCAGCAAAAGCAAAAGCAATGAGCAGGTGCAAAAGGTCAACCTCATGATTTGTAACGATTCTTTGTACTGCTTCCTGAGGGGGCCCTCCAGAATTCGGTTGCCTGCTTGCAACTATTGTGTGACCCTGCTCTGACCTTAACTGTATGCCACAAAGGTCCTGATTTACAGCTAAAGGAGCAGACAAGCAGGTGCCAGGCTGGAACTTTAAATTCTTTCAGTGACACATTAATTAGCCCCTAATTCATTATTGTCATTTGGGGCAGGGCAGGTGTTGTTAATAAACTAACCCCAAATTAATTCATGTCAGTTCAAGCAGGGCAGGTGGGCTTGCTTTTCCCCCCCATCTTCTACAGTGATGATGAACCAGAGGGTGGCATTGATTTAACAGAGGGTGGCATGGGTGGGCCAGAGGGTGGCATGAGTAGTCAGAGAGTGGCAGTGATGAAAGAAGAGTGTCCCAAACAGGCTGGACAAGTAGAAACAACAAGTTCGCGAAACTTGCGACCCGACAGGTAAGTTCGCAATTTGCGACATTGTACAAAACCCTCGCGAACTCGCAGAAACCCGCGCAAACACAAAAAAAAAAAAAAATCCGCAAATTCGCGGGAATTCGCGGATTTTGCGGATTGCGAATCCGCAAATCCGCAAAATTCGCGAACGCGAGATCCGCAAAATTCGCTCATGCTTAGGCACCAGATAGAAAAAGGAATCAGGAAGGTCACTACCGAAAGGATCAAAATAATTAAAGCAATGGAACTGCCCAGAACGCAGAAAGAGGTGAGAATGTTTTTGGGAGTTGTGGGTTACTGCAGACAATGGATTGTAGGATTTGCAGCTCTAGCCCGACCCCTGATAAATATGACAAAGAAAGGAGTGGAAGACCCCGTCCACTGGGACAGTGAAAGCATGAATGCTTGGGTAACTCTGAGAAACTGTCTATGTACCGCACCTGCATTGGGCATGCCTGAGTACACTAAACCCTTTGAACTGTTCTGTGACACCAGAGAAAATTGTGCTCTTTCAGTCCTGACCCAGGAGCACGGATCAGTCAGACGACCAGTAGCCTACTTTTCGGCCACCCTAGATCCAGTGGCCGCTGGATTGCCTGGATGCTTGAAAGCCGTTGCTGCTACTTGCGTCAGTCTGGAACAGAGTGAGAGCATTGTCATGGGACATCCCGTCACTGTCTATGTTCCTCATTCTGTTGTCATCCTACTGACTAGAACTAAGACCCAGTACCTCACACCTAGTCGGCTGACTAAGTATGAGAGAATTTTGATTGGTGCTGAAAATGTAACTATTTCCCGGTGCAATGTCCTAAATCCTGCGACACTGTTACCTATCCCTCTGGATGGAGAATCTGATGAGGGCGGGGAACATAATTGCATTGATCTGACTGAATACAGCACCAAGCCCCGTCCTGACATTCGTGAAATAGCACTACGTGACGGGGATAAAACAATGTTTGTGGATGGCTCGTGTTTGAGACATGAAAGTGGGAGTCTGAGTGCTGCCTATGCTGTGGTTACACTGACAGGAGTCGTCGAGGCATCTTACATGCGCGAGGTGAAATCTGCACAAGTGGCAGAGCTCATCGCGTTAACTCGAGCATGTAAGAGGGGAAAAAACAAAAGAATTACTGTTTACACAGACAGTCAGTACTGTTTCGGGGTTGTTCATGACTTCGGCCAATTGTGGTTACAAAGAGAATTCATGACTTCCTCTGGCACACCCATCCGAAATGGGAAAATAGTGCATGACTTACTGGAAGCTATCCAATTGCCCAAAGAATTGGCTGTGGTCAAGTGTGCGGCTCACAGATCTGGAAATGATGACGTGACTGCCGGTAATAGGTACGCTGACCAAATTGCACAGTTTTGTGCCCGTCACCAGATGTCCCTGCAAATTGCCCTGTGGGATGGAACCAGCTGCCAACTTATGTTGTTTGATAATGTGTCAACGTGGGAAGAATTAAAGGAGATACAACAAGCCACAGACAGGCAAGAAAAGGGCAGGTGGGCCGCAAAGGAATGCGAATTGCGAGAAGATGGTGTGGTGGTAAATCCGGCTGGGGTGCCTGTACTGCCTGATAGCTTGATCGACCCCATGGTCAGAATGATACATGAGCCAACACATATGGGAAGAGACGCGATGTGTCGGGTGTTTGAACAAGTGTTCTGTAATTCAAAATTCAGGGACCAGGCGGAAAGGCTTTGCCAGAGGTGCCTAGTGTGTCAGCAATTCAATGCAGGAAAGAAGACTGTAGTGAAACAGAGTACTATCGGAAAGGCAGTAGGTCCCTTCGTTAGAATGCAGGCAGACTTCATAACCATGCCTAGATGCAAAGGATATAGATATGTCTTAGTCGTAGTATGTCTATTCTCCAGGTGGGTGGAAGCATATCCAGCTAAGAAAAATGACGCTATCACCACAGCAAAATTATTGCTCAGGGAGTTGATACCTAGGTATGGGATCCCAGAGACGATCGAAACGGACCAAGGTGGGCATTTTGCCAACGATGTCCTATTGGAACTCTGTAGAGCATTCAAAATGAAGCAAAGATTGCACTGTGCCTACCACCCAGAGGCTTCTGGGGTAGTGGAACAAATAAATGGCACTCTGAAGTCCAGACTGGGAAAAATGTGTGATTCCACAAAAATGAACTGGATAGAAGCTTTACCCCTGGTGCTGATGAGTTTGAGAAGTATCCCGAATCGAAAGACTGGCCTAAGTCCCCATGAAGTGTTGATGGGAAGAGTGATGCGCCAGGCATGGGTACCCGGAAACAAACTGCTAAGCATTTCTGATGATATGGTACTAGAATACTGCAAGCAGCTGGGTGACCAAGTGCGTTCTCTCTCTCAGCAGATTGGAGAGACAGAAGACGAGTGGCCAAAGACTCCAGCACACAATCTGCAGCCAGGAGACTGGGTGGTGTTAAAGAAACACACCCGGAGCAGTTGCCTGAAGCCAAGGTGGGGAAAGCGACGACAAGTGATCCTCGTCACTACCACTGCTGTGAAGTGCGCTGGTGTACCGAAGTGGATCCACGCCAGCCACACAAAGCGGGTATCTGGAGAAAACGCGACTGGAGC
The DNA here is from genome assembly GCF_964263255.1 of Lissotriton vulgaris. Lineage (NCBI taxonomy): Eukaryota > Metazoa > Chordata > Amphibia > Caudata > Salamandridae > Lissotriton > Lissotriton vulgaris. The sequence goes on along the minus strand of NW_028244456.1, from coordinate 382,339 downwards.
TGAAGGCAGCACAGCTGAAGAGACTTCCGAGGAGGAAGGTCCGGAACTAGCTGACATCGAACTGCCGAGCACAAGTCGAGACGTTGAATGGTATCCCGCCGACGAACCAGTTCATGACCCAATACGAACCAGGAAATATTCCTACTTAGACAGTGAGTGGGATAGCCCAGGTGAGTCAGAAATAGAAGAAGCAGGTCAGGTCAACGAAAGCCACAACACACCTGATCAGGACATAGGCCAAGTAGGGTCAGACCAAGATCTCGGGACTCCTCCTGAAACTCCGGAGCCGAGAAAGGGACAGTTAGAAGTTAGAGCTGACGTTCATGCAGAAGAAAACGAAGAGATCGAAGAGCATGAACAGGAACAGATAGAACTAGATCAAAGTGCTCAGACAACGGAAACAACAGTAACCAGAAATAAAAAGAAAGTGCGATTTGAATCTGAGCAGGGACAGAATAGGGACCAGGCAGAAGAAATAGACGAAAGACCTGGAACCAGTCAGACAGGCAGGGAAACAGAAGTGCCACATCAAAAAGTGAAAAGAGTACACGAGGAAGGCGAAGTCTCCTCAACCACTGGGAGGCACGGAGGAAGAAGTGAACCCCGATACGTCAAGAGACTAAGGCTCAGATTAAAGACAGTCGGAGAAAACGATAAAGACCGAAAAAGGGCTCAAAGTGAAAGAAGTGCAGCCCAAGGCAAATCGCTGAGAAAAAGCGACAGAATAAAGAAACAGAACCGACTGTATCGGAGCCCTGAGTGGACGTACTTTGTGTTGGAAGAAATTGACGAGCCACACCACAGTGGCAACAGTGACAACGAGTCCATTGCTGATCGGAGTTCGGACGAAGACCCTCCTTGAGAAAGCCCTGAAGTGAGCCTTTGGTGCAAAGGAACGAAGAGGGGTAGCAAAAGCCACCTGTAAGCTGAAAATGTCTGATCCGAGTGTCTCTGGGAGATCCCGGTGTGGGTGTCTCAAAACCTGTTGTAAGATATGCTTGTGTAGTGTAGCTATGCTAATAGTAATGTGGATAGGACTAACAGTTTTTCTACCCTTTATGATAAGTAGAGATCCAAACTTGTCCCCTACTGAACCCGAAGCAGTAGATGTGGGGGTTGTACAGACTGCAGAAACACCACGAAGACTAGAAAGACGCGACAAAAGAGTAGGACTGACACACACACGACCTAATTTAGAAGCACCAGATGAGGATGGACTGCATTTTCACAAAATGAAGAACAGAACGCATCTAAATGTTTTTGCTAACTTGTTAGTGCATTATGTAGAAGCTATGGAAATAGAGGACTGTTATGTCTGCATGAAGCTACCAACATCAGTGGCTGAAGGCGTGACATACCACCATCTACCTTTGACCTATGGAATCTCCTGTAGTATATTAGCTAGCTTGTTCTATAGAAGCACTTTGCAGTACTATTATTCAAATGATGACGTAGTATTTTCTGAACTTCCTGTTAGAGGACATTTGAACCGTGTACATACTACAAGTGACGTGACCCGCTATATGGGAGAATATTTCCTGACTATAGGTAACATAGACTTAGATCAAGCAAGAGAAGACAATCTGACCTGTTCACTGCAAGAGCAGGAAAAGATGTTTATAAAGATGGCAGACAGAAGGAGAGAAAAGTTTCAGATGAAGGCAAATGACGAGAAGGATAGAATCCCTAGGTGGGCTGAGCACATGGATAACACCTCAGAAGGCGAAGCCAGTCCTGCCTTGTTGCTGGATTTTGAAAGAAAGGGGAAACTTTGTATCCATAGGGAAAAGACAGAGTACTATAACAATGTATTCATCGGTTCCAGCGAGTGTGAACATAATTATAAGGTAATTGGAGGCTGGGGATTCAAAAATGGGTCAGAACCTGTGTTTCCCGGAATATATTATATATGTGGGAACAAGGCTTATTTCAAATTGCCAGATCACTGGTATGGAAGCTGCTACTTTGGCATTGTTTTCCCGAAAGTATACCATGTGAATAACGCAGCTGGAAGCGATGATGAAACTAATGGCTTAGTGCGTAGTAGACGCGAAAGTGTAGGCGAAATTGTAGGTGATATCTTTAGTGCACTGATACCTGGAATGGGGGTAGTTCTGAACACCCATAGAATCTGCAAACTGTCTACAGTAGTGGACCGGTTATCAACGGACACTGCTGCTGGTTTCCTGCTGGTCAATACTGAAATGGTTGCGATCAGATCAATGGTTTTACAAAACCGTCTTGCCCTTGACACCCTATTAGCAAAAGAGGGCGGAGTCTATAGAATGCTGAAAGCGCAACATTGTTGCACCTACATTCCTGATAAAAGTATCGAATTAAAACAATATGTGAAGAACATAACTAATTTGGAAAGGGAACTCAAACCATTGGAGGTTGACAGTGCCTGGACGAGACTGACTGGAGGTCTCTCCTCTATAGGTAGTTGGTTTACTAACTTAGGTAGAAATATTTTGTGGAAAATACTGATGCCAATAGTTATAATAGGTGTGGTTGTATTGATCATTTTTATCTGCTGCAAATGTCAAAAGTGCAAAAAGAAATATACAGTAAATCCGAGGGGGGTGAAAAGAAATATTGATGATTTAGAATTAGAAGAGTTGAAGAGTGCAATTTACAAAAAGGCGAAAAATGACCACTCTCATAGAGAAGCTGCAAGAAAACTAAACGACAAATTTGTTGAAATTCGGATGAGTGATGTGGATGAATGAGAAAAGTTGGCATCTGTTTCCTTCATGTAGTGATGATAGTAAATATCATCAAAGAGGGGATTGATGGAGCAAGGATTTGCCCGTAAACGCCTTGCTCGTATGCAAAACCCTTGTCTAAACTGCATAATAATATTAACCTCGTTATTCGTCATTTATAAAGCGGTTTTCCCAACACGCGGGTGTCCCTAGGATGCTTGCTTGTTTGTCTTTTCGTACTAAAACGAAGCTTGCACTGAAAATGGCTGCTTTGCCGAAGTTCAGTCTGCGCATGCGTCGGTCATACCCATGTGATGTGACGCACTCGCATTCTGGAGGGATTCTGTGCTCATGCGCATTGATGCTAAAAATGGCTGCTTGTCTCTCACCACGCTCTTTGCTTACTGCAGCAGCTTTAGCCTATCTGTCTTTTCGCACTAATCTTTAACGCAATAGTCATTATAAAGTAAGGGTTGGTTAAGTTTTAGCTTGGTATACAGTGCGATCATTTTTATGTATGATTTTAATTTGTTTTCGCTTACTTTTCATGTACCGCGTCTTTGTGGGCTGGGGCGATCATGAGCGGAGCCATACTTGAAGCTCTGCTGGGTACCGTCACATGACCGGAGAAAGTTCCAACTGCGCAGAAGCTAAATCTAGCCAGCTGGCTCCTGAAGCACAATGCGCCTGGGAACATCGCTGGGAATACGGAGTCTTACCTTGAAAGAAGCAATACTGTTGCTACCTATTGTAAAACTGTCCTGTACTACTGTATTCTATGCATGGGAACGTGAACCCGGGGGGCGGGTGTATAAAATTGAATATTAAACATGTGAAAGCTGAATTCTAGGAGGTGGTAATGACCGCACCACCTCTCCTGACCAATCACAATGTGGGAAACTGTCACTTGCAACATTAGTGGGTGGTCTAAGGGTCCCCAAAATAGTATAATTACCCTAGTTTAGCTTAGGAAAATTGTCCGACTTGTCCGAGTAGCAGACCTGTCACTGACCCTACGATCTCAATAGGTGCTCATTCAGAAAGCGCTGCGGAGCACTTTGTCCATACTTTCCACAATCCCCTAAGGGGTGGAAGATCCTAAGTGCTGGCGAAGCACTTTGCTGGGGAATTCGAAAATCCAATCGGGGTTTCTGGCGGATTACTTGCAGGAGGGGGTAACGCAGGCGTTGCTGTCCGAAGCTGTGGGTGTTGGTCGTACCCTGGGAGGCCCAGTCCTTGACCTGAACCTGAGGGGTATCCTGTCCTTACTGTCCGTGAGCTGTACCTGCTCGCATTCTGGCATTCCTTTTCTGAGGGTCCCTGTCCCCGTCTTCCCAACTGACCCGTGGCCAGGGTTGGTCTTCAATCTGAACTAGGTAAATATAGATTGTGGGTTTACGTCTCTCTCTCTCTCTCTCTCTCTCTCTCTTTTATCTGATACCTGTGTTATTGCTTTATTGCCATTGCAATTATATGTGACTGAATTCTAGTTGGTCCCTTCTCTCCCCCCCCATCCTTTAGAAACTCATTGATTTTATAAAACCATAGCATGTTCCCGTTTTTTCCCCTTTCCTTTAGTGGTTTGCAGTGAACTTAGCAAGAATAGCTCAAATACTTAGGTTAAGTACATGTTCTAGGTCTCATCCCCAATCCTACGTTCTAGTATAAAATTGCAGTGACTAGTTTGTTCTAAAACGTCTACCTTTAGTTTCCCATATATCCTAATGGTCTTAATTTTGATACAAAGTTATCTATTGGTGTTGATCTTAATGTTTGATATATTACTCTGTGTATCGCTTATTATCTTGGCATCTTCTCTTTGAATTCTTATATAAAAATTTTAACTTCATCAGGTGTCTGTGGTCATTTTACAGAATTGTGGAAAGTATATTACTGATTTTAAAGTGTATGGGATGTTAGGCCTGTCTACTGTTTTCCCTAATAGCTCCAGGTCCGTCGTAAGAATTGTGCCTGTGGTAAGTCGGGTACATGGTAAGCAGAGGTAAATCCAAACTTTATTACTCTTAGCAGCGTGCAGGAGGAGAAATCCTCACCCGGATCACCCAATAAAATTAGTGAAATAATAAATAGTGTCTTTTCACGCCAAGGGCCCAGTGCGTGTGAAGGAATTGGTAACTCGGGTGACCTGGGTAAAACTGCGCGCTCTAGCAAGGCAAGCTGATTCCTGGCAATTATAAACAATGTTCTCTCTGTGGGCCCATAGTCCTAAGAAAGTTATTTCTGTATTGTTTCGATGCCATGCCGACACTGGTCAGCGTACCATAATCGCGCCACTAATGCACGGAGGATGTGTGCAAGGCAAAAGAATTTCTAATACACGTAACATGCATTTGTCCGAAGCGCCCGTCCGATTGAAGATTAGGGGTGGGTGGCGGGGGCAAACTTCGCCGCACTGCGGAAACATAGTTTTTTGTTGAACTCCGTGTTCCCAGCGGAGCTCGGAGTTGCAAAAACTCTGCAAACTCCGCTGCTGGAGCAGAGTTGACAGTCCCCCCCTACTCTGTATGCTGTTCCACTGTATGCCATTCCAGTGTATGGTACTTCTCTCTACGCCACTGACCCGTATGCCACTCCACTCTACACCACTCCACTGTATGCCACTGCACTGTACGCCACTCCACCCTAGGCTACTTCACTGTACACCACTACACTTTGCCTCATTCCTCTCTATGCCACTCCATTCCATTCTACTCCACTCTATGCCATTCTACTCTACGCTATTTCACTGTACGGTATAGCACTGTATGCCACTCTAATGTACACCACTCCACTGTATGCTATTTGACTGTACGCCACTTAACTATACCGCACACCACTCCACTCTACACCTCTCCACTATATGCTATTCCACTTTTCGCTACTTTACTGTACCATGCTCTACTCCTGCACTCTTTCTACACCCCTCTCGCCAACTTCGCTCCATGGGACAGCATCTTGTGGTTGTCCAGAGGGTGAGGAGGGCTCGTACTGGAGGCTGCTTCTTCTGGTGTTGGCTTCTAAACTCTGGAATTCCCTTCCTATTTCCATCTGCAGCATAACGCTTTATCTGCCTTTCCATAAAGCTATTAAAAAGTTCCTTTTCCCTGCGCTATGAGCTGTTCAGGTGCTACTAGCTGCGCCCATCTGGTTTCAGCGCCGGGACCCTTTGCTGGGGCAGCCGTGCACTTTATAAATCAGTCTAACATAACATAACAGTATACAGTCAGTAAAGACGTATATCTAGGGGACCGCCCCTCCAGAGGTCATTTATTTCAAGCAGGTTAGTAAGGAAACGGACAGTGGTGTCTTTTGAGTTACTCCATTCAATATTGAAGTCACCCAAGAAAACGTCAATCGAGTCAGTTAGGGAGAACTGTGTTACTAGGTAAGTTAGTTCCACTGAGAAGAGGTTGCGATCACCAGAAGGGTGGCAGACGTTGTGAAGTTTGATAGGAAAGGTGCCTTTGGCTGAAAGTTCAACTCTGAGGTATACAAAGTTGAGTATTTTTAGGTTGTTAAGAGAGCAAGCTGGATACCTTCTTTGTGAATGATTGCCAGACTGCCACCTAATCTCCTTGGTGAAAAACTGGGGGTGACAATCCTTAGAAGGGGTCACTTTGTAACAATATACAAAAGGGATATGTATTTTTGAGGAAATAGCTGTGTTGAAAAACTCTGGAGACAGATGGATAAATTCAGCAATTGAATTGGCAAAACTAGAAGCCCTACAAGTGAAGGCAGTCAACCAGTGCACAAGTCGGGGGTAGACACAGGTGGACAGCGTCCACTCACTATTTTCAACGGGTGGAAAATGTCCACCCTGCCAAGAAGTTGGGCTCCGCTGTAAATTATGCTGGACTCGTCCTGGTGTAATTTTCAAACACCGGGACACATCAGAGTGGCTTTTCAGTGCCTGCTTTCCTTCGGAGCAGCACCATGTAGGTGGTGAGGGGAGTTTGTCATTTGAGACTCCAGCTGGGCCATAATAAAGGCCGAACTTAACAAGCAATTTGGCCTCCTTTTGTTCATGTCTCCTGCCTGGAAGCTGCCTGTAGTCTCACACCTAAATGTAAATGCAGTGGAAGAGAAACAAAATCACACATCTTGTTAACACTTCACAGGTACTTAAGAGAGGAACGAATTTGACTTTGTTCAGACCCCCCTATATAATTGATATTCATGCACTGTGAGAATGTCAGATGTGTTGCTCTGTTTCAGTGCAAAATAACAATTTAAATACCATATTTATTCTTTCTTTTATAGCGCTATTCATCCCAGAGAGCTTTACATCACACGCACACATTATATTGACAATAAATCACACAAGTTTGTAAATCATTGTACAGTAAGTGTTACATAAGACAGTGAGGGTTACTGGGTGTAGGAGTCACAAATCATCCTTCATAACTCACTCTGCTATACTAGAAGAGTTACAATGCAACTGCAAGTAACAAAAGGATCTCTTTGTTAAAAGCAGTAACCCACTTACCTATCTATATCAAATAAAATCTGCCATCGACATTTTACATGATGTGCTTTTCAGGAGACAGATTAACCCTATATGCTACTTTGAGTCAAAACTGGGACTAGACAAAACACAGATCTTTCCAGCAAATATGTTAACCACAGAGTTATCTCACCATTTTTACTATTCCTTCAGATTAACTGGAAACTCAATGATCTCTGCAGCAGGTGCCATCCCCCATATGATATTTAAAAATTCATACTGCAACCAATGAAGCAGAATAAGTTTACTGCTAAGTGTCATCTTGTTGCCAAAGTCTTTGTGGCAGAGTTTAACAAAATGAATTCATAAGTTGAGGCTTAGATTTAGCGCTGGAGTTCCATCACTTTTCTGGCACACCCCTGATGCAAAATCAATTCTGGGACGTACAGTGCTACACAAATCCTGTTTGTGTGGCTTTGAAAAAAAAGCTAGCACAAGGCAACACATTGACTTGTGTCACCTTGTCTGATGTAGGCATACATGTGTGGTGAGTGGGCATTCTTGTGCTTTCACTCATGTATTTTGATGCAAACCCATATGTACAAAAGACTTGTAAACATAGGTTTGCACTAAACTTGTGAATCTACCCGAGGCTGGCGTAACAAGGAGAACTATCTTTATTTCTCCTCATTATTTCCTCTTTGCATGTATGCTGCAGCACACATGCAAAGAGGAAATAGCCTCATAGAATAGTTTTTGCTGGCTTTGTAAAAAAAACAACTAACGCAAGGTGGCGTGTTGCGCTGCCTTGTGTTACAGTGTGTCGGTATTATAAGTAATATACACAGTCTTCTTAAGGCAGAGACATTAGCTTTCCCTGGGTCAGCTCTCGAGTCCCACTTCCCTTTTAAAGGATCGTTGTTCTTCCCCATTTATGTGAAATGACTTTCAAGCTAGGCCCCACTAATGAGTTCAAGTCTTACAAAGAAGAAGCCTTCTCATCTTTCAATATTGGGTGGCTAACACTTATTTTGATGGTGTGGGCGTTAAGGTGGTATTGATTCCGGGGTGAGCTGTCAGGTTGCGCTGCTGAGTGGGATTGTGGTTTAGAAATAGTTATGCCAACAATAAGAACATGAGATATGTCTTCTGCTAAATGTGGACATCGAGGAAGTGGGAGTGTGTAATTTGTAAAAATATAAATGCAGAGCCCCAAACATTTTCTTAGGGTCCTATTGCTGAATGCCAATGTTGCCATAACCTTTTTCTTTCACTACTATACACTTGCTTATTCTTGCTGGTTCTTTTTTCATCATCATATTTTCTGCCTTCAGCATTGTTTTCCTATCTCTCTTTCTCCTTTTTAGGTCGAGGCTACCGTCGCAAAGCAGTGGGCGGAGCCGAAGATTTTATGACTTCTACAGTGGGGCTTTAACCCGCCTCTCTCTTCCATTGGCTAGCTTCGTAAATGGAGGCTAGCCATTGAAAGAGATGTGTGTCACTCGGGGCTGGAGCAGATACGTGGGCGTTTCTTGCTTTTTTAAGCCCCGCCCCTTTTTGTTCGTCATTCAGAGGTGGGCGTTTACTTTTTTTTGTTTTTTTGGTGGCGCTTTTGTTTTGCCATTTCCCCCGACCGCCGCAGGAAGAAGTCGTCCTCAGGTGAGTGCTTGCTGTCCTGCCCCCCCTTGTTGTTCGTGCTTGCTGTCCTGCCCCCCCTCGTTGTTCGTGCTTGCTGTCCTGCCCCCCCCTTGTTCGTGCTTGCTGTCCTGCCCTCCCCCCCCTCCCGCGCCGTACTTGACTGGCAGGGCTTGTTTAAGAAAATTTGTCGTATTTTCAGTACTTATGGGTCGCATGACAGCCAGTCCGACGGCTGAACATATTCTTATAGTCTTCACTGTAGTGGAAGGAGCATTGTCGGCATCCTATCCAATCCTAGTGCCTTTCTCAATATTTAGTGGTGCTCATTGGCCGTGGAGTCCCCATGCGGCTCTGCTCTATATAAACACTGTTACAGGCTTTTCGCGCACGTTCTTGTGTGCCACGCTACGCAGTTTTGGTGCGGTTGGAGTTTTGTGGTGGGTGAAATAAAGCGAGTGAGGCATGGGTTAAGGTGTAACATTTGACCCGTGTCCGAGAGGTGATTGATTGGATGGTCACGGCACGGAAAGTTCTTGCTACCCATGATTGTTGTTGTGATGGGGACTGGCGGCGGTTCCGGGTGGCAGCGGTTTACACTCCGTATAATGACATTGAATTAATGTTGAAGTCGTAACGAAGAGCCGCGGGGACTGAAGGATCACAGTGCAGGACTGGATTTCCTATGCTATGTGTGACAATACCATGGTTTCAATGTACTTAAGAGTGACATTCAACACTAAGAGTGAAACTTTCTAGCGATTAAAACAAAGCAGTGGAATGCAAAAATGTCTGAAATTACAGCCTTTTGTGCAATGAGAAATTCGACACATATTTTGCAACTGCTCCAAAACCCATGAAATGGAAGGTTAACTTTTTTTTACTGCCCGGGCAAGACCACGCATCAGGGCTTAGATTACTGCATTTTAGTTCTGGCGGCTGCATCACTGCACTAAAATGCATTAGGCATATAAACCTCTGGAGACCGATGTGTGTGCACATAGGCACTGCAGCATTCTTATAAACAGTAAAAATGATTGTGGATGGCTCTGTGCTGCTGGCTGCGTGAGCAGCTGGGATGTTTTCATAAGCCAGGCCAGCAGTCTCAGCTTTGCTGGACTGCAAAAGTGTTAAAAGGCGTTTCCCTTCAGTGGCGCTGTGCAAGGTGGCAATTCACATTTCCAAGTGGAATTTCTACGTTGAAACTGCAACTTCGGCTTAAAAAATCCCCTGAAATGATAGTTGGTGTGTGTTCCCTGGTATTCGGGAAGATCGCTCTGGGCTGGCAGTTGGTCTCGAGCTATGCTCGGACAGCTAAGGATGACGTTTGATTGTGTCGGTTCTCTATCTTTTATTTGTGGCTGGCCCCCCTGTATTTTGGCTAGTGGCGATGGCTTTTGCTCTCTGCGTTTAGACTCAGCCATGTCACTTGAATTGGTTGAATTTGATGAGAAGGACTGTGCCTGCAGGAGGCTGTGGCAACCTCTTTACTATATTTCATGGTTAACTGCCTAGGGTTGACCAAACGCTGGCATTTCAGTTGACCACATTTTTCGAGGAAGGAGCAATGATGTCTTACGTTGGAAAGTTGGTTCTAATTGCAAGCTAGACCGTAATCATTTCGTTTTTACTGGTTACCGATTTTACTACAAACTGCACACTTTCAAAATGTGTGACTGGTTAGTGCTAGATTGATGTAAAGTTGTCCTGGCCCCCCCTCGTTGCTTGTGCTTGCTGTCCTGCCCCCTCGTTGCTTGTGCTTTCTCCCCTGCCTCCCCTGTTGCTCGTGCTTGCTGTCCTGCCCCCCCAACGTTGCTTGTGCTTGCTGTCCTCCCCCCTTGTTGCTTGTGCTTTCTCCCCTGCCCCCGTTGCTTGTGCTCGCTGTCCTGCCCCCTCGTTGCTCGTGCTTGCTGTCCTCCCCCCTCGTTGCTTGTGCTTGCTCCCCTGCCCCCCGTTGCTTGTGCTTGCTATCCTGCCCCCCCCTCGTTGCTTGTGCTGGCTGTCCTGCCCCCCGTTGCTTGTGCTTGCTCTCCTGCCCCCCTCGTTGCTTGTGCTTGCTCTCCTGACCCCCCCTTGTTGCTTGTGCTTGCTCCCCTACCCCCCTTGTTGCTTGTGCTTGCTCCCCTGCCCCCCTAATTGCTTGTGCTTGCTATCCTTCCCCCCTCGTTGCTCGTGCTTGCTGTCCTGCCCCCCTCGTTGCTCGTGCTTGCTGTCCTTCCCCCCTCGTTGCTTGTGCTTGCTCCCCTACCCCCCCTCGATGCTTGTGCTTACTGTCCTGCACCCGACCCCTCATTGCTCGTGCTTGCTGTCCTCCCCCCCTCATTGCTTGTGCTTGCTCTCTTGCCCTGCGATTGGCATTGTAAATGACAATGCCATTTATTTATGTTAAAAAAAACATAAATAAAAATAATGTCATGAGCAATGCCAATAGCTCTAACTTTAAAAATGCCGAGAGCATTTCATTGTAAATGCTTGTTTTCCCTTTCTGTCTTGCTTTGGTTCATGGTCCGATGTTGCAAAATTAGCCCCAATCTCCTAAAATGAGTGAAGGTGCCCACGGGGGGCGTGGCTTGGATGCCGAGGAGGTAGGCAGCGTGAGCCCGGAGCTCCGCGCCCGATCCCAGATATCATCTTGATAATCCACGCGAATTCCACCGAAATTTGGTGAATCCACTGGCTGAAGGCGCCGCGGAAGCAGCGGCGCTCGGAGTGGGCGACCTACGGTTGCTTATCGCCCTGAAAATCGGACTTTAGCAGATGCCTCGGGGGCGATAGACTTCAATCTAAGATGGCGCCCTGAGGCCTGGACTGGTGACGCAGGGCGCGGAGGTGACTTGAGACCCGGAACCCCTGATATCCCAGTGCCAGCGGTGATTGCTAGACCGAAGGATCTCTCTCAACCCTGTGAGAAAACACGGGCGATACTTTCCTCGCTTTGGTGGTGATTTGGAGATTGTGCGGGGTACCAGGAAAGATCACCGAGGTAGACCCAAAATGGCGGCGGCGCTATGAGGTGATTGCCACTCTCCAAGGGTGGACCGAGATCTCGAGACCCCTTCACCAACGCTTGCTTCCAAGACTAGGACCGACCTTGTGAGAGAGGTCTGGACAGCGCTCACTGCCCTGTGTGTGCTCTGGCTCTTCGGTCCTACTATCCAGGGAGCTCTCCGGAAGCAAGGTCCTGAACGGCTGACGGACCACGCGGAGATTGGTCGGGCTCCGGGGGATCAGTGATAGTTGTCGCCGAGATGGGGAAACCGAAAGGAAAGGGAGATGGAGCGGCTGACCCAGAAGCGCTGGACGGAGCGGATCATGATCACCCTGCCCTCCAACGCATGCAAGACCGCATACTGGAGGCCATCGCAACTACAAAAGACACTCTGCAGCAGGACATCGCCCAGGTAGCGACCGGCCTGGGTCTCCTGAAAGCGGAACATGACAAGCTTAAAGACAGGGTCAAGAGCGTAGAGATATCCCTGCAAGAACTGACCCCGGATCACAAAACACTAAAGAGTCAGATGGCGGATGCTCTGGACAGGCTGAAAATATTGGAGAGGAGGGCCGAGGACGCTGAAAATAGGAGTAGGCGCAACATGTCGTCTCCCTCGGAAAAAACCGAGGGAGACGACATGGTGGGCTACCTCGACAATTGGCTATGCACTGAAGTAGCGCCGGAAGGACTCTCTCCCTTCTTTTCGTTAGAAAGAGCCCATAGGGTCCCGGCCCGGCCACCAGCTCCTGGCCTGCCCCCTCGCCCGGTGGTGATTAAGCTGCTCCATTACAGAGACCGGGACTGGTGGTTGCAGAGGGCAAGGGAGGCAGGGCCCTTCCAAGTAGACAATAACAGGGTCACCATGTTCCCGGACTACACTTTCGAGACCCAGAGACTCAGGGCCGGTTTCCTGTCACTCAAGCGTGAGCTCCGTGGAGAGGGCATCAAATATTCCCTTCTCTTCCCAGCGAAGCTAAGGGTGGTGGTGGACGACAAATCGCTTTTCTTTACTACCTCGGCAGACGCTTGGGCATGGTGGGACACGTACAAGGCCGGAACGGACGGAGCCAGAGCCAGGGCAGAGGAGGCTCAAAAGAAACAGCCGACCAGGAAATCGCAACGTATCCGAAAGAATCGAAGGAGGACTGGGAAACCATCGGTGTCGCAGACTGAGGAGGAACGGAAGGCCGCCCTGCAGGCGGTGGTGGACCTATTGGGGGCCCCGCGGAGCCAGTCCGGGAAGGGCACGGACTCAGAGGAGCAGGGCACGGGCTCAGAAACAGAACTCTCAGAATTCGGAGGTGCCAAGGGCCCAGTTGTAACGCCACAAACATCAGGGGAGATCGTCGAGACCTGAGACACTTGCTTTGGAGAACGACCTGATGGTCTAACACTGGGGCGCTGTACCCGTGAGTGCAGCTTCACATGTATATGGGAGTTCGAGAGTTTTCATGGGGGGATTACGGGGCGGGATGTGCGGGACTGTTCTTGTTTAACGAACTCCTTCGGTATCGGACCGCGCCCTGCTGGCCTTAAGGTCATCGCAGTGGAGACTGCGAATTGTAATCTTTCTTGAGGGTTTCACTTAGTTGCAACAGTTTGGATGGGTTCTCTTCCAATTGAGGGGGGTCCTGTCCTGGGGGGGGTGGGAACCGAGAGTAGTTTGGGAAGCTCAGGTTGGGGCAGGAGGGGTGGGGAGTTCTTTTGTTTGGAGAGGGTGGGGGGTACAGAGTTGGGTTGGCATGATCGCATGGTCGGAGGTTGTTATTGTTCTGTCTAGGAACGCAGGGGACTATGGCTAACACGGGAGCTCTGAAATGATTGACCTGGAATGTGCGGGGTCTACATACTATGGTGTGCAGACACAAGGGCCATGCTTACTTGAAACGTAGGGGGGTACACATAGCTTTTCTTCAAGAGACGCACCTCACGAAGCAGGAGGGGGTGGCGCTGCAGAGAAGATGGAGGGGGCAGTTGTTTCATACGTCATATTCGGCCTTTGCAAGGGGCGCCTTGATTTGGATACAGGCTGGGGTCCCCTTTCAGGTCACCAAACAAGTGATAGATCCTGAGGGCAGGTTTGTGGCTGTAGAAGGAAGACTTAGGGGTCGAATGGTGTCCTTATGTAGTGTATATGCTCCGAATGTGGATTTGCCCGCCTTCCTGACAACGCTTTCGGGCAAATTGGCGAGTTACTTGGTGGGCCCTATGATCATGGGAGGGGATTTTAATTCGATAGTGGATGTTATATTGGACAGGTCTCACCCCCCCTACACTCATCACCGGTACACAGAGTAGCAAAGCGGAGATTAGACTGGCAGGAGAGTTGGGATTTGGAAGATGCCTGGAGGACACTACACCCTACGACACGGGACTACTCTTTCCACTCTAGCATACACGACCTACATGTTAGGCTGGATGTGTTTTTGTGCTCTTCGCCCGTGCTTGCAGCGGTAGGGGGCGCGGAGTACTTGGCCCGCACGTTGTCAGATCATAACCCTTTGTTATTGTCCCTGAATTGGATGGTAGATGTCTCTTGTGTCCCAACTTGGCAACTACAGCCTGATACTTTGGATGACCTGCTGTTTAGGGAGGCCCTGGGTGAGCGAGTGGCTCGGTACTTCGAGGAGAATAGTGGCTCCACATCCAACAGGGCTGTGGAGTGGGATACGTTTAAGGTGGTGGTCCGGGGGCACTGTATTGGGACCGTTGCGGGGGCTCGTAAGACACTGTTAGACGACCTCGATCGCGCGGAGCACCGACTGAGGAAGGTAGAACGAGAGCGCCCAAATCATCCCGAGCTTCAAAAGGGGGTTTGTGAAGCCAGAGAAGCGATGGCGGTGGAGTTGGAACGATTACGTAGCTTCGATCACAAGGTCTATCTGACTAGGGCGCATGCGGAGGGCGATAAGGCGGGGACAATGTTGGCCTGGCTTGCCAATCCGCTTCGGCGAGGTACCCCAATTGCCTCATGGCATATTATGGAAGCCTGTATGAGAGCTGGCCGACGGGCGGGGTGGAGGAACTGGACGCCTTCCTTGGGGGGCTACAGTTGCCGCAACTAGAACAATCAGAGACCGAGGAACTGGGCCGCGCGATAACGATTGGGGAGATAGGGTGCGCGGTGAAACAGATGGCTAGGAATAAAACCCCGGGACTCGACGGCTTGCCGATCGAGTTTTACAGTAAATATATGGAGTACTTGGCCCCGCAACTACAATCGGTTTATAATGAAGCGCAGTCGCGTGGGAGGCTGCCACACTCAATGTGTGAGGCCCTCATGGTCCCCTTGTTGAAACCTGGTAGAGCGAGTGACGACCCCTCCTCTTATCGACCATTATCAATGCTCACGACGGACTACAAGATCCTGAGCAAAATCCTGGCCAATAGATTGTTAGCCCACATGACAGGCTTGATTCATCGTGATCAGTCCGGCTTCCTTCCAACGCGAAACACCACTCATAATATCCATAGACTGACTGGGTTGCTGGGAGCCCGGCTGCCAGAAGAGGCTACTCCATTAGTGTTCTCCATAGATATCGAGAAGGCCTTTGATAGCCTAGAGTGGGAATATTTATATGGAGTGATGAGGCGTTTCGGGCTAGGGGAGGGCTATATCGGCTGGACCAAAGTCTTGTATGCTGAAGCCACGGCGAGGGTTCGAGTTGGCTCGCTGATCTCGAACTCGTATCCGGTGCGACGTGGCACTAGGCAGGGCTGCTCACTTTCCCCCCTTTTGTTCGCGTTAGCGATGGAACCTTTTGCAGCGGAGGCCAGATCTGGACGCTATTATAAGGGACTGGTTTATAGAGCCAGGCCGCACGCCATCTCGCTGTACAGGGACGACCTGTTGATGTTTTTGGCGGATGCGGAGGACGAACTGTTGGGAGCGAGGCGCTTGCTGGAGTTATTCGGGCGGTTGTCGGGCTTGAAGGTCAATTGGACTAAATCTTGCCTGTTCCCGTTGAGACAGGGAGAGCCGTGCCCTCTCACCACACAGGAACTCAGGTGGGAGCCACACTGCCTGCACTATCTGGGGGTTTATGTGTATCACACGCCTGCGGATATGCTGGATGGTAATATCACCCGGTGCATTAACGCCTTGAAGGGGTGTATGGATTTCTGGGCCACCCTCCCGCTCTCATTGGCGGGCCGTATTTCCTTGCTGAAGATGGTAGCACTCCCTAGGTTGTTGTATTATTTTAGAACCCTGCGGATATGGATACCCAGCTCAATCTTCCGCCGTTTGAGATCATTGATCATAGCATTCATATGGGGCACGGGTCGGCGGCGAATAGCGCTGGACACCTTCTTGCGACCCAAGGATGAGGGAGGCATGGCAGTGCCTGATTTCGAGTGCTATTATTTAGCGGCTCAACTACAGACTTTTACACAGGAGGTCGCTAGAGTGTATCGCGGCCCGGAACACAGCAGGGACGAGGGTACCCCGCGACATGTGCTCGCGTATATTACGCTCCACCAGAAATTACTGGTCAGGGACTTAACGATGGAAGAACAGACGTTTCGGCTCTGCTGGAACAGGGCGCGCAAACGAGCCGGAATCCGTCGGATGTATGCTCCGGAGATTCCGCTGGGCATGGTTACGGCCCTGCCGCATGGCGGGGATTGGTCGAGATTGCTGGGGTCGGAGGAAGCTGGGGTCCAGATGCTGGGCGACCTCTATGAGGACGGAGCCTTGCTTCCGTTCCAAGAGCTGCAGGAGCGTTTTGACCTGCCGAAAGGAGATTACCTTCTACACGCGGCAGTGACTGGCGCCATGCAAGAACACTGGGGCGACGGTCTACAGGAACCCGCTATCTCTATGGCGTGCCAATACACGATGATGGCGGCGGGAACCTTTAAGGCAGTGACCTGTCTGTATTCCCGATTGTTGCGGGAAACCTTGCAGCCGCTCACTGCCTTGAAGACTAAATGGGAACTAGACCTCCAAATGGAGATTCCGGAGGCCACTTGGGGCCAACTGCTGCGGAGGGCGCGGAAGAGCACGAGGAACGCCAGATTCCAACTCATTAATTTCTACATTATTCATAGGGCGTACCTTACACCGGGGAAACTGAAACAGTATTTTGGAGTGGGCCAGGCGGCCTGCCCTAGGTGCAGGGCACTGGAGGCGGATTTGGGGCATATGCTCTGGGATTGCCCTAAATTGGAGGAGTATTGGCAGGAGGTTGGCAGGGCACTGAACAACGCCACAGATAGGGAGATACAATACACCAAGGCAGTGGGAGTACTACACTGGTTTCCACACATGCCGAAAAATAAGACGACCAGCCGGTTTATAGATATGGGATTGATACTGGCAAAGAGGGAAATAACCAGGAATTGGAAGTCAAAAGTGGGGCCCACGTACAAGCGTTGGCTTAGTGAATGTTTGAAGTGGGCGGCGTGTGAAAGTACTCTGCGATATCAGATGGCTAGGAGGACTGCGGATGAGAAAGCTTTGGAGAGGGCAACAGCGTGGGAGATGATAGTGCAGGCACTTCGGGATGGTGCTGAGGAGGAGGATGGTGAAGACACGGACTTTGACACGGTTGACCCCACTAACACGCCAGCGGCGCACTTTTAGCGAAAGTTTAATTCCTTCTTCCACACACCAGACCTTACTTTCTATGAGATTCTATAATAGCGCTGCCATGGGGGGGGGGGGGGGAGGTTGGGGAGTTAGGGGGGTGGTTGTTAGGGGGAGGGGGAGGGGTGAAAATTTAAAAGCAATCACCGTCCTCCTTTACTAGCGAGAAACGGACATTGGGAGAAGAAGCAGGAGATGGACATGGTTTCGGCGCGGCTCGGCTTCCGTCTCGCTATATTGACTTATTATTCATTGCTGTAATGTCTATGCAACTTTTTGGTACTGCAATAAAAACGATGTTACAAAAAAAAAATGAGTGAAGGTGCCCACCACCAGCATATTAAGTGGTGGGTAGGGCTGAGTAAGCATACTTTGCATAGGAGGGCGGTCTCACTTACGAAGAGAGCAGGCAGCTAAAGCAATCACATCTACATGCAAATGTGCTGCATATAGAATAGTACACCTGATGGGAAAGGCTGGTGGCAGAGGTAGTTTGTCAATCCTTGGATAAAGGAAGCTTTACTCTGATAAAAGACAACATTGTTTTATGTTTAGATTACAAAAGCTTGAGTCTTCTGCCCAAATCAGGAGTGTTTGTGTGTATACTCGTAATGCGCTCAAATGTACTCATGATATACCTTCTAATCATATGTGCGAGGTATTAGGATCTGATGTCACTTCCTGTGATGTCACTTCTTGTGGAGTCATGGCTGTGGGGGGGTGTCCACATGGCCAAAAAAGCATTGAGAAAAAAGAAAATATTCTGCAGGTGTCACGATGGGTCCGCGGATCCTGCCGAAATTTGTTAAAAAATGTAGTGTGGGCTCCTGTGCTTTGTTGGTAATCGGCCCCTGGGTGGGCTGGGTCCTGGGGGCATGTTGCTAATTAAGGAGGAGGGCTCATAGCCCCCTTCCTGGGGCTTATTAATGCCCTGCGGAATACCATCTCCTCAGGCCTTATTCATTTTAAAAAGAGGGGTCTCTTGGACCCTCCCTAGGCCCCTGGGACCTCCATCTCCCCAGGGCCACATGCCTATAAAGAAATCGGGGGGGCTCCACCATCTCCCAAGGACTAATGTTTATTATGGGGCGGGCTCTGGGACCACACTCGGGACCTCCACCTTCCCATGGCCATAATAAATATGTATTGGGAGGGCCTCAGGGACCCCCCCCCCACTAGACCCCGGGGACCACCACCTCCCCAGTGCCATCTTCTTTTTGAATAATTGGGAGGGAGCCATGTGGCCCCCCTCCTAGAGCAGTAGATGGCCCTGGGGACCACCACCCCCCAGGGCCGGCTCCTGCTATGTCCTGGGGTGCCCACCCCTAGGACATAGCTGTTTGCTGTGGCTTGGCGGGAGATTTACAGCTCCCGCCAAGCCACAGCAAATGCTCTGCTTGCTGGGAGTGGAGCCGAATTGCTTTTAGACAGAGTGGTTCTGTGTATGATATCATCAGTGATGTCACTGACCATGTCATAAGTGATGTAATATGTGAGGTCACAAGCAGTACATTGCTGGGGCGTAAGTTATAGTTATCTCAGGTAACTATAACTGCTGAATTTCTATGGTTATGTACGAGTGAAATCTGAAACCTTTGCAGTGAATTTCTAAGGTTTTTTTAAAATTCTATTTCCTAACTTTAACATCCCTGTAGCCTTTGATTTTTTCTGGGAATATATATATATATATATACATACCACCAACAGCTTCACCTAGGCAGCCGAACACACAGCGGGTGCCTCCGTAGACGAAAGGTGAGTGTGTCTTATCACACAACAACTACAAGAATTTGGAGCACTCACAGGGTCATCTAAATGATTAATTCTTGCAAACGTGTTTCGGTGTGGTGCTTTCATCATTGCCATAAATCATTATTGAATTTTGCACAACATTGAGGGCCTTATTTATGTATGAGGCTTTGCAACAGTTTTACCCTTCCGTTGCGTCACTTTTTGTGACGTATTGGCGGCGTAATCGATTTACAAAAGGGGGTGGTGATGAACAGAGTGTCTGAATTGAGCAGACCACTCTTACCCAGTCCAAAGATCAGGGCTTGACCCATCACCATTATTTATCTCACTGCCCCATCCCAGCTCAGAACATGGCTATATGCAAATCAGTCTGTCCCTGGCCCAGTGCATCATGGGAACAGGGCAGACTAAACTACCAAGCCAATTCTTTACCAGAAAGGAGACAAGCTACCGGGGACCGGTTTCTGGCATTTCAGCCTCTTCGGCCCGGCTTGCTTGAATCCTGATGGAGCAGTGAGAAAGGGACTCATGTCTGAGTATACCCTGCCACACCTATAGTGGCCAAAATCGATTTACAAAAGGGGGTGGTGATGAACAGAGTGTCTGAATTGAGCAGACCACTCTTACCCAGTCCAAAGATCAGGGCTTGACCCATCACCATTATTTATCTCACTGCCCCATCCCAGCTCAGAACATGGCTATATGCAAATCAGTCTGTCCCTGGCCCAGTGCATCATGGGAACAGGGCAGACTAAACTACCAAGCCAATTCTTTACCAGAAAGGAGACAAGCTACCGGGGACCGGTTTCTGGCATTTCAGCCTCTTCGGCCCGGCTTGCTTGAATCCTGATGGAGCAGTGAGAAAGGGACTCATGTCTGAGTATACCCTGCCACACCTATAGTGGCCAAAATCGATTTACAAAAGGGGGTGGTGATGAACAGAGTGTCTGAATTGAGCAGACCACTCTTACCCAGTCCAAAGATCAGGGCTTGACCCATCACCATTATTTATCTCACTGCCCCATCCCAGCTCAGAACATGGCTATATGCAAATCAGTCTGTCCCTGGCCCAGTGCATCATGGGAACAGGGCAGACTAAACTACCAAGCCAATTCTTTACCAGAAAGGAGACAAGCTACCGGGGACCGGTTTCTGGCATTTCAGCCTCTTCGGCCCGGCTTGCTTGAATCCTGATGGAGCAGTGAGAAAGGGACTCATGTCTGAGTATACCCTGCCACACCTATAGTGGCCAAAATCGATTTACAAAAGGGGGTGGTGATGAACAGAGTGTCTGAATTGAGCAGACCACTCTTACCCAGTCCAAAGATCAGGGCTTGACCCATCACCATTATTTATCTCACTGCCCCATCCCAGCTCAGAACATGGCTATATGCAAATCAGTCTGTCCCTGGCCCAGTGCATCATGGGAACAGGGCAGACTAAACTACCAAGCCAATTCTTTACCAGAAAGGAGACAAGCTACCGGGGACCGGTTTCTGGCATTTCAGCCTCTTCGGCCCGGCTTGCTTGAATCCTGATGGAGCAGTGAGAAAGGGACTCATGTCTGAGTATACCCTGCCACACCTATAGTGGCCAAAATCGATTTACAAAAGGGGGTGGTGATGAACAGAGTGTCTGAATTGAGCAGACCACTCTTACCCAGTCCAAAGATCAGGGCTTGACCCATCACCATTATTTATCTCACTGCCCCATCCCAGCTCAGAACATGGCTATATGCAAATCAGTCTGTCCCTGGCCCAGTGCATCATGGGAACAGGGCAGACTAAACTACCAAGCCAATTCTTTACCAGAAAGGAGACAAGCTACCGGGGACCGGTTTCTGGCATTTCAGCCTCTTCGGCCCGGCTTGCTTGAATCCTGATGGAGCAGTGAGAAAGGGACTCATGTCTGAGTATACCCTGCCACACCTATAGTGGCCAAAATCGATTTACAAAAGGGGGTGGTGGCGTAAAACATGCCTCCTGTCACTCCCTATTTACAAAGTGACGCATCTAAGCAGTGGGTCACTTTGTAAACTCCTGTGCCACATTATGCCTTCACATAATACTGACGTATCTGTAACTCCGACATGATGCGTCATACTGTAAATATTACACAACATTAGTGTCGCAAGGAGGGCACAAGGAAAAGTGACGCATTGCTGTTTTCTCGCAGAGCTGCGTCACTTTTCATAAATGAGGTCCTGAATGATTTTAAACAACCTAATGTTCACTCCTTTGCGGGGCTACAACCAATCAGGAAACTGCAAGTATTTTCTGCATCAGCGTGAGTAGCAAATGAGAGGGGCCTCAATATCCCATAATGCAGCATCAATGATGACTTTAATCAGTGCTCTATATATATTAGGGCAAGGGTGTTACCAGGATTTAGGGTGGGTATGGGTTTTGTGTGGCAAGGGAATTTTTAGGGGTTTGGATGGGCAAGGGATTTTCAGTGGCACGGGCATTTTCAGGGTTTAGGGCGGGTATGGGTTTCTGGGTGGCAATGACATTTTTAGGTCTCGCCTGTCAATGCGCATGCGCATTGAGCTTGCGAGACTATGGGGGCTTAAACAGACTTTAACCAACTTGCAAGGAATCGTGGCGATCAGGGGCGTAACAAACGCCCCCGCAGCCCCTGCAGTGGGGGGGGGGCCTCACTCTCTACAGTTAATGAAGGGGGCCCCAGGGGGCCCGGCCCCCTCAGCTCTTCTGAGAGCTGTGAGAGAGGTCTGCGCTGAACTAGCAAGCCTCTCTCCCTCTGCGTCTGAAGCAGGTGCAGCCTGCTCGGAGCCCCTCGCCCCCTCCCTCTGACTGAAGAGAAACAAAGTATCAATATACATTGTTTCTCTTCAGTCAGAGCCAGAGGCAGTCCCGGAAAGAGGATGGGGGCCCCAGAGACAGCAGTCTCCACTGCTCCTCTGAGGCAGCACAGAGCCCGGCTCCCACTCTCTCCTCTCGATAAACAAAGCCCACCCCACAAGAAAAGGGAAGAGACAGGGACAAGGATGGGGTGGGGGGCCCACCCCACAAGAGAAGAGAAGAGACAGGGACAAGGATGTGGTGGGGGCTCCACCCCACAAGATAAGAGAATAGACAGGGACAAGGATGGGGTGGGGGCCCCACCCCACAAGAGAAGAGAAGAGACAGGGACAAGGATGGGGTGGGGGGCCCACCCCACAAGAGAAGAGAAGAGAAGAGAAGAGACAGGGACAGGCCCCCATCCGAGAAGAGACAGGGACAAGGATGGGGCGGGAGGCCCACCCAACAAGAGAAGAGAAGAGAAGAGACAGGGACAGGCCCCCATCCGAGAAGAGACAGGGACAAGGATGGGACGGGAGGCCCACCCCACAAGAGAAGAGAAGAGAAGAGAAGAGAAGAGACAGGGACAGGCCCCCATTCGAGAAGAGACACGGGCACAAGGATGGTGCGGGAGGCCCGACAGGCCCCCATCCGAGAAGAGACAGGGACAAGGATGGGACGGGAGGCCCACCCCACAAGAGAAGAGAAGAGACAGGGACAAGGATGGGGTGGGGGCCCCCATCCGAGAAGAGACAGGGACAAGGATGGGGTGGGGGCCCCACCCCACAAGAGAAGAGAAGAGACAGGGACAAGGATGGGGTGGGGGCCCCACCCCACAAGAGAAGAGAAGAGACAGGGACAAGGATGGGGTGGGGGGCCCACCCCACAAGAGAAGAGAAGAGACAGGGACAAGGATGGGGTGGAGGGCCCACCCCACAAGAGAAGAGAAGAGACAGGGACAAGGGAGGGGGGGGGCTCAGAGAGCAAGAGCAAGAGACAGCACAGAGAAGTGCTCAGGACCCTGACAAGGCTGGGAGTGGGGGCCCCCAGACAGAGTATTCTCCAGGGAAAAGCTCACATGAGAAGGGACAGGCAGCAAAATGGTGCCCTCAGGTAAGCACTCTTGTTAGAACACACCATGGGCGTCCGCAGGGAGAGGGAAAGGGGGGCCGAGAAGGGTGCAAGGCAGAGGTGGAGAAGGGTGTAAGGCAGAGGGGGAAAAGGATGCAAGGTAGAGAAGGGTGCAAGGCGGAGGGGAGAAGGGTGCAAGGCAGAGGGAAGAAGGGTGCAAGTTGGAGGGGAAGAAGGGTGCAAGGCAGAGGGGAGAAGTGTGCAAGGCAGAGAAGAGAAGGGTGCAAGGCACAGGGGAGAAGGGTGCAAGGCAGAGGGGAGAGGAAGAAGGGTGCAAGGCACAGGGGAGAAGGGTGCAAGGCAGAGGGAAGAAGGGTGCAAGGTGGAGGGGAAGAAGGGTGCAAGGCAGAGTGGAGAAGTGTGCAAGGCAGAGAAGAGAAGGGTGCAAGGCAAAGAGGAGAAGGGTGCAAGGAAGAGAGGAGAAGGGTGCAAGGTAGAGAAGGGTGCAAGGCAGAAGGGGAGAAGGGGAGAAGGGTGCAAGGCAGAGGGGAGAAGGGTGCAAGGCAGAGGGGAGAAGGGTGCAAGGTAGAGAAGGGTGCAAGGCGGAAGGGGAGAAGGGTGCAAGGTAGAGGGGAGAAGGGTGCAAGGCAGAGGGGAGAAGGGTGCAAGGCAGAGGGGAGAAGGGTGCAAGGCAGAGGGGAGAAGGGTGCAAGGCAGAGAAGAGAAGGATGCAAGGCAGAGAGGAGAAAGGTGCAAGGCAGAGGGGAGAAGGGTGCAAGGCGGAGGGGAGAAGGGTGCAAGGTGGAGGGCAGAAGGGTGCAAGGTGGAGGGGAGAAGGGTACAAGGCAGAGGGGAGAAGGGTGCAAGGCAGAGGGGAGAAGGGTGCAAGGCAGAGAGAAGGGTGCAAGGAAGGTAGAGAAGGGTGCAAGGTAGAGAAGGGTGCAAGGCAGAGGGGGCAAGGCAGAGGGGAGAAGGGTGCAAGGCAGAGGGGAGAAGGGTGCAAGGCAGAGAGGAGAAGTGTGCAAGGCAGA
Organism: Lissotriton vulgaris; assembly: GCF_964263255.1. Taxonomy (NCBI): domain Eukaryota; kingdom Metazoa; phylum Chordata; class Amphibia; order Caudata; family Salamandridae; genus Lissotriton; species Lissotriton vulgaris. Next base: position 358,315 of record NW_028244456.1, on the reverse strand, counting down.
GAAGAGAAGGGTGCAAGGCAAAGAGGAGAAGTGTGCAAGGCAATGAGGAGAAGGGTGCAAGGAAGAGAGGAGAAGGGTGGAAGGTAGTGAAGGGTGCAAGGCGGAGGGGGAGAAGGGTGCAAGGTAGAGGGGAAAAGGGTGCAAGGCAGAGAGGAGAAGGGTGCAAGGCAGAGGGGAGAAGGGTGCAAGGCGGAGGGGAGAGGGTGCAAGGTGGAGGGGAGAAGGGTGCAAGGTGGAGGGGAGAAGGGTGCAAGGTGGAGGGGAGAAGGGTGCAAGGCAGAGGGGAGAAGGGTGGAAGGTAGAGAAGGGTGCAAGGCGGAGGGGGGGAAGGGTGCAAGGTATAGGGGAAAAGGGTGCAAGGCAGAGAGGAGAAGGGTGCAAGGCGGAGGGGAGAAGGGTGCAAGGCGGAGGGGAGAAGGGTGCAAGGTGGAGGGGAGAAGGGTGCAAGGTGGAGGGGAGAAGGTGCAAGGCAGAGGGGAGAAGGGTGCAAGGCGGAGGGGAGAAGGGTGCAAGGCAGAGGGGAGAAGGGTGCAAGGCAGAGAGGAGAAGGGTGCAAGGCAGAGAGGAGAAGGGTGCAAGGCAGAGAGGAGAAGGGTGCAAGGCAGAGAAGGGTGCAAGGCGGAGGGGTAGAAGGGTGCATTGCAGATGGGAGAAGGGTGAAAGGCAGAGGGGAGAAGGGTGCATGGCAGAGAGGAGAAGGGTGCAAGGTAGAGAAGGGTGCAAGGCGGAGGAGGAGAAGGGTGCAAGGTAGAGAAGGGTGCAAGGCGGAGGGGGAGAAGGGTGCAAGGCAGAGGTGAGAAGGGTGCAAAGCAGAGAGGAGCAGGGTGCAAGGCAAAGGGGAGAAGGGTGCAAGGCAAAGGGGAGAAGGGTACAAGGCAAAGAGGAGAAGGGTGCAAGGCAGAGGGGAGAAGGGTGCAAGGCAGAGTGGAGAAGGGTGCAAGGCGGAGGGGGAGAAGGGTGCAAGGCAGAGAGGAGAAGGATGTAAGGCAGAGAGGAGAAGGATGTAAGGCAGAGAGGAGAAGGATGCAAGGTAGAGAAGGGTGCAAGGCGGAGGGGGAGAAGGGTGCAAGGCAGAGGGGAGAAGGGTGCAAGGCAGAGGGGAGAAGGGTGCAAGGCAGAGGTGAGAATGGTGCAAGGAAGAGAGGAGAAGGGTGCAAGGTAGAGAAGGGTGCAAGGCGGAGGGGGGAAGGGGTGCAAGGCAGAGAGGAGAAGGGTGAAAGTTAGAGACGGGTGCAAGGTGGGGGTGGAATAGGGTGCAAGACAGAGAGGAGAAGGGTGCAAGGCAGAGGGGAGAAGGGTGCAAGGCAGAGGGAGAATGGTGCAAGGTAGAAAAGGGTGCATGGCGGAGGTGGACTAGGGTATAAGGGGAAGGGGAGAAGAGTGCAAGGGGGAGGGGGAGAAAGGTGCAAGAGGGAGGGCAAGAAGGGTGCAAGGCAGAGGGGAGAAGGGTACAAGGGGGATGGTGATGAAGTTAAAAATGTGCCCCCCCTGGAAACATTTCTGTGGACACCCATGGAACGCACACTACTTTGTGAGGGAGAGTGGGAGAGTATGGAGAGAGAGAGAGTGGAGAGAAACAGTGGAGAGAAACAGTGGAGAGAGAGTGGCTAGAGAGAGAGAGTGGAGAGAGACAGTGGAGACAGAGTAGACAGTGGAGAGAGAGTGGAGATAGACAGTGGAGAGACCGAGAGTGGAGAGAGAGTGGAGAGAGCATGGAGAGACACTGGAGAGAGTGGAGAGAGAGAGTGGGGAGAGAGAGAGTGGGGAGAGAGAGAGTGGAGAGAGCATGGAGAGACACTGGAGAGAGTGGAGAGAGAGAGTGGAGAGAGAGAGAGAGTGGAGAGAGAGAGAGTGGAGAGAGAGAGAGTGGAGAGAGAGAGAGTGGAGAGAGAGAGAGAGTGGAGAGAGAGAGAGTGGAGAGAGAGATAGAGTGGAGAGAGAGATAGAGTGGAGAGAGAGATAGAGTGGAGAGAGAGAGAGAGTGGAGAGAGAGAGAGAGAGTGGAGAGAGCGAGTGGAGAGAGCGAGTGGAGAGAGCGAGTGGAGAGAGCGAGTGGAGAGAGAGAGAGAGTGGAGAGAGAGAGTGGAGAGAGAGAGAAAGAGTGGAAAGAGAGAGTGGAGAGTGGAGAGAGAGTGGAGAGTGGAGAGAGAGTGGAGAGTGGAGAGTAGAGAGAGACAGTGGAGAGAGAGACAGTGGAGGGAGACAGTGGAGAGAGAGTGAGTGGAGAGAGAGTGAGTGGAGAGAGAGTGAGTGGAGAGAGTGGAGCGAGAGAGTGGAGAGAGAGACAGTGGAGCAAGAGTAGAGAGAGAGAAGGGAGAGAGGGTGGAGAGAGAGAGAGAGAGAGAGAGAGAGTGGAGGGAGACAGTGGAGGGAGACAGTGGAGGGAGACAGTGGAGAGAGAGAGACAGAAGAGAGATTGTGGAGAGAGAGACAGTAGAGATAGAGTGGACAGAGTTGAGAGAGAGAATGGAGAGAGTGGAGAGAGAGTAGAGACTGACTGACTGACTCAGAGACTGAATACTGACTGACCGAGAGACTGACTGACTGAGAAACTGACTGAGAGAGAGACTGACTGACAGAGAGAGAGAGCGAGAGACTGACTGACTGACTGAGAGAGACTGAATGACAGAGAGTGATAGACTGACAGAGAGAGAGACTGACTGACAGAGTGAGACTGACTGGCTGACAGACTGACAGAGAGAGAGAGAGAGAGAGAGAGAGAGAGAGAGAGAGACTGACTGACTGACAGAGAGAGTGACTGACTAAGAGAGACTGAATGACAGAGAGAGATAGACTGACTGACTGAAAGAGAGATACTGACTGACAGAGAGAGAGAGAGAGAGAGAGAGAGACTGTGATGGAATTGGGGTCAAAGTGTGTATGAAGCTATGCAATGCCTCTTAAGATTGCTATTGTCTAATAAAAATAAAAATGTATTATCAAAATGTGCTCTTTGGGGTTACATCTGCTTTTGAAATACTGCATTGAAGCTTTGTCCAATGTCTTAAAACGGAAATGAGAAAGAGCAGTGGATGCACTTTTGTCAAAACTAAACGATGAGTGGGCCCGATGTTGTATATCATGACAGGAGTCTGCATCAGGAAACCCACATAACATTGGGCAAACTTCCCTGGCGTACTGATGGCAGGGACCCTGTAATGAATGGACCGCCACCTATGATAGCTGCGGGCAGACTAAGCCCAACCTTTAACTCCACCATTCAGTGTTACTTGCAACGGCTGGATTGGTGACAGTGGCGTAACAATCGCCCGCATCCCCTGCAGTATGGCGGGTCGCTGGCCTGAGCGCTCTAGACTGGCACGGAGGATGGGAGGGGGGCCCCCTCCATGTAGTTTGCAGGGGGGCCCCCTCAAGTTTCGTTACGCCACTGGGATGGGGGCCTGTCCCTGTCTCTTCTCTTCTCTTCTCTTCTCTTGTGGGGTGGGCCCCCCACCCCATCCTTGTCCCTGTCTCTTCTCTTCTCTTGTGGGGTGGGGCCCCCACCCCATCCTTGTCCCTGTCTATTCTCTTATCTTGTGGGGTGGAGCCCCCACCACATCCTTGTCCCTGTCTCTTCTCTTCTCTTGTGGGGTGGGCCCCCCACGGGTGGGCCCCCCACCCCATCCTTGTCCCTGTCTCTTCCCTTTTCTTGTGGGGTGGGCTTTGTTTATCGAGAGGAGAGAGTGGGAGCCGGGCTCTGTGCTGCCTCAGAGGAGCAGTGGAGACTGCTGTCTCTGGGGCCCCCATCCTCTTTCCTGCCTCTGGCTCTGACTGAAGAGAAACAATGTATATTGATACTTTGTTTCTCTTCAGTCAGAGGGAGGGGGCGAGGGGCTCCGAGCAGGCTGCACCTGCTTCAGACGCAGAGGGAGAGAGGCTTGCTAGTTCAGCGCAGACCTCTCTCACAGCTCTCAGAAGAGCTGAGGGGGCCGGGCCCCCTGGGGCCCCCTTCATTAACTGTAGAGAGTGAGGCCCCCCCGCACTGCAGGGGCTGCGGGGGCGTTTGTTACGCCCCTGAAGCAGTGGTATCAGGGGGCCTTCGGGTGGCCACCAGTCTTGCCACTGGCCTGAAAGGTAACACAGGAGCTGACAAACTCCTTCACCTTTTGGTCTTTGGCACAGAGTGCACGATTATGATGCCTCGGTTGTAAGCACTCCTATGTAAAATAGTTTTTGTTGCATGATTACAATGCTTTTAAACTTCGCCGCTTTTTAAACCACTTGTGATTTATACTGTGACTTCTAAAATCTGTACCACGCTTTCTTTCTTGCCTTACCTACCTGACGCTTCTTCTGCCTAGCGCCCCGGTTCATCACGGGTGTTCCCGTTTGTGTGGAGGGCGCGACGGCAAACATTTTGTGTCCCCGCTCCGATTGGTTAGAGAGGGTCACGCGGGGCTCCACAATGAGGCACAACCCTATTTAGGTTGGACGGCAAGTACTTTGCCTGTTTGGTCTTTGGCACCGAGTGCATGATTATGATGCCTCGGCTGTAAGCACTCCTATGTAAAATAGTTTTTGTTGCATGATTAAAATGCTTTTAAACTTCGCCGCTTTTTAAACCACTTGTGACTTATACTGTGACTTCTAAAATCTGTACCACGCTTTCTTTCTTGCCTTACCTTCCTGCCGCTATATCTGCCTAGCGCCCCGGTCAATCACGGGTGTTCCCGTTTGTATGGAGGGCGCGACGGCAAACATTTGGTGTCCCCGCTCCGATTGGTTAGAGAGGGTCACGCGGGGCTACACAATTAGGCACAACCCTATTTAGGTTGGATGGCTCCCTCCGCGCTCAGGGGATGCGCTCAGCGGACGCGCGCCGAAGTTAAGCCCGTCTGCGCCCGTCCGCGCCGAGGACGCGCCAGGGGCCAGGCGGGCTGCTCCCCGTTTCATCTTACCGGTAGGGAGTCCTCTTTACTCTGTTAATACTCTACTCTCTTTAAGACCACAGTTTAAACGGTGTCAACACACTTTGTCTCCTGTTGAGATCCACTCTACTCTTAGCTGCAGTTGTAATTATGGCTATACTAAACATCCTAGAAGGTGGCAGGTAGCTACTAAAGCACCGATGAGTATTCCCTCGGTAAAGAGGTAGGCTTTCTCATTATTACTAGGTCGTTGTCCAATAACAATATTGCATTTAATGATTTTGTCTCGCAAAGGAAACCCTCCTGGGTCTTTATCACTGAGACCTGGGCCTCGGACTCCTCAGGCCCCAACTTAGTCGCTGCCATTCCCTCGGGCTATGCCCTGACTAGAATGGACAGAATCGAGCGCAGAGGGGGTGGTCTAGGTATACTGCACAAGACCTCTTTTACTTGCTGGTCTGATTTCCTCTCTACCTCTTCCGACCCTTTTGAAGCATTATATTTTCTATAAACTCCACCTCTACAGTTTCATTCACAGGTATCCTGTGTTATAGGTCCCCTGGCCCTAGAACCTCCTTTACCCAGGACCTGATAAATCTTTTTGAACCTTTCCTTGACAGGCCCAATTTCAATCTTTTAGGCGATTTTAATTTTAATTTAGAAAATGTTAGCTCCAAAGACACCACTTCTCTGTTGGACTCCTTAGCCGCATGCGGCCTGACTCAGCTCGTGGGCGGTTCTACCCACTTAGCAGGACATACGCTTGATGGCATCTTTTCAAATGACAGCAGGCTTAAGACAGGAATCCCGATACCTTTGGCCTGGTCAGACCATCTGGCAGTGCCCTTTGAGTTGAACATTTCTTACCCCTCCTGTCCCCCTCTGATTCTAAGATATGGGAACTCAGACAAAACTTTAAGCAGATTAGCAATGAAACTTTGGCCCTTTTATGAATGAGTTTCGACCTTCCTTTGATAATGACGTAAACTCCGCAGCAATGGGTTTGACTAACTCCATCTCTAGAGCTGTAGACATTCTGGCTCCTGCCAAACAGTGCTACTGCGCCCGCAAGAGTCCCTCCATGCCCTGGTTCTCTGATCGCCTTAGAGGACTGAGACAGGGCTGTAGAAAACAAGAAAGGAAATTGCATGCCCACCCCGATCCCGCTAGAAAAACACAACATAAACTGCTTCTCAAAGCATACAAGCTAGCAATAACGGAGGAGAAAAAGGCCTATTATGCCAATTTGACAGCATCTTTAAAATCATATAGAGATCTCTTCAAGATCATCGACTCCCTTTCTGTCCCTAAGATCATGGATCCGATAGTAAAATCTCAGGAGCTCTGCAATAATATTTCAACTTTTTTCCACACTAAAATCGCTGACATCTATAAATCCCTCGAACTGCTTAACACAGTACTGGATGTTAGAGCCCTTCTACCTTTCTCCTACGGGTCTGCCCCTCTGGTGATAAAGCAGGCGCCTAGTTTCCTTGATTTCCCGCCGCTCACCTCTGATGGGATAAATCACCTCCTGGATAACACCAAGTCAGGTTCTCCCCTGGACCCTTTAAAAATCCCCTTTAAAAATCTTGAAGTCATGTAGGAAGGTGATTGTTCCCCCTCTTCTTGAGGTGGTGAACCGGGCTATTGCAGAGGGAATTTTTCCCTCCTGTTGGAAAATGGCGGTCGTAAAACCACTCTTGAAAAAGGCCTCGCTGGACCCCGGAGTCTTGAAAAACTTCCGTCCAATTTCTTTGCTACCGGCCCCTGCTAAGATTCTGGAGGCTCACTTAAATCGCCACCTTGCCACCTTCATGGAAGACTCCAACCTCCTGGACATCTCGCAACATGGCTTCCGAAGTGCTCATAGCACAGAATCTGCGCTCACTGTTGTCATTAATAACATCGGACTAGGGTCGACATAGGCCATACCACTCTTTTGGTCCTTCTCGACCTTACGGCGGCCTTCGACACCCTGTCCCCCTCGGTCTTGGTTTCCAAGCTGGGGGAGATAGGGGTTGGAGGCTCGGCACTTAGTCTCTTGACTTCCTTTCTCCATCAAAGGGAACAAAGAGATAAAACAGAGAAACAGAGGTCCTGATTTTTGGAGGTAGTCAAGATATTTGGTCTTGCGATTGGTGGCCGGCTTCTCTAGGGGACTGTCCTGTCCCCTCCCACTCAGCCAAAAATCTGGGGGTCCTGATTGATACCACTCTCTCCTTTGACCTTCGAGTCAGTAGGACGGTGTCCACCTGTTGTGGTATCATCAGGATCCTCAGAGAGATTGCTGCCTACCTCTCTCCAGATGCCCGAAAGCAAGCTACAGTGGCCCTTGTCTCTTGGAGACTGGACTACTGTAATGCTTTATATGGGGGTATGAACAAGTCCTCTGTTCATCGCCTTCAAATGGTACAGAATGCCGCGGCCAGGATTGTCCTGGATCTCCCTCGACTTGCTTCAATATCACAGGCTCGGAAAGGCCTCCATTGGCTTCCTGTCCAGGCGAGGATATCCTTCAAACTTCTCTGTCTCGCCCATGGGGCCTTCTATGGCTCTGGCTTTGAAGGCATCAGCTCTCTTCTTCCATCCCTACAGTCCTAGTAGAGTGCTTCGCTCCTCCTCTAAAAATCTCTTTCTGGTTCCGAGATTTGTAAAAGCTAGATGGGGAGGTAGAGCCTTTTCCACTCTGGCGCCCAGGCTCTGGAACTCCCTTCCTCCAGAACTGGCCTCCCAACCCTCGCCGGGTCTGTTTCGTAAACAATTAAAAAGTTGGCTCTTTCTGGAGGCTTACTTGTAGATCTTGGATTTGGTGCTGTAAGACCTTGGTGCTTTGTCTGTTTGTCCATCTTGTTATGGCTGGCGCCTTGATGCCCTTGGGCTAAGTTGCGCATTATAAGACCCACCTCATTCATTCATTCACCTTTTGGTGCATCTGGGGCCAGTAAAAGTGGCTAACTAGCCTTTCCCAAGTCTTGGTTTGGCCCAGATGACCAGCTAGGGGGATGTCATGAGCTAAAGTTAGGAGGAACTCCCTGTACTCCTGTGGCACTACCACTCTCCAGGTGGCTCCAGGAGTGGGGTCTCTTGCCTCAGTGTACAATAATCCCTCTTCCCAATAAACTCTGTGAGTACCACTGACATCTCCCTTTGCTTCTGAAACAGCGTGCTGCCTCATGCTTTCAAGAGTGGGACAGTCTTGCTGACCCTGGCAAAGCCCTTCCCTAGAGGAACCCCTGGGCCCAAGAGTTCAACCTGGTAAGGGGTCAAGCTCCATGGGCTCAGTTCCCTCTGGGGTGTCCAAGTCTTCTCTCTGAGGAGAGGGGTCCGGATCCTTTTGCTGAACAGAAGCTGGTTCCCCAGTCTTCTTACCTTTTCTCTTGGTAGGTTGGCCATACTTTCAGGCTCCAACACTATTTTTTCACCCTGGTTTTTGCTCTGTGCTCTTGTTTCTACACACACCAATTCAGGGATATCCAGCAATGCTGCATGGGTTTTTAGTTTAACCTCAGCCCAGCCTGAGGTTTCCATGTCATTGCCAAGCAGACATGCAGCTGGTAGCTTTGGAGAGCACTTCCTATTTCAGGCCAGTAACCCCCCCCCCCCAGTCTAATATCACCATAGCCATTGCATGATTAGTGGTAACACTGTCAGCATTGGTGACTGGGTAAGTACGCCCAATCAAATATTGCTCACGGAAAACCAGTGTGTCTCTCACCATAGTGATACTGGCACCTGTATCCCTCAGAGACTCTATCCTAATTCCATTGATCCAAGGGTACTGTAAGTATTTCTTTAAGTTGGGTGGCCACACAGCTAAAGTGGCTAACTCAACTTCCCCCTCTGAAACTAGAACTGCTTCATTGTGCAACCTGATTTGCTCAGGGCACACTGTTGATCCCATCTGGAGACTGGCTTCACCAGGAGTAGCTGTAGCTGTAGGACTAGGGGCCTTCTTGTTAGGACAAGCCTTGTCTCCAGTTAAGGGGCCCAACTTCTTACAGTTGTTACACCAGGCCTTTGCAGGATCAAAGTTCTTCCCCCTATAGGGCTGTGGAATATAGGGAGTAGTTTGGGCCCCACTGTAAGAGCAGGCCTCAGCCAGACCCACTAGTGCAAGGGGTTCGCCCTTCTCTGCACAAAGTCCTCAGACCAATAGGAAGAAGTTGACACAGAAACTGGAATAGAAAAAGTAACTTTTATTACACCTCATGAGGTGGTGCTACGGTTCAAACAGTACCCTTCGGTATTGCAAGAAGTTGCACCCCGAGCTAAGAAAGCATGGTTTATTTATACCCGCACAGGGGCTCAAAAGAAGGCAGTACAAACACAAGAGCGCAGTTTATGTACATATAAGGCAATATCGAGAGGCACAATCGATCAGTGGGAGGAGCTAACAGTTTTGGGGGTCGACAAACACATTCCTATCTGGAACTAATCATTAACAGATGTGGACCCTACTTGACATGCGCAAAAGTGAGGGATGCTAAATATAACTTGTTGCCGGACAGATTTCAAGCACCGTAGAGAGCAAGATAGGACAAAGCACATGGTCAACACGAGGCAGCATGTAGCAGACAAAATGGCTGCCGTGAATACAAAATGGAGTCCACTAAATGTCAAGTTAACGGCTAGAACTAAGATGTCTTCCGCGGATGCTTAATCTAATCGCTGTCAATTTTACCACAGACGATCCTTTCAGCATTAGCTGAAGACATTCGCTTTCCTAGAATAATCTAAATACTCATCTTGTATATCTATTCGCATCATATCAGCTACTTCCTTATCTAGCATGTGTTGTGCTTTCATTTTCACAATATTCTCCTTAGTTGGCATACAGGTAGTAATACACATGGAGCATAACATTGGGTCACAATGAATACACATACAACAGGTAAAAATCACTTCAATTACAATACATAGAACAGTCAATAGCTTCCAGCCCCAAGCAGTGACTAGAGCCCAAAGCCATCCTGCAAAAGACCAAGTGCCATTCTTTGTGTGAATATCTGTAGCTATCTTATGTAGTTTAAAAATCGCATCATACACTGACGGCGAGTTGTCTGGGATATAGACACAACAACTGCTACCGATAATTTTACATGCTCATCCTCGATCTGCTAGCATCACATCTAGAACCATTCGGTTCTGGAGCGCTACAATTCTAGCAACTTGCAGTTCTTCAGTGATATTTCCTAGCGCTATAGCAGTCTGATTAGTGACAGCTTCTACAACTCTGGTTAACCGCCTTACTTTTCTGCTATTCAGTGCAGCGCTCACAAAAGAAAACAATCCCAAATTAAAATCAACATATTGCTGTAGACCAGTGTCTGTATGATCCACTTCATCAGTGCTTATTGTCCTTTTGTTCCTATTCAATGAAACATTTTGATGCAGTTTAAAATCTCGATGATATGATGCAGGTGCCAAGAAAACAGGTGGTAATAAAAAAGATACATAACATACCCCTGACTACCCAATTGGTAATTGATGGTATCCATTACTGCCACATAATAGATATGTGTTATGAGAAGCTAAAAAAGAACTATTATTTATTCCATCTATATTCAATACTGTAATACATTCACTCACTCCAACTGGAATTCGTCCAGTACTTTGTACACATAAGTCTGCTTTAGTCTTTTGCAACAGAAATCACAAATGGTTCATTTTTGGCAAAGTCTCTTGTGTGGGTGAAAACATATGGCGTAGAGAAATTGTCAGGTCGGTATTCCTCCCATTCCCATATAGTTCCATTGGCTTGAGGATACCTATCTTTGTCCTGATAACATTCTTTATTCAAACGGAAAAGAAGTCCACCTACTGTAGGTTTCCTAGTCGAAAATAGAAGGGTATACCAGGCTCGACAAGAGCCATTATGCGAGAAAGGAAGTGGGATAAAAGGGGTTCCTCCTTTCTTTTGATGCGCTGGAATCATACCACATATCCAACAATTAGTGGTGTTGGTAGCACTATGTGTGTGGTGCAAAATCTGAACAAACGTATTATTAAAAAACAATTGACGGTGTTTCCGTTCATGATATGGAAGAGTGAAATGCTGGTGCTCCTCTGGGACTGGAGTAGTAACAACAAACAACTCACGAGCAGGAATCATCACTTCAATAGACCAAGTTATCACTGCTATAATTGTCAAAGTAACAAAGAACCCTATAACACCAAAAATGTTCTTGTTCATTTTAGCAAAAAAATCAACTCTTTCTGAAGAAAATACAAAAACAAAAATAATCGTAGGAGCTCTTCTCCCTTGGGTAGACGTTGGTTTCTTCACCGAAGATCAAGATGGGTGTCACTACACTACGCAGGGCTGATCCCCTCCCTTGTCATATCGGCATTCCGTTTCCACTACCCAGGGTGGTTGCTCAACCTGTCTCTAAAAAAACTGTAGATTCTTTTCTTGGCCTCAGGTTGTATCGCGATGCTCCAGGGGTCGTCTGGTCCGGGAAGAACTCCGCAGAATCGTCAGGTGACAAAGCTTGGCCTTTCTCCGTAGTCAAGATCTCTCGATGATCGGTCAGCACAGCAGGTTCCACCAAGGTCGATAATACCTTGCGACAATGGGTACTATGCACCCAGTCTTTCTTGTTGGTAACTCAAACCGCTGTTCTCGTAGCCAGGAGTACTTGCTCTGGTCGCGCCACCTCGGCTCCAAGCTGCTTGACCTCTCAAATACCTTGACCATCACGTGGTCACCAGGTCGGAGCCCGTGGCCATCACCTGCAGATCTGTTGGGAAGTGCTTCTCGAACCTGTTGATGAATAGAAACCAAGCTGTCGGTTAATTGTGTCAAATAGTCATTCATTAAGACACAAGGTACATCATACACAGAACTCGGTTTCGGAACTCCCCAGATATTCACGGGCCTTCCAAACACCACCTCATAGGGGGTGAGGCCTGTTCGAGAGTGTGGTACTGATCTAATAGACAAAAATGCCAGAGTCAACGCATCTGTCCAAGTCAAAGATGTGGAAGCCTGTATCTTCGCTATTTTCAGCTTCAGAGTAGCATTATACCTTTCCACCAATCCTGCTGATTGTGGGTGGAACACTGCATGGAACTTCTGTTTAATTCCTAATCCTTTCAGGACATGTTTAATGACTTCCCCAACAAAATGAGATCCTTTATCATTCCATAGGAGTTTGCAAACACCAAATCTAGGAAAGAATTCCTTCAGCAACACTTTCGCCTTAGTAATACTAGTATTATCCTTCGTGGGGTACGCTTCAATCCATTTACTGAAAGCACAAACCACCACTAGGACATACTTCAAATTATCACAATGCTCAAGTTAGATATAATACATTTGCAAGACTTTGAAAGGTGCAGTTGGTGTAGCGAATCCTCCAGCTGGAGTTCACGTCCCTTTTCCAGGATTATATTGCAAACAGATCAAACAGGACTGCACTACTCTCTTAGCTGTGCTAGCAATTTCTGGATGCTCCCAAACTTGTGTAAGCAATTTCGTTATTTCTGATGCTCCAACATCTGCTAGCCCATGTGCCATCTGAACCATAGGTTGTACAAAGGGTATAGCCAGCTTCCACCTAGCCATCTGCTTGTTCCGCCCACAACCCTCGTCATCCAACTCTCCTTCTTCTGACCATTGTTCACGTTCCTTTACAGAAGCAGATTTCTGTATCTCTCGTACTTCCTGCCTAGCATCATGCCAATGCTCAGCCTGCGACTTCACTACATACATAGAAGTAGTGCTTCTCTGTGTCGCAGTTTTGCGTGCCACCTGATCTGCAAAGGCATTATCTTGTCCAATCCTGTCTGTCACTTTCTTATGCGCACTACACTTTACAATAGCTATTTTCTTTGGGTATGTCAATGCAGTCAAAAGATTATGCACTAAATCTCCATGCATTATCTGCATTGCGTGAGATGTAAGAAAGCCTCTTTCCTTCCAGAGTAGGCCGAAATCGTGCGCCACTCCAAAAGCATAGCGGCTATCTGTATAGATGTTCACATATAAATCTTTATTAAGCTCACATGCTCCTGTCAAGGCTATCAATTCAGCTGCTTGGTCCGATTTCTGTGGTATGCGAGCTGTCTCCACTATTGTTTCAAGCGTGGTGATTGCATACACGGCTGAGGTCGTACCATCCGGTAATTTCAAACATGACTTATCAACCCAGAATTCACCATCCACATCTGGAAGGGGCATATCCTGCAAATCAATGCGACCCTTTGTCCGTTCCTCAGTCAGGAATATGCAATCATGTGTTTCTTGTGACTGAGGCTGAGTCGCCGGATACGGTAACAAAGTAGCTGGGTTTAAGGTTGCACATCTCTTCAATGTAATGTGAGGAGCTAGCAATGTCAGTTTATATCCTGTCAGACGGGCCCTAGTTAAATGCTGCGTCTTTGTCTGGTTTAAAAGGGCTTCAACAGCATGAGGTACCAGCTTATGCGACAAAACTATTCCTTCACTCTGTCGTATTGACACAGCTGTTGCTGCAACTGAGCGAAAACACCCAGGCAACGCTCGGGCAACAGGATCAAGGACTGCTGCAAAAGTAAGCACAGGGACGCTGCTTATCGCCATGTAACTGGACTAAAACTGACACTGCGCATCCATCTTTCTCATGCACGTAAAGTGTAAAAGGCTTTGTGTAGTCTGGTGTACCTAACACTGGTGCTGAACAAAGGGCTTATTGTAACTGCCGAAAAGCAGTTTCACATTCATCTGACCAAGGAAGAGGTATTGGAGTGTCTTTTGTCAAATGTGCTAGCAAGGGTTTAACAATGCACGAAAATCCCAAAATCCATTGCCTACAAAAGGAAGTAAGACCAAGAAATGCACGCACTCCTTTCTGTGTGGTAGGTACTGGAATATCTAAAATTGCTTCTATGCAGTCTGATGTCAATGCACGTCCCTCCTTAGATAAAAGGTGACCTAAATAGGTAACCTTTGGTCTACAATATTGCAATTTCTTTCGTGACACTTTGTGATGATGTGAAGCAAGAAAAGAAAGCAAAGACAGAGTGCATTTTTCACATTGCTCAGGAGTATCGGCTGCCAACAAGATGTCATCGAGATATTGTATGAGAGCCAGAGGCAAAGGAATCAAGCTCTCTTTTCAATGTTTGATACGATCGATTATTCAAAGTGAAACCGAACAGATATCAGTTATCAGGATGAATAGGGATCGAAAAAAAAGCCTTCTTCAAGTCTATAACAGAGAACGTAGTTGCTCTTGGAGGGACCAAAATAGGAAGTGTTGTAATATCAGAAACCACAGGGCATTGTGGAACTACAATCTTGTTCACCTCTCTAGGGTCTATGATGAACCTGTAAACTCTAGTTTCAGTGTACTTTTTCAGTATCGGGAGAATCGGGATGTTACAGACATTAAATGAAACTTCCTCAACACCTCCAACTTGAATGAGATCATGCACAATTCGTATGAGCGCTTCCTCACCCTCTTGTGAAATTCTCTATTGAGGCAATCGTGGTAAAACCGCTCCCTCCTTGACAATATTGTGTACTGGTGGAATAACCATTTGTCCCACATCAGTGTCCGAGGTAGCCCACAAAGTTTCAGGGAGTGAAGCTAATGCAATATCCTCTTTAACAAGACATGCTCTTTCAGGCACGGAGTAATTGTCGTTCAAATGACATGCACTCCTTCAGGAGAGCATCGTATTGTGGCTCGGAAATACTTGAGCATATCAAGACCCACAATATTGTCTGGTGTGTTTGGAGAAAGCAAAAATGGACATGGAGCACTAAATTTATCAACATGAAATGCAAGTGGTTGTGACAGAGGGCTAAGGGAAGGTGTTCCATCGAAACCTATCGAAGTAATAGTTACGCCAGACAGGGAAGCCCTTGGAACCAATTGTTTAGACAAAGCGCTACAAGTTGCTCCTGTATCAACCAGAAACCGATCAGTAGAACCCAAAACATGTGGTGTAACATAGGGACCCGTCTGATCTACTGGTCTTCAACTGATTCCTTGCCCCATCCTAAGCAATCCTATGCATGAGCTGAATCATAAAGGTCGGGTAGCACATAATCGGACATCTGATACTGATTTCGTCTATCAAAGGTGTTAAACCTATCCTGAGTTCGTACATTGGTATCAAATCGAGCACGATCATTTACATTTCCTCTAGGCCCTGAGTAGCCAAAACGATTCCTCATTTGTCCCCGGCCTCGCGAGCCCTGTTGAGCATGCAACACTGGACAGTCGGCCATCCAGTGGCCAAATTGCTTACAATACGCACATTGATTGATAGACAAATTCGCACAAGTATGAGGGGGATTAAAAGAACATGTCCGCCTCGATCATAGCCTCTAGAAGGCGGACCATAAACTTGAGCTAACATAACCTTGGTTTTAAATCTTTAGATTTCTTATCTTCAGTACCTTTTGCTTCTAATTCTTGACGCTCATAATATTGAGCCATCGTTAAAACAGATGCTGGAGAAGATGTAGTCAAAGAACTTTCACTGGCTTTTAAACGGCTAGCTATCCCTGGTAACAAATTCGTAACATATTTGTCGACAAACAGATGTCTGCATGTATCATCGGTCAAAGACTGACCGCTGAAATCATGAAAAACTTCTTCGAATCGTGTAAAGAAATCAGAAACTGATTCATCTACCTTTTGTTTGCTCAATGCTAAGACAGTCCAGTCGATCTTTTTAGGGGGGATAACTGTTTTAAGTTTAGTTAATATGGCTGCAGGAAGATCTAAGATTAACTTATGCGGCTTTTGAGCGGGTTCCCTCCCCACATCCAATTGTTCTAGCTCTTTCCATTCCGTGCCAAAAATGGCACGATCATTAATTCTACGAACGGTGCTCCACATATCCGGTGGTAATATTAACGCGAAAAATAAATCAATGTCACACAAAGTCATAGTTCAGGAATTTATGGCGCCTTCAACTTCCTCATAGAAAGCGGCTGGACTTTTACGTGCATCGGGCAATGCTGCTTTAAGCGCCATTACATCTGCCCTATTCCAAGGAGTATACACCCAATTATAAATTAAATAACCCTTAGCATCAGCAAAATCTTTATCATCATTGTTGCCCGCTCCTTTAGGAGGAACATACAAGGGCGCAGCTTCCCGCATGGGCTTCATATAGACCGCCATTTGCTTATCTGTTCCGAAGATAGGCGACTGTGACTCTCCGATCTGAGATTTTCGCGCAGCTTCGTCTGTGAGCTTTTTCTTCTCCTTCAAGTGAACCCCATCAGTTCGTAATTTGACCAACCGTCTAATCATGTCAGCCACCTGAGAGAAAACAAAAAGACCGTCACGCATATTTTTACAATCATTTGCTACATCATCAGGTTCTAAAGCTGGAGAGAATTTTCGAAATGCCTCAACGACTTCTGCAGCAAACTTTTCAGTAAAATACAACTGCTCCCTTTCCGTCCACCCATGGGGTGCTAGCTAAAAGATTGGAAGCAGGATCAGTGCTACGTAATGCTTTATGAGCAGCCTGGTTGATATCAGCTGCACGGTGTACAGATAGCATAGAACGGGTGTCCCGTGCCTTTCGTTGATCCGAGTCGGAATCCTCACCACCTTTTAACGGAGAGGACGGAACGGCATACGGAGGTGAAGGTCGATCTAGTAATTAAAAATCATCTTGTATATAGATAGAGAGGCTGTGGACAGGGTATTGGCTAGATACCTGCTATCTGTGTTCTTTTTCCTCTCAACTCTTTCACTTCTTTCTTTCTCAACTCCAGCGCTTTCTCATACACATTTTTCCGCTGCTCTTTCTCAATCAAGGCTTGCTCACGCTTTGCTCGTTCACGCACTTCTTTCTCCCACATACGCAGACATTCAAACATATCATGTCTAGACTGCCGCTCAAACACACATCGCTCCACATACTCAATCTTTCGTATATCAAATGACCCATGCATAGGCCAACGTAACTCAGGATCCTTTTTGGTATATCTATTCCACAGTGTGCTGTACATTATGGAAGAACTACCATATTTAAACTACATATCCCTATTAGGCGTCCCCTCTGGGGGAGCCGGTTGCGAGTCTTCAAGTCTAAGTCGGGCCCCATTACAAAAGCAGCCCATCCTTCGAAGTGCGCTGAAAAGAGGATTGCAAAAAATAATGCAAAATATGCAGTAATATACACCAAGTGGCACTTAAGGTACTTCTAGTACGCTGCGCCGTTCAAATTTGACTCATTGAAGAAAAATCTCCACATTGCCTGCCTATATGTGTTGCAACGCATATATCTTACCAAATCATACAAATACAAATACAAATGCAAATAAGACTAGTCTTTACCAAATACAAATATGCCACGGTAAGTGTTCCTAAAACTACCTTACCCTACAAGGGGATCCAAAACCCATAGTATGTGCCGTAAAACGGCCCTTACCAATCATAGGGTGTCCAGGTTCCAACTGCCAAGTTCTAAATTCGACCAAACGGCCACTGCACAGCGAATCGACAGAAGAGATCTCAGTCGAAGACCAGCGCCACCTGGATGGTCAGATCAGAAAGAAGGAAAAAACGCCTTGGTTTGCCAAGACTCTGGTCTCCTCGGGCAATGATCGTCCGCTGCGAGAATCCTATCCTTCGTCGCGACCACTCCTTCGGGCATCCGAGTCGCCGATGAGCCCCACATTGGGCGCCAATTTGTAAGAGCAGGCCTCCGCCAGACCCACTAGTGCAAGGGGTTCGCCCTTCTCTGCACAAAGTCCTCAGACCAATAGGAAGAAGTTGGCACAGAAACTGGAATAGAAAAAGTTACTTTTATTACACCTCATGAGGTGGTGCTACAGTTCAAACAGTACCCTTCGGTATTGCAAGAAGTAGCACCCCGAGCTAAGAAAGCATGGTTTATTTATACCCACAGAGGGGTTCAAAAGAAGGCGGTACAAACACAAGAGCACAGTTTATGTACATATAAGGCAATACCGAGAGGCACAATCGATCAGTGGGAGGAGCTAACAGTTTTGGGGTCGACAAACACATTCCTATCTGGAACTAATCATTAACAGATGTGGACCCTACTTGACATGCGCAAAAGTGAGGGATGCTAAATATAACTTGTTGCCGGGCAGATTTCAAGCGCCGTAGAGAGCAAGATAGGACAAAGCACATGGTCGACACGAGGCAGCATGTAGCATACAAAATTGCTGTCGTGAATACAAAATGGAGTCCACTAAATGTCAAGTTAACGGCTAGAACTAAGATGTCTTCTGCTAATGCTTAATCTAATTGCTGTCAATTTTACCACACCACTTCCCTGTGTAGGTTTTTGGGACTCTTTGGAAGACTCAGACTTTTTATCTTGGGGATTTTCACCACCTTTCCCCTGGGGAGGTTTTGTAACCCCTTTCTTTTGGTCACCCCCAGTGATTGTCTTAGTCACGCTAGTCTTGACCCAGTGGTCTGCCTTCTATCCCGATTCTTGGGGAGAAATTAGAACTAGGTCTACCAAATGCTGATGTAACTTTTCATTTGTGCAATTACTTAAAATATGTTCCTTCAAAAACAAATTGTAAAGTCCAGTTAAGTCATGCACATTGTGTCCAATTAACCAACCATCTAGTGTCTTTACTAAGTAGTCTACGAAATCAATACAGGACTGATTTGGGGAGCCCCCCTCAATCTAATGCTGTGCTCCTCAGTTGTGAGTCCAAATCCCTCAATCAGAGTTCTCTTCATGAGGTCATAAGACCCAGCATCTGGCCCATAGAGGGTCGGGAGTCTGTCGCTGCAGTTACCAGAGAACAGTCCCTACAGGAGTGCCCCCCAGAGAGGATTCTTCACATTTATCATGTCACACGCCCTCTCAAAGGCTGTGAACCAATTTAGGGACAATCCCTTTGGGGATTTTAGGATCATAAGATTGCTCTTTGTCCTTATTATTTGGATTGCTTCCACCATTGATGGGTGCTAAACCCATCCCCTTTCTTTCTTTTTCTAGAGCCAGGAGTCTGGACTCTAGATCTAATCTTTTGGCCAGCCTTGCTAAAAGGCTGTCCTCCTCATTGAGGCTGTCCTCAATGCCCTCACCAGAACCTGGACCACCTTTGTGGCCTCTAGGTGCCCAGAAGTTAACTCTTGGAGCCAAGGGTACAGGGACCCTTTCTTCCCTAGGAAGTGATGGCGGTGAGTACCTATCTCTATCCTCCTCCCATCCTTCCTCTTCTGCATGGTCATCACCGTTCTCAGAAGGGTGAGCCTTAGCATACTCAGCCAACAGCTTCTGGAGCTTTTGTTTGGTTTGATGTGGGCCCAGGACTATGATTTTAATTTCACATAAGTACCTTAATTCCTGAAAAGACAGGTGAAGATAAGGGGCGAGGTCGAGCTCCTCAACCATGTCCTGTATGTTATCATTGTTATCTTAACTAATTGTTGGGTTCTGTTTTTGAAACATTCTAACAAAAAGTTCTAACCCCTCTACCTTGACAATAGTGACTTTCTATTTTCTAAAATTCTAAAGGGACATAAGCAAGGCCCTAACAAGACTTTCAGTAGTTTGGGAGAAAAAAAATGCCAATTTGTAAAAATAGGAATTCTAAAGGCAATTTAACAGTTCTGTAGTGTGATCAGATGCTAACCATGTAGTCCAACAAATGCAAGTTGTGTATCCCACCACTGATCCACCAATGTAAGAAACTGGCTATATATATATATATATACCACACCAAAATGAGTTATAGTATGTATAGAGTCCAAGTGCCCCCAGAGGTAGGCAGAGGTTAAAGTTAGATAGAACCTTACTCTCTAATAGTGGTAGCCTGGTCGAGCAGTAAGGCAGTATCAGAGGACAGTGTTAAGAATTTGATGTACACACTCAGTCAGCTAATGAATTCACACACTCAAGAACTGAACTCTAGGCCAATTGTTTTTTGTATAAAAAATATACTGTTGTTTATTTTTAGAACCAAGCAAGCCTGGTACAGGTAAGCATTAAATACTTTTCAGTAATAAGTTACTGGATATAGAAGTTTGAAATGCCATAGGAATTGTTTTTTTTTTATTTACAGGGGAGCAGTAGTATGCAACACTTAGCAAATACAGTATATTGGAATGAATAGGCGTTTTCAACAAAATAAAGGTAAGTTACTTTTACGTTACTTTTTCTAACTCAGGGCTGGATGCCTAGATTCAGCACTGGGACATGTCCTGCAAACAGGTGAGAAAACACCTTTTGGTTATTTGTACGATTTTTAAAGAATATCTTTAGTTTTTAAAACTCCACACTTAGTCGTTTTTTGGAGGGAAAATTGTCAATGTTATCCTATGGAAGAAAAACAGGTTATCAGTTTGCAGGTAAGTAAACGACTGTGGGAGTCAAGGTTCTGGGGTTAGACTCAGGGGTCTCCCAGGGTCAGTGATGCACTGGAATTGCACCCTCAGCGGCACTAGGGCGGCCGGGTGCAGAGTGTTGAGGCCCAATGTTATCCTAAGGAGGATAGGTGGTCTCCGGTTGGTGGATGCTGGCAAGCAGGCCACAAGGTTTTGTGAGCAAAGCTCCTAAGGTTTAGCTCAGGGCAAGTTGGGGACCAAAGTAGCACCTAAGGTGAACCCTCAGCGGCACTAAGGCGACCGGGTGCAGGGTGCTGTTTTGAGGTCGGCTACCCTGTTGTTTCCAATGGAGAAACTCCGGGACAAAGAAACACTGCAGGCTCGGGGACAAGGATCTTCCAGGTGCGACGACCACTTTGAGGGGTAAGTTGGGATGTTGAGGGTTGGTTAGGCACCGTTGGTTTGGGCACACAAGGCCATGGGGTGTCATGTGCAGGGGTGCCTTGGGACTTCGGATTTTCTTAACAGTTCTGGTCACGGTAGCAGGTCCTCTGGATTGAGGCTGCAGGCGTCGTCTGAAGGCTTGAGTCAGGTCAGGAGTCACTGTATCTCAGGTCAGGATTGCCAGGGGGTCCTCCTTGTGGTATTTTTCCACTCGAGCTCGAGCCCGGTTCAGCAGGTGCAGAGTGGGCTGGATTTGAGGTTTCTGGCTGGCACCAGAAGCTGCAGTTTGAACAAGTCCGGTGTTCATGGGAGATTCAGTCTTTGAAGTGAAGGCAGGCAGGTCCTCTGGGGTTTTTGAGGTTGCTGGCTGCTGGACACACTGGGATTTCACATGAGTAGGTTCGAGGGGAGACAGGCCTATTGGGCTGGGGCCAAGTCAGTGGGCGTCGTCCTCTTGTTTGCTCTGCACGGCTTTTCTTCTTATCTTCTTTCCTTGTGGTTTCTGAATCTGACGAAGGAAGGTTCAGGGTGCCCCCTAAATTTAGTATTTAGGGGGCACCCTGAACCTTCCTTGTTACAGGTAGGTAAAGGGCAGGGACCAATGGGTCCCTTCGCTGGGGTGGGTACATCTCTATTCTGCCAATCTCCAGTGGGAGGGGGTCAGCAGGCCGGACCCTGGTTGGCTGGGTCCCCCCATCCTGAATATGGCGGGGACTCAAGGTTGTGCTTCACCTCGCCTCCCCCACAATAGGGGTGGAGTTGTCAGAGGTGGACACACCTCTCTTCCTAACTTGATTTTTCCAACGGTGGTTCTCCCGCCCAAAGTGTGGGGGGTAGAACCAGTGGGGGCCAGTTGCTGAAAGCAGCAAATGGTCTGGAGAGGCTCACAAAGGTGGCATACCTTTGCAGCTTCTCCTTCGTGAACCTTGCCCATCCTGGAGGAGGAGGCTTGGCACCTCGTCCCAGGATGTGCATTGTTCCAGGCCCCCAAGAGCAGCAGCTCTCAACCCAGGGGTCCAGAAACATGTCTGGTGGTGGCAGCCTTAGGCAGCCACTCAGTCAGGTCACTAGAAGTTGGTTGAGTTTCAGGGGGCATCTCTAAAATGCCCTCTGTTGTGCATTTTACATTAAATCCCACACTGGCATCAGTGTGAGTTTAATGTGCTGAGAAGTTTGATACCAAACTTCCCAGTCTTCAGTGTAGCCATTATGGTGTTGTGGAGTTCGTAATGACAAACTCCCAGCACCATATACTTTTAATAGCAGCATTGCACTTGCAGTGCCCAGGAATGGACTTGGGCACTGTAGGGGTACAGGGCTCATGCACCAGTACCCTCACCACTGGCATAGGGCACACAGCTAGAGGGATGACTGATGTATGCCAGGGCAGTGGTTTGTGGGCATGGCACACAGGGATGTGTGCCATGGCGACTCTTTACTTTGTTCTGCACCAAGACATGTAGCCTGCAATGGCAGTGTTTGAGTGTCAGAGTACAGGGCCTCTAAGGGTGGCACAATAAGTGCTGCAGCCCTTAGAGGCATTTTCTGGTCACAGTGCCCTGGGTACCTCTGGTACCATTTACCAGGGGCTGACATGTGGCCAGAGATGCCATTTGGGTTTAGGGAAGGAACATAGGCCCTGAGTACCTGATTAGCCGGAGACCAGGGCACACTCTGTCAAAGAACATCAGCAATTCAGCAAAAAGTGGGGGCATACCATGCAAGAAAGAGGGCACTTTCTCACAGGGGCGATGTATGAGTTGCCAAAACTCCTTCGACCAAGTTCACAGCAGAGCGTTCTGGCAAATAATGAGCATTGATCAGTAGGAAAAACACAGTCACTAATCCAATCGGCATGAAGAGGAAAATCAGGATAAGCACCAACCATATGTAGGTCCAGGGTAGGAACAGGTAAGTCTTTTTGAACCAAGAGATAAAAATGCACAACTTTGTCTGTGGAACTGTCAGATTGAAAGACGAAGAGGATGAGTCAGAAGAGAAGCTGGCATGATTTGGTGTCTTTGCGACCAGGTAAAGGTGGTAAAATGACTGTGCGAGTACTCTTTAGTCCAAGCACTGGAACCAGTGCATGATAAGAGGGAGAACTATCTTTTTTGTTCTTCAGATTTTCTCATACCAGATCTCTAATCTTTGGAAGCCAGCCGGCTACCGGATTAAGCAGTGCTGCATCATTGGAAGAGGGCAAATGTTCAGGTGCGTAGCTGTCCCGGGTCTTTTGTAGGTCCTGTAACATAGGAGAATGATTATCTATGTCAAAGGTTGCAGCAGCCGCCACAACATCTAAACCATCCAGGTCTGACACAAACATCCTAATGCCAGAGAGCATTTGTATGGGGTCCGCCCACACAAAGATCTTCTAGGGAGATTAAGTGCACGTTGAACCCCATACAAGTGGGCAAGCCAGTTCCTGACAGTACCTAAGACGTTAGCTGTCAAATATTTCTTTAAGTCATGGTTCATTCGCTCCACTATGGAATTGCCCTCAGGCATATATGGAGATGAAAATTGTACCTTCACCCCCAATGACATCATTGCGTCCTTGTACGCCTTGGAGGAGAACGCTGGACCTTGATCAGAGTGGAAAGTGCCACAGGCAAACATCCTGACAAAATACACGCAAATCTCTAGTTACATTTCGAGCGTCAGCACTGCGTTATGGCCAAACCCGAAGGAATCTAGTGCACAAATCAACTGCAACCTAAATGTATTTATATGCAATATCAGAAGAGAAAAGGACCGAAGTGATAAAGATACACACAGACGAATGGTTGATTGGATATACAAAGCTGTGTTTGTGGTGGCCGTGAGACGGTAGAAGGCTTAATTTGTGACAAATGTCACACAAAAGTAAAGATTTACATGTCTGATTATATAAACCACGCCACAAGTAACGTTGCTGTAGAATAGAAACTGTTGCAGACACTCCAGCATGTGCAGAAGCCATGCCCTCATGCGGGGAAACGATCAAAGCAAGTCTGCGGTCCATGTCCGGAATCAACCGATCTCCAACATTCAGAATAGTAGCATAAGAAGCTTGTTCGGGAGATAAATGATAAGAATACTTTGAAGGGAAGCCCTGCAGAGGAGCAGTTCCATCCTTCATAGCAGCAATAGCTGCCAAAATGTCATTATCAATTTAAGTCATGGACGTTCTGGGGGGGGGGGGAGCCCAGAGAGGTTGGGGTGACTCAGGGCATAGTTGGGGGAGAGGGGAGGGAGACTGAGCTGGGGGAAACTGGGTTCAGAGAAGGGGGTTTGAGGGTTTATTGGGGGGAGGTGGGATTGGTGTCGAACCTGTTGTCTGGCCACAAAGGGACATGGACCTGGCCCGAAAACGACGGGACAATGGATAATGTGGGGTCGCTAAAATGTGTTTCCTGGAATGTGCGGGGACAGAACTCAATGGCAAGGAGACACAAAATCCACTCCTACCTGGTCCGTAGAGGGGTCCACATAGCCTTTCTACAAGAGACCCATTTAACTAAAAAGGAAGGTATTGCGCTACAAAGGCGATGGAGAGGTCATCTGTTCTACACCTCGTATTCAGCGTTTGCTAGGGTAGTGCTAATTTGGATTCGTGCGGGGGTTCCCTTCCAGGTCACTAGGCACACTGTAGACCCAGATGGGTGATTAGTAGCGGTTGAGGGCTTACTCAGAGGTCACCATATAGCACTCTGCAGCATCTATTCACCAAACGTGAAACAAACATCATATTTCACTAGACTTTCCAGAATGTTGGCTACCTATTTCACCGGGCCGGTACTGATGGGAGGGGACTTCAATTCTGTCGAGGACACCACATTAGATAGGTCGCACCCACCACTACATGCCTCACCAGTACACAGATTAGCGAAACACAGGTCAGACTGGCAAGGGAAGTGGGACCTGACAGACGTATGGCGAGTACAACATCCAATGGAGAGGGACTACTCCTTCTACTCCGGCATACACGACCTCCATGTTTGCTTGGATGCCTTTTTGTGCTCTCAGCCAGTACTACCGATGGTGGCCTGAACCGAATATTTAGCACGCACGATATCAGATCACAACCCCTTGCTCCTAACACTAGATTGGATGAACGGAATTGTGCTGATTCCGACGAGGCGGCTTCGGCCTGACACGCTGAATGACCCACCGTTCCACACAGCATTAGAGGACAGGATCTCCCAATACTTTGCGGAGAATGAGGGTACTGCTTCCTCCAGAGCCACAGAATGGGACGCGCTAAAGGTAGTGGTGAGAGGGCACTGTATAGGGAAGTTTGCGGGTGCGCGAAGGACTCTAATAGACGATTTAGACTGAGCAGAAACTGAGAGCAGCAGAAAAAGACCGACCCAACCGCCCGAACTCCAGGAAAGGGTATGTGCAGCACGAGAGGCGGTAGTAGTAGAGGTAGAGCGCCTTCGTAGCTTTGATTACAAAACATACCTGACTAAAACTCTTGCTGAGGGGGATAAAACGGGGACACTCCTAGCCTGGCTGGCCAACCCCAGTAGGGGCAATACCCCGATACTATCCCTGAAAGGGTCGGGTGGCGAAGTCTACAACACTCAACCAGACATATTGAATTGCTTTAGGGCATATTATGAAAGGCTGTATAGAAGGGACTTAGGGGACCGACACGAGGCGATAGATGCCTTGTTAGCCGGGATACAGTTACCTCGCCTAGAACAGGAACAAACTGATGCCATCCGAGGCCCGATCACCCTAACGGAAATTAGGGGAGCCATAAAGGGAATGGCGCGCAATAAAACACCAGGAATAGACGGACTGCCCGTCGAGTTCTATGGGAAATACATGGATCTACTAGCCCCAAGACTCCAAATAATATATAGTGAGGCCAAAGAGAAGGGCAAGTTGCCCCAATCGATGCGCGAGGCGATCATGATTCCCCTATTGAAACCGCGTAGGGAATGTACAGACCCGGCGTCGTACCGACCGTTGTCAATGTTGACGACAGATTATAAAATCTTAAGCACAATCCTCGCCACTAGACTGGTAGCCCATATGCAAGACCTGATTCATAGGGACCAGTCGAGATTCATTCCGACCAGAAACACATCGCACAACATCCGCAGGCTGCTTTGGTTGATAGCGGACCCTCCACCGACTGCGAGAGCCCCCATGGTATTAGCGATCGATATAGAAAAGGCCTTCGATAGCCTGAAGTGGAGCTACTTATACAAGGTGATGCACAATTTTGGCCTGGGCGAAGGTTACATACGATGGACGAAGGTGCTCTACGCATCGGCGGGTGCTAGGGTGAGAGTGGGTGCTTTGATATCAGATCGATATGAGGTACACAGGGGAACTAGACAGGGATGTGCACTTTCTCCCCTATTGTTTGCTCTTGCGGTGGAGCCTTTAGCGGCAATGGCTAGAAGTGGTGAATATTACAGCGGATTAGTAGTTGGAGGGGCCCACCATTATATATCATTGTACGCGGACGACCTCCTGATGTTTTTGGAAAATGCTGAGGAGGCAGTGGAGGGTGCAGAGGAGCTGTTAGCGCGTTTCAGAGATGTCTCTGGTTTAAAAGTGAAATGGGCGAAAACTTGCCTCTTCCCCATCCGAAAGACGGAAAAGTGCTCCCTGGCCCGTCCCGAACTACGCTGGGAGCCTAACTGCCTGCACTACCTCGGGGTGTATATCTACCATGAGCCCGCAGATCTGTTGGATGGCAATATAGGCCGCTGTATCCGGGCGCTGCAGGGCAACATGTCCTTCTGGGCCACCCTCCCTTTATCCATGACAGGCCGGGTATCATTGCTCAAAATGATAGCCCTGCCACGATTGTTGTACTTCTTTAGGACTCTTCCCATATGGATACCGGGAGCAATCTTTAAACGCCTAAAATCCCTGATGGTGTCCTTCCTGTGGGGAACAGGCAGGCGGAGAATAGCATTGGCGACTCTGACACGCCCGAAGAACGAGGGGGGACTGGCAATCCCTGACTTCGAGCTATATTACCTGGCAGCACAGCTACAGTTCTTCACGCAAGAGGTAGCGAGGGTATACCGGGGCCCAGAACAGGAGAGGGACACTGGCACCCCCCGCCACGTGCTAGCTTATATAACCTTACAACAACGGCTGGTACTTAGAGGGCTGTCCCACGAAGAGCGGACACTGAGACTGTGTTGGAACCGCATGCAAAAGCGTGCCGGTCCGGGACACCCATATGCGCCAGAAATCCCGATAGGCATAACAGCGCTGCCACATGGGGGGGAATGGCCGAGACTTCAACTCTGGGAGGAGGCTGGACTACAGATGGTGGGAGACCTCTATGACGACGGAGTACTAGCACCCTACCAGACCCTGCAAGAACGATACGACCTCCCAAGAGGGAATTATTTGCTACATGCAGCCGTGGTGAGGGCTATACAGGCGCACTGGGGGGAAGGATTAATGGAACCCAAGACAACGTTATTGTGCCAGTACACGATGATGGCAGCGGGGACGTTCAAGGCAGTTACGTGCCTTTACTCCAGAATGCATACCAAGAATCTGCAACCTCTTGCGCGCCTTAAAACTCATTGGGAGGCTGACCTACAGAAGGAAATCCCAGACACGACGTGGTCCCAGCTAGTTCAGAGTGCCAGGAAAAGCACCAGAAACGCCCGCTTCCAATTGATACATCTTTACATTCTTCATAGGGCCTACCTCACCCGAGCAAAATTGCGAAGTATTTTGGCGCAGAGGATGCGGCATGCCCCAGATGTGCGCAACTAGGTGCAGACTTACTACATATGCTGAAGGACTGTCCACACTTACACGACTACTGGAGGGAGGTGGGCGACTCCCTGAACGAGGTGACAGACAGGGAACTGCAATATGACGGCGCGGTTGCAATCTTACACTGGTTTCCACACACACGCACAAACAAACTCTCAAGCAAATTTATAGACATGGGCTTACTTATTGCAAAAAGAGAGCTAACCAGGGGATGGAAATCAAGGGCGGCGCCAACACACCAGAGATGGCTGAATGAGTTCCTGAAATGGGCTGCAGCGGAGAGCACAATTAGGTACCAACCAGCCCGACGTCGATCAGATGAGAAAGCACAGGAAGCGGCAATGGCGTGGGAAATCCTAGTTCAGGCTCTTAGAGATAGCGCAGTGGAGAGTGATGAGGAGGGGGAGGATGTGGATCCAGGGACCCTGGGGGAGGCGGTTCCAAGCCAAACACCAGCACCGGACACACAAACACAACAACCGACTTGAGACTCCTGAGACTCCCGACAAAGTTAGACATCCCGACACCAGACACAGGCACGGACACCAAGGGAGGGGGGGGGAGGGGAGAAGGTCGCATCTCAGTTACAATAGAGGACATAGTAAACGTCTAATGGATGTTGGGGGGGGGGCGATAAAAGTCAAAAGCAGAGAGCGGTAGACCGCTTAGGTTGATTGTACTAACCAGTTAAGTTTGAAGAATGCTGTTACAAGCGAGAAACGCCGCCCGGCCTCCGGGATGTGGGTTGTAAGGCTGTGTACATGACAACCGGATGGAACCTAAGGACCTAAGGTACCGCACCAAACTAATTGCAAATACGTTGTGTTACTTATGCTGAACTCTGCAATAAAAATTGTTTTACAAAAAAAAAAATCAATTTAAGTCATGGACCTTGTAACTGCTGCAACAGAACATGTGGCTACTGCAGACTTGGCCGCCTCAACAGCCAAAGAATTACCAAAGGCATGTGCTCCCATACGCTGATGGCCAAGGGTATGGATAACCAGTGTGAGTGGGAGAAAAATTTTAAATTCCGCCACTGGAAGCCAAAGCATTTTATGCTTTATTGCGCTGCTTTTAGAGTCTCTAAAGTAATTTTGTGATCATAAGAACAAGTTGTCATTAAAAGACTGGACACAGTAGTAAGAATCGCAAACAATAAGAGTATTCACATTAGGATCAGCAAACTCAAGAGCGAGAACAAGAGCATGCAGCTCTGCCAATTGTGCTGTACAGTCCCCAAGTGCCTGTGTATGCACTATGGCAGACATAAACTCTCCATTGACAATCATACCAGCCACAAAAGCGCAAGCTGCTGAATTAGCGTGTTTAGTACCAACAGCCGGTTGAGCCGATCCAGCTGTATAGATGATACAGTTGTAATCATCCAAAGGTAGCATGGACAGAGGAGGAGGATGAACATGTTCATACTGTAAGAACTCTTGTGTCTGAAGAAGAGAAGGATAAAAAATGAACGTGATATCAGCCGATGTCAAAGATGCAGCTCATTGTATCCAACAAGGGTGTAAAGCCTTAGAGTTTAGTACACTCGCCTTAGTCACTGCTTCTAAAGCAGGGAGAAGCCTGACCATAAGAATACATTTACCTTGCGCCAGAGAGTGTTCTTTCAGAATCGCCATTTGTACCGCTGTAAAAACATTTTCAGTATTGGGAAAAACGCATTTCAGCCGATATATGTATAAATGTGATTTGTAAGCCATAGGTACTGTGTCTCCCTTATTGAACGTCAAGTATGTGAACCCCACCGTCCCCGGTATGCTACGTATCACCCTGTTCGTGGAATTGTCACGCGTCAATAAGTCGTTAGTAGCAAGCAGGTCTGTTTTTCAAAGACTGCAGAATTGTGGTATGTTCCAGAAGCCAGCTGGCCGAAGAAAATTTAGGTTGTATCAATGCATATAGCGGTTTGATACGCTGGGCATAATCGGGAATGTATGTCCTCCTGAAATTAAAAAAATCCCAGCAAAGACTGAAGCTTTTTCAGCGTAGAAGGTGGTCAGTATTGTGCACAAAAAGAGAACCGCAAAATGTGCAATGTGTGATTTTGTGAAATTGAACTTGTATCCATAGTCGGCAAATAACAAAATCTTGCGGTCGACTTGGACAAGATGTGGCATTAGTTCATCATCCGTCAAATAAATGTCATCAACGTACGAGAAAACCCATCAGGGTCTATGCTATGTAGCAAAGACACAACAAGTGCTACATAAGCCCCGGGTCTATTCTTATACCCCTGAGGCAAACGTGTACATTTTTTCTGATTTCTGACAGCCGTGAAGTTGTGACTATAGAAACCATTTGATATATTCAGTGTGGATTTGTATTTTTTATGGATTTGTGTGTTCACTAATGCAGAGCTGTGCGTATTTTGCACAGCAAATGTACGACAGTGACTATTCAAATTTCGATTATCTAAGACAATGCGATACAATCTGTCAGGTTTTGACACAGGAAAAAGAGGATTATTCATCAGGGATACACAGGATTCAATCACACCCTGATACTCCACTGGGTTAGACTATCACAAACAGGAGCATTAGCTTCTCGTTTGATTGGATATTGCGTCTGTGGCATAGATCGTAAAGGGATCTCATGTTCTGGTGAATCCCTATCCCAGCCCACCTTATTACGTTACACCGCCGGAGCAAGGGCCAAAGCCCACTCAGCTGTGAAAGCCTGTGCATGTTCCTCAGGGACTTGACACGAAAAACTCAGAAGTATCACGTCTTCCCCTTTTGGAGCAGCTAGCACAAAAGGTGGTGGCCAATTTGCCTCTGCTAACAAAAAGTTGTATGAAGAGGTTAGATGCTCCCCCCAAAAAACGCTGTGATTGTATGCTCTATATCACCTTCAATTTGGAAGACTATTTCTTAGAGTCTGTCCGGGGGGCAACCCGGGTATCTGCTGTTTCTACTGTAATTAATGTACCAGTTGCTGTCGCCTCCAGACAGAAACGCAGTGCCTCTTGCACTATGGTAACCTCTGCTGCGCTGTCGAGCAGAGTCACTGCCCATGTCCAGTCCAAGAGTAGCGTTCTCACCGTCTGAAGCATATCTCGCTGTTAAAGCGGCAACCTTTTTCTTCTGATACGGGGGTCGAAAGCGAGGCAGGTCCTCTTGTTTGGCTTTAATGTCATACTGTTGAGGTTGGTCTTATCCCTGTTGTGTGGTCTGACTTTTGCCACAATTTTGGCGTTCTCCTCCACCAGCTTAACAGCCCAATGTGTCCTGTAAAGAAAGAGTGTAGATCCAAATTTGGCTTATAGGAGACGCACACCTTGTCTATGTTTGTAGTCAATGTCTATATAGGTGAGTGGTGCCCTGGGAGTAACACCCCCTGTAACTGGGGTGAAGAATACTGTGAACTGTACCGTTTCCCTTGAGACCAGCGTCCCTCCCGGGCACTCGGAAATTTTTCCTTGATTTGTTCAAATAAATTCAATAAGATTATATTTCTTGGTTGATATCATTCCTTTTATTTTTGAAATAAATTCGTCACATTATTGTTGTCATAATGTTTTAGGCAAATGGCCCTGTGGCCCAATGCATTTCGGGCATCGCCCTTCCTCAGGGGCCGTGTAAATTTCTGAAAGTAACCAAGTACAATTTTCAAGATCAAACATTCATCTCAAGTACATATAGCACATACATTAAACTTGTAACATGCTTCTGTGACCATGCATAACGGTAAGTGCGGGAGATTCAGAGGTGTTCTATCAAGTATATAGCACGTGAAATGGTGAAAAAAAAAATCGCGAGAAAATTACATGATGTGCTATGGCTCGCATCATACTAAATGAATAAAACTGCAGTGATTGTGTCATACGGTGAAATGATTCTAAAAGGAACCGTTATAAAGTACATCGTGAGTTCGTGCACCCAAATTTAAAACGTAAGATCCATGCTTCGTTTGTTATATACCGATTCTAACCTGATTCGAGAAAATATCAACTTTTCTTCTGCGGGTTATAGCGAAGCTGAAAGAAACAGTTAAAACTGTATTAAAAAATATGTACATCAGGTTGCTATGTTCATCATAATGTCCCTAAGGACATAGAATATCTAGTTTGAGAGAACTTTCGCTTACCGGAGAGTAAAAAGTTCACTCTAGTTCCGCGCTCGTACGGTTCGGATTTCTGACGGTATGCCAGTGTTTAAACACTGTGCTCTAATAGGCGTTTAGTGCGTCATGTGATACAAACTATGTTTTGCCTTTTCTGATTGGCCGCGGCGTGAGCTTTATGTTTATCTAAATGTCCGAGTTCATGATTTTATGATATAATGTGTCGAAAAGCGTCCGGGCGTAAAATTAGGTAGATAATCGCCATGTGAATAAATGCGTTTTCCTACATTCCGATTTAAATTCGATGGGGGTGCCAGTACTGTGATTGGCTGTACGGCCGATCATGTGTTTGTTCAGGTAAACAAAACTTTATCGAAGGTAAAATTGAACAAACAAAATTGTATGAGAATGACAATGTTAGGTGAAATGTGAATTAACCAGGTATTGTGCATACACGTGTTACTTCATTATCACAGTTTCATAACCTAGTGCTTGCAAAGCTGAATACCATTAACACATTGAAACATTGTGAGATATTGAAATATATTCAAGACATTTTAAAGAATTAAAGGATTAAAAAATTAAAAAATGAGCATGGTGAATATATTCTAGAGTCTAGTTGGATGGGTTCTGGTGACATGTTCATAAATGTTCATAAGATATTCATAAATGGCAGCTGAATTCGAGCCGTTCATTTAATCCTCTTGGCACGGTTGATGAGAGTTTATGTATCCAATAAAGTTCTCGTCTCAAAAGATGTTGGTCATTGTCTCTTCCTGGCAATATGGGTATGATTTCAAGAATGCAATACTTTAATTGGCTGGGGTTATGTTGATGTTCATTGTAGTGTACTGCTACTGTGAATTTAGTGGATTTCAATCTGATGTTGCTCCTGTGTTCAGTTAGTCTTACTTTGATTTTCCTCTGTTTTCCCCACATATGGGAGGCCACATGGGCATTTTAACATGTAAATCAAATTTGTGCTGTCGCATGTGCCATTGACTTTTAATTTGATTTCGGTTCCACTTGATGGATGATCTATTTGATTT
The DNA here is from genome assembly GCF_964263255.1 of Lissotriton vulgaris. Lineage (NCBI taxonomy): Eukaryota > Metazoa > Chordata > Amphibia > Caudata > Salamandridae > Lissotriton > Lissotriton vulgaris. Next base: position 325,840 of record NW_028244456.1, on the reverse strand, counting down.
CCTTTAATGATGGAATTGCAATTTCCACAATTGTAGCATGGTAGCGTGCCAGTGTATTTGTTTGGTGTTTCGATGGATTTTGGTTTTAAAAGTTCTTTAAGATTTCTGGTTCTTTGATAGGCGAACCGTGGATTAGGGGTAAAAATTCTGTGAAAATCTTCTTCCAAAGCCAGTAGTGGCCAGTGTTTCAAAATGACTCTTTTTATTTTTTGACGTCTTGTGGAATATTTAGAGGCGAAGACTGATCTCTTTTCTTCCCTTACACATGTGGGTGTTAATAGTTGTTGCCGGTTCATAGTTTCTATTCTGTCCACAGCGTGTTTCAGCGTGGTTTCTGGATATCCTTGAACTTTTTCATCATAGTTTCTTTTTGTTGTTGATACATTTCGTGAGAGGAGGCAATTCTCTTTATCCAAATTAGTTGAGAGTATGGAAGGTGGGTTTTCAACGATGGTTGGTGAAAACTCTGATGGTGTAAAAGGTTATTTCTATCTGTAGGTTTTTGGAATACTGTGGTGTGTAGTTTGTCATTTTCCTTCATGATAAGTACATCTAAGAACGGTAGTTGCTTTTCATTGATGTTGTATGTGAATTGTATTCATTCCTTGATGGTATTCAAGTCCTGAATGGCTGTCTGTAATAGTGCAATGAGTCCGTTCCAAAGAATAAAGATGTCGTCAATAAATCGCTTGTACAGTATAAGGTAATCCTGCCATGGTTTTTCCGATAGAATGTACTGAGACTCGAAGTAGTGCATAAAGATGTTAGCATACGCTGGTGCTGCACAATTCCCCATAGAAGTTCCAGTACATTGAGCAAAAATTGATCTTCCCACCGGAAGTAACTCTGTAATAGTGTGAAGTGCATTAATTCCATGATTAGCAATTTGAGGTCTTCATCTTCCTCGCAATCCAGTAAGATATTCTCCAATGCTGTCAGCCCCAAGTCACGGGGAATTGAGGTGTATAATGCTTTGACATCAATGCTTGATAGAATAATGTTAGCTGTAAATGATGTTTTGTGCTCTTCCAATATGTTTAGAAAGTGGGTGGTGTCTTTTACATATGTTGGAATTCTTTGCACGAGAGGCTGTAGGTGTTTGTCTATGAACTTTCCAACTGGCTCGTGGATTGAATTGACTGTAGAAACAATTGGACGGAATGGCGGCACTGTAGGATGTGTATGTATTTTTGGAATCATGTAAATATATGGAGTTGATGGATTTTGTTTGATGAGATATTCCTTTTCTTTATTGCCGATGGTTCCTGTGTCAATGGCTCAGTTAATGATTGTGTTAAGGATTTTGGTGTATTCTTTTGTGGGATCTCCCATCAATTTCATGTATGTGTTGGTGTCATTGTGTTCATACACATTTTTGTTGTAGAATTCGGTATCCATGATTATGAGGGCTCCTCCCTTATCTGCCTGTCGTATAGTAATGTCCTTGTTTTCAGATAAGGCTTGTATGGCCTGCCTCTCTTTGCTGGTAAAATTCGTCGTTTTAGTTCTTGGAGTTTTAAAGATTTTGATGATATCTTGATTAACAACTTTTTCAAACGTGTCAAGCACTTTATGGCTCACAGGAGGTAAGAATCGGCTGGGGAAGGGCGATGCCCGAAATGCATTGGGCCACAGGGCCATTTGCCTAAAACATTATGACAACAATAATGTGACGAATTTATTTCAAAAATAAAAGGAATGATATCAACCAAGAAATATAATCTTATTGAATTTATTTGAACAAATCAAGGAAACATTTCCGAGTGCCCGGGAGGGACGCTGGTCTCAAGGGAAACAGTGCAGTTCACAGTATTCTTCACCCCAGGTACAGGGGGTGTTACTCCCAGGGCACCACTCACCTATATAGACATTGACTACAAACATAGACAAGGTGTGCCTCTCCTATAAGCCAAATTTGGATCTACATTCTAATTGACTGTACTACTAAGCATACAGCACCCAAGGAATCATGCAATTTGAAGATATATTACACTCGACAGACCAAAGAGCAGAAACTCTGGCATTCACAGAGGAAGACTCAAAGCAAATTTATTCCTTAATACAAGAGGAGGAAAGTCCAAGTACAAGCACAGGTTCAACCCAAGCTAATATAAAACAACTTTTATACATGTCTAAACGCATTGTCATTCAACGTCTCCATGCGAGTACTTTAATTAACACCTTGGGTGCTAAGGTGTTTTCCCGTCCGGTGCTGCATTCTTGAGATTCCCATTGTTCATGACAAAGCCAGCTCGTCATAAGCACAGCGCAGGTAAAACCCATGACGAGCTGGCTTTGTCATCAGCACTGAAGGGGTTAAATATCATAAAGCCCAGCGGATTCCATGTGGCCTACGGATACCATTAAAATCAACTTTATGCATAAACAACGCAAGATTTACAGAGAAATGGTTCGCAATTCTCAATAAATGTTCGCTTGATTTGATATTACTAATAATAGAAGAGCTAGCTAAACTAATTGAAGATTTGAATAAAGAAACAGCACAACTAAAAGACGAATTAAATACCATGCTATCAAAGGAGGAATGGGAAAAGGTTGTAACAGACATCAATGCTCAATTGGATAAATACACAAAAGAGATTAATGACCGTAAAATCAGAAAGTTCAAAAGAAACACCGCAGATTACGGTAGAGGGAAAGTTTGCAATTGGGCAGGTACTTACGCCCGTCGACGTCAACAAAAACCAACTCAATACAAATCGTCTGATGAAACAGCCTCTGACGATTCACAATCAAACCGAAGAGGTCCCACAACCTCGCGAAATGTTCCAAGAGCAGATGAAACACAAACCACGGATAATAGACAATCATGGATACCGAATTCTACAACAAAAATGTGTATGAACACATTAATGACACCAACACACCCACAAAAGAATACACCAAAATCCCTAACACAATCATTAACAGAGCCATTGACACAGGAATCATCGGCAATAAAGAAAAGGAATATCTCATCAAACAAAATCCATCAACTCCATATATTTACATGATTCCAAAAATACATAAACATCCTACAGTGCCGCCATTCCGTCCAATTGTTTCTACAGTCAATTCAATCCACGAGCCAGTTGGAAAGTTCATAGACCAACACCTACAGCCTCTCGTGCAAAGAATTCCAACATATGTAAAAGACACCACCCACTTTCTAAACATATTGGAAGAGCACAAAACATCATTTACAGCTAACATGATTCTATCAAGCATTGATGTCAAAGCATTATACACCTCAATTCCCCATGACTTGGGGCTGACAGCATTGGAGAATATCTTACTGGATTGCGAGAAAGATGAAGACCTCAAATTGCTAATCATGGAATTAATGCACTTCACACTATTTCAGAGTTACTTCCGGTGGGAAGATCAATTTTTTGCTCAATGTACAGGAACTTCTATGGGGAATTGTGCAGCACCAGCGTATGCTAACATCTTTATGCACTACTTCGAGTCTCAGTACATTCTATCCAAAAAACCATGGCAGGATTACCTTATACTGTACAAGCGATTCATGGACGACATCTTTATTCTTTGGAACGGACCCATTGCACTATTACAGACAGCCATTCAGGACTTGAATACCATCAATGAACGAATACAATTCACATACAACATCAATGAAAAGCAACTACCGTTCTTTGATGTACTTATCATGAAGGAAAATGACAAACTACACACCACAGTATTCCAAAAACCTATAGATAGAAATAACCTTTTACACCATCAGAGTTTTCACCAACCATCGTTGAAAACCCACCTTCCATACTCTCAACTAATTTGGATAAAGAGAATTGCCTCCTCTCACGAACTGTATCAACAACAAAAAGAAACTATCATGAACAAGTTCAAGGATCGAGGATATCCAGAAACCACGCTGAAACACGCTGTGGACAGAATAGAAACTATGAACCGGCAACAACTATTAACACCCACATGCGTAAGGGAAGAAAGGAGATCAGTCTTCGTCTCTAAATATTCCACAAGAAGTCAAAAAATAAAAAGAGTCATTTTGAAACACTGGCCACTACTGGCTTTGGAAGAAGATTTTCACAGAATTTTTACCCCTAATCCACGGTTCGCCTATCAAAGAACCAGAAATCTTAAAGAACTTTTAAAACCAAAATCCATCGAAACACCAAACAAATACACTGGCACGCTACCATGCTACAATTGTGGAAATTGCAATTTCATCATTAAAGGAAATCAAATAGATCATCCATCAAGTGGAACCAAAATCAAATTAAAAGTCAATGGCACATGCAACAGCACAAATTTGATTTACATGTTAAAATGCCCATGTGGCCTCCCATATGTGGGGAAAACATCGAGGAAAATCAAAGTAAGACTAACTGAACACAGGAGCAACATCAGATTGAAATCCACTAAATCCACAGTAGCAGTACACTACAATGAACATCAACATAACCCCAGCCAATTAAAGTATTGCATTCTTGAAATCATACCCATATTGCCAGGAAGAGGCAATGACCAACATCTTATGAGACGAGAACTTTATTGGATACATAAACTCTCATCAACCGTGCCAAGAGGATTAAATGAACGGCTCGAATTCAGCTGCCATTTATGAATATCTTATGAACATTTATGAACATGTCACCAGAACCCATCCAACTAGACTCTAGAATATATTCACCATGCTCATTTTTTTATTTTTTTAATCCTTTAATTCTTCAAAATGTCTGGAATATCTTTCAATATCTCACAATGTTTCAATGTGTTAATGGTATTCAGCTTTGCAAGCACTAGGTTATGAAACTGTGATAATGAAGTAACACGTGTATGCACAATACCTGGTTAATTCACATTTCACCTAACATTGTCATTCTCATACAATTTTGTTTGTTCAATTTTACCTTCGATAAAGTTTTGTTTACCTGAATAAACACGGGATCGGCCGTACAGCCAATCACAGTACTGGCACCCTCATCGAATTTAAATCGGAACGTAGGAAATCGCATTTATTCACATGCCGATTATCTACCTAATTTTACGCCTGAACGCTTTTCGACACATTCTATGATAAAATCATGAACTCGGACATTTAGTAAAAACATAAAGCTCACGCCGCGGCCAATAAGAAAAGGCAAAACATAGTTCGTATCACATGACGCACTAAACGCCTATTAGAACACGGTGTTTAAACACTGGCATACCGTCAGAAATCCGAACCGTACGAGCGCGGAACTAGAGTGAACCTTTTACTCACCGGTAAGCGAAAGTTCTCTCAAACTAGATATTCTATGTCCTTAGGGACATTATGATGAACATAGCAACCTGATGTACATATTTTTGAATACAGTTTTAACTGTTTCTTTCAGCCTAGCTATAACCCGCAGAAGAAAAGTTGATATTTTCTCGAATCAGGTTAGAATCGGTATATAACAAACGAAGCATGGTTCTTACGTTTTAAATTTGGGTGCACAAACTCACGATGTACTTTATAACGGTTCCTTTTAGAATCATTTCACCGTATGACACAATCACTGCAGTTTTATTCATTTAGTATGATGCGAGCCATAGCACATTATGTAATTTTCTCGTGATTTTTTTTTCTCACCATTTCACGTGCTATATACTTGATAGAACACCTCTGAATCTCCCGCACTTACCGTTATGCATGGTCACAGAAGCATGTTACAAGTTTAATGTATGTGCTATATGTACTTGAGATGAATGTTTGATCTTGAAAATTGTACTTGGTTACTTTCAGGAATTTACACGGCCCCTGAGGAAGGGCGATGCCCGAAATGGATTGGGCCACAGGGCCATTTGCCTAAAACATTATGACAACAATAATGTGACGAATTTATTTCAAAAATAAAAGGAATGATATCAACCAAGAAATATGATCTTATTGAATTTATTTGAACAAATCAAGGAAAAATTTCCGAGTGCCCGGGAGGGACGCTGGTCTCAAGGGAAACAGTGCAGTTCACTGTAAAGAAAGAGTACAGCGTTGATCAGGGACTTGAAATCTATCAGGAGACTTAATTTTCAGGCAGTCGCGCAAGTCATACGTATGCTCAGAAGACTCGGGTGTCGGTGAACCAGCTTGCCAACCTTGCTTCTGTTGTTGATGCCTCTGTTTCTTATTTTCCCAGTTCTTTTAAGAAAAGAATGGGCGACTGTCTTTATCAGCTTGTGCCTTTAGCTGATGAGATTGCGTAAAAGGCTCAACTCCCAGACTATTGCGTGCCTATGGTTTTATAAGCCTTGGCAATAATCTTTGACAATTTGCTTGGCTTGTCTGCATCTGCGCAGCCTCCAAGTGGTTTGCCACTTGAAAGCTCACAGCATCACCCTTGACATTAGCAAAGATCATGTCAGCAACCACGTCGAACACCCCCACCAATCTCATTCCCAACTCTACAGCCACTCCGGCTCAGTGTTCATCTTGAACACGTTTTATCACGGAGGGGAGTACAGTCATGGCGGGAGTGCCGAAAAGCTTCGAAACACCCCTGCAAACACTTTGCCCCAGGTGTCACAATCAGCTACTTCCGGAATTCGAAAGTCTTTATGCAAACTTATAGTTAAGATCCTGTGTTTCTCTACAGGAGGCGTGTTTGGAAAACCAGCCTCTAGTTGTCCACATTTTTTAGCAAGCCAATAAGGGAACTCATCTTTATTCTCTGGACACTTGCCCATCACTGAATTAACCGTAAGGGGACTGATGGTCTCACCACCAAGACCCGCAGGTTGCACATCAACACCAGGTGGTCCCACCTGAAAGTTGTGCAACATGAACTGCATGACAGCTATATGTATGCGTATCAAAGAAGTATGTAATACGCGGAGTTCTGCAAGCGTTGCAGTTGCTAGATAACGGGGTGCGGGGTATACCCAGCCATCTATTGATAAAGGCCCTACACAGACCAGCGTTATTGGGTGAGGAAGGGTGTTATTAAACCAAATTTGGTGTTGCCAAGCTGTGAGTGGAACCTCAAGAGCCCTATAAGGCTGATAAGCTTGAGGAAGGGCCGTGGCAATATATTCATAAAACAAATTATCCGTTCCATCCACCACCGGAAAGGCAACCCATGAATAAAAGACTTTGAAGCGTTAAGCTGCACCCGCCTCCACTACAAAAATGAGCGCAACACCAGCATTAGGGACTCCATTTTAAGTCAAATAAGCCATGACTGCAGCCCGATTAGGCGGAGTAATTGCGCCTGACATAATGTGCTACTACCTAAACTGTGGAAGCGCAATATTGGGTTAAAAACAAAGAGAAGAAACCTTTTAAAACTTCAAGCTTGAAAGAACCAATGAAACAACAATACAGAAGGTTACACCGTCACAGCTGTCTCCGGAAACAGAAGTGAGGGGTTTGTGGACAAGCACAAGCACTAATCAAGAGTCTCGCAGATAAGAACCAGACCAAACGTTGGCGGCACCATGTCTGGGGATTCTGCACATACACAGAACTATGCGCAGGAAAACAGGACTTTGGTGTAGAGGGGTTTTACCTTCCTACCAGCTTAGCGCCCAAAATCCCTGAACCGACTAGCTATAGTGTCTCATTTGTTCTCCGACAAAATCACAAAGCTACAAATGATTAGACAACCCAGAACACAACATCCCCGAATCTCTCAGGAATCACGTTAGCAAGACATACTCTTTCGCTCACGCACTCGTACTTGTCCACAATAAGGATAGTCAGTCACTGTATACTTCAAAATGTTTATTTTAACTATTGTGCTCTATAATGCCGTATACAAGCCACTACCAGCAGCAAAATGCATAAACCTAGCACAGTTAGCATTGTTACAATACCTTAGAATATAGGGGGAATGTCATTATATATAGACAGTGGAAAAAGGACTATAAGGCCTGACCACCCTCACCCTTGGTAAGTTGAAGTTTATTATATAAAGGAAGATCTCTGGGCTTTGTCAGCAGACCCCATAGCTTAGAGCCTAGATGGTAGCTTTACATCATAGGAACAGCATAGCTCTTCTCCAAGGAAAGGATTCCCTCCAAGTGTGTGTGAACACCTCGCAACTCCGTAATATCAAAGCACGGGGACTGACCAGAACAGAATAACAAGAGACATGTTTTTGACATTGCACAATGTGTTCAGACTAAACTCCAGGAACAGCAGAGAAAGCAGACCGTTCTCATGTGAAAGACACAAACTGAGTCTTGCAAAATAAAGTCTCGGAGTAGCGTGCGCAAAAGCAGCATCATGGCAGCAAAGCTCATGCTAACTTAGCAATGTTGAGAATGACCCCAAGGGCCACATAACAGCCATACCAGTAGAAACTGACGAGGGACTAGGGGCTGGTTTGTTGGGGCAAGTGGCATCTACAGTTTGGTGTCCCTGCTTGTTACAATGGAAACACCACAACTTTGCAGGATCAATTTTCCCCTTGTACTCACTAGTGGGCTGGAAGGAGTGAATGCGGTGGTCTCATCTGCATCATATATCTTGAGATCCCACAAGAAAAGTATACCATTCCTGCCCAACAAATAGTTATCACTGCATTAACCAGACTAGACTATTGTAATAGCCTTTATATCAATATCCAGGAAGGGCTCATGTACAACTTCAATTTCTGCAGAATACAGCCGCCAGACTGCTTACTGGCATACCAAAAAACGCCTCAATCTCAGCTGAGATTAGAAGGCTTCACTGCCTGCCTGTTAAAAACTTGGCCAGTTTAAAGCTATGTGCATGGTTTACAAAGCCCTTCAAGAGACTGGTCCTGATTACCTAAAACGGCAATTCCATTGGTATGTACCAAAAAGATCACTGGCCTTCTCAGAAGCAAAACTGGTATCTGTGCCCTTTGTAAAGAAAGCAAACTGGGATGGCAGAAGTTTTGTGGCTGGGGCAGCCTTGGCAAGGATTGGCCTCCTGATGCATCTTAGATGCCTGATGAATCTACTTGCCTTTAGGAAGGCCTTGAAAACTTGGCTTTTTACTGGGTATCTTTAACATTAACCCTTCTGTGTTAGGCCTTTGTTGGATTTCAGGTAGCGACAGGACACCGTTGGGTAACAGCGTGCTCTAGAAATAGCAATATCAATAACAAGAGTTCTTGGGCCTACCCTCCTGTCCAGGATTTTGGAGGCCTTTAGAAGACTCTTGTATTTTATCTTTGGATTTTTCACCCTCTTTCCACTGGGGAGCCTTTTTGACCCCTTTCTTTTGGTCAACCCCAGTGGTTGTCTTGACCCAGTGGTCCGCCTTCTTTCCCAATTCATGGGGAGAAATTTGACCTAGGTCTACCAGATACTGATGCAACTTTTCATTGACTCAGTTACTTAAAATGTGTTCCTTCATAAACAAATAAAGTCCTTCATAATTCTGCACTTTACTTCCAATTTACCAGCCACCTAGTGTCTTTACTGAGTAGTCTACAAATTCTATCCAGGACTGACTCTGAGATCTCGAGCCCCCATGAATATAATTCTAAACTATTTAGTAGTGAGTCCAAATCCCTCAATCAGGGTGCCCTTCATGAGTTCATAGGACTCTTCTTCTGCACCACTAAGGGTCAAATGTCTGTCCCTGAACTTACCAGGGAACAGTTCCCAGAGGAGTGCCCCCCCCCACTGAGACTTCCTCACTTTTCTGGCCTCACATGCCCTCTCAAAGGCTGTGAACCACTTGGTGATGTCATCACCACTTTCAAATTTAGGGACACAACTTTGGGGATTTTAAAAGTACCCTTCCTTTTCTTGACTTTTTAAATTGCTGCTCCCATTGATGAGTCCTAGGCCCATCTCTGCTCTTTTTTTCCCTAGAGCTAGGATCCTAGTCTCTAGGTGTAGTCTTTTGGTCTTCTTTGCTAAAAGGAGATCCTCCTCAGTGAAGTTGTCCTCACTGTTTGGTATGGAGTTGGCTGTACCTCTGTAGGAGCCAAACCCTGTACCTCGTGTGTGGCTGGCAGGTAGGACACAAAGTTCCCTTCCTCCCTAAATAGTTGAGGTGGTTGGTCTAAGACTTCATCATCCTCACTCCTTTCCCAATTGTCCTGAAGGTATTCACTTTCCTCTGTGAAGTGGTCCCTTGCATACCCTGCCAGGAACTCCTTGAGTCTTATTCTGGTAGGGATGGACCCAGTTCCTATTTGTTTCGCCTTACAGAGAAGCCTTATTTCTCTAACCTGTAGGTTGGAGTAAGGGGTGAGGTCGAGCTCCTTAGTCATATTCCCTGGGTTGCTCATTATATTTCTAAAGTGGGGTGCTCTTTAGAAGACCTACAGTTGTAGATACTTCCCCCTAATGTCAGTGACTTTTACTTTTTCTAAAAAAAAAATAGGAAAAGGCTACAGGGAGTTAACACAAGGCCCTAACAAGACTATTAGAAATTTTGAAAAAAATTGTCAAAAATCCCAAAATTGGGGTCGTGGCTTGGCATGGGCCGTGATGGCGGCGTACCTTTGCTGCTCCACCTGGGCCTGCGATAAAGCCCGCAATATTTGACCATTAGCCTGCAGTTGTGGGGCGGACTCTACCGGCGCTGCCTCCCCGGAGTCCGAGGAGGCGTCTTGCGCCCAAGTTTGTGAGGAATCCTGACTATGAGGGAGCAGGACTTTCCCCGATCCGAGCGACGTGCCTCGGCTGAATAGGGGGCGGCATTGTGGTGTTTGCCGGCCGGCACGCAGATCACGGTGCCTTGGGAGCCACGCGACTCGGGCTCCGGTGTCTGCGGCCTGTGCCTGCGGTCCTTGAGGGACGATGGTGCGGAGGGACCCCGGGTGTGCGGCGCTGCCCAGATCCTGTTCCCGATGCGCCTCGGAGGCTTGGAGGCCCGGAGGCAGTGGCTCTCCCTCCCGCAAAGGTGTTGGTGGACCTGTGACAAAGTCACCGGACAGATGGTGCCAGTCCAGTGAGGTAGTGGGGGGCAAAGGTTGCGGGCACCCCTCCCTCCCTATTACTGTGGAGGGATCAGGTGCTGCTGGCCCGTCTCACCCGGCCTGTATATTAGACATTGGACCTGAACTGCGGGGGCCCCTGGACTCTTGAGTACGACCTGGAGGTGGCTGCGGGTCACCTGGCCTGGGACGCTGTTGCCTGAAGGTGTGTAGCATGTGCACCACGCTATCAACCACACATGGCTGCCAGGGCGGACCATAGCGTGGATACCAGGGGGGCCCATGTAGTCTTGGACTGCGGCAGCATGCCGCCATCTATGTGATTCCCTTGACCAGTTACGGCCTTGCCGTGATGCTCCCTGCTGGGGGCGCCTTAGACCCTGTATAGACCAGACAGCAGTATTGGCTCCTTGTAGTGGCTGTTCGGAGTAGTTGGACTCAGTTGGTGCGCCAGCTGCGACACCTGGACCGTGAGAGCTGCAGCCTGCTTGCGAGGGCCCCCAACCTCAGTCTTTGGGCCTGGGGTCTCTGGCAGATAGAGCCGGACAGGGGTGGTGCCGTGTTGGGGACTGGGTGACGGCCACGTCTGCAGGAGGGGACGCCATGACGAAAGCAAAACGGGCTCAGGCTGTATTGCAATCGAACAAAATGGACAAATATACTGTCCCGCAGCACCAGCATTCTGAGGAGGGGGCGCCCGCAGACGCACCGACCTGAGGGAACCCTCACTTAGCTCCATTATGGCAGCGATCCAATCTGTGGGCACGAACTTGGAAACTAAAATTGATAAAGTCACAATAAAAATGAACCTTATGAGGGCGGATATGCGTAAATCCTCTGAAAGGGTTACAGCGACCGAGTAGAGCATCAGGGAGCTCCAATCTGCGATGCGCAAACTGGAGGAACGCGTGCAGAAATTGACCCACCAACATAAACTGATGGCTCTGCAGCTGGATGACCAAGAAGGGAGGGCCCGCCGTAATAACATCTGTGTGGTGGGAGTGCCCGAGGGACGGGCAGGGCGCAGGATGGACCTGTTCATTGAAGACCTCATCATGAATCATCTCAGGCTGACCTTGTCCCCTCTGTTTTCCGTTGAAAGGGTGCACAGAGCCCCGATACCAAAGCCAAAACTGGGGACCTCCCGTGCCTGATCATTGTGCACATACTGAACTTTCGTGACCTGGATGACATATGCAAACTGCCTGAGTGAAGGGCGGCCTTCAATACGAAAATGCAACAGTGCGGTTCTTCCCGGACTTCACCTTGGAAATGCAACAGGAGAGGCGCACATTCAATGGGTTCAAGCAGGCCCTCAGGAAGAAAGGGATCAAGTATATGATGTTCTTCCCACCGAAGCTCAAGGTCATAGAGGGCGACAAATCTTGGATCTTCACTTCGCCTGCAGAGGTCGAACAGTGGTTGGACGGCGGTCCTCCCCTGGCCCATCAGCGGAGGGAGGTGACGAATTGGCATGGGAGTCATTACCGCAATCTTGAATCCCCAGACCAACGCCAGGGAGGGGCGAGATCGAAGTCCAGATCCAGAAGTTCCCGATCCAGGAGCCCCATGAGTGAAGTGAGACACCCAACGAAATGATGACTGAACTCCTCTCCATGGCTTGGTATATAGATGACACTGGACTCCTGGTATTGCTAGCTTTTGTACCGTTGTGGGAGAGGGCTGCATTTGATTCTTCATGGCACTGATGCACTGATACATCAGTAACGTATAATGTTTGGTATTGTGACAAGAGGACAATATCCGCTGCAAGGGTTTGGCTTTGCGGGACTGTTGGTGCATCACAATGACACTCTCCTGATGCAGGCTGGGGTTGGGCTCCGGGTTGCCAGAGGCAGTGTCACCCTATACCTCCTGTAATTGTTGATTAGTTCTCTGGGCGACAGGCGCTCTGCTAGTTGGGGGTGTAGGTAGTTTCAAACCTACGCAGCATGGTAGCAGGGAGGGGGGGAAGGTTTCACAGGGAAGTTTCATTGACGATTCTAGTTTCTTTTTCATTGGGATTCTAGAAGGGGGTTATTGGGATGGTAATCAATGGTCACGTCTCACTCGCTTTCAAATGTTAGGACTGAGTTGCACATCATGAGCGCTTAGCACATACCTCCTTCCTACACATGAGTATGCACTGGGACAAGAGCCTTAAGCTCCTTAGTTGCAACGTCAATGGGCTAGGGGACAAGGTAAAGCGGAGTATTGTGCTCCAGTACATAAAACAACAAAACTGAATAATTGCCAATACTGTAACCTCAGTAAATCACCTCTATTTCTTCGGCATTGGAGTTAAACTCAATGTGCGAGCAAGACTTGCAGTTCAGTTTGAATAAATCACTTTTTATTAATACATTTTTAATTCATTTGTTGGTTCTAATTCACCAATTATACATTGATAAGCTGCAACAATACATACAAAAAGAACAAATTTGTGATAAAAACTATTAAACTCATACAAATTCATACTCTACTTTCATCCCCTGTTGATCAACAATCCAATATACATTCTCACACTCTCACACATACCCAACTGTCAAACTTTATATACAATTCAATATACATTAGTACATTTAATCATCACCATAGATAACAGTATTTCTGTTCTAAACAACTTTTTGAATGGTAAATTGAGTTTTGGAGATCTTATGGTGCAGAAATGGCGGTCTACGCGTTTCGAACTCCTATTTAGTGGGGAGTTCTCATCAGGACCTCATAGCTTGGATAGACTGTAGCCCGACCCGACGCCAAAAAATTGCCCGGTGTCTTTCTCGTGTGGTGAACTTGTATTGTTTCTTTCTCACACGGTGGTTCTGGGAACGCTATCTTCAGAACCTTGGAATTATGCTGCAGCAGCCGTCTGATTAGTCTTACGAGAAACGGCGTACGAATCAGACGGCTGCTGCAGCATAATGAGGTCCTGATGAGAACTCCCCAAGTGGGCGGAATGTTGGGAGGACCACATCTCCTTGTATGTGGACGACATTCTCGTATATCTTGCCTCTAGCCAAAAGTCGCTCCATATCATTCTCGATATTTTCACAAGCTTTTGGAAAAACTCTGGGTGTAGAATTAACTTGAGTAGGTCGTTGCTTTACGTTCTCCATAGAGACCCTCCCTCCCCACATTGGGCTGCCCCATACACGTTGCTCCATAGGCATTTAAATACTCGGGCATTTTCATTACCTCCGACGCTAAACTCAGCTATGAGCGCAACCTCCTCCCCCATTACAAAGATTATAGCAAGACGCCACGCCCTGGAAGACGCTGACGCTGTCACTGTTGGGAAGAGCGTCACTCTTCAAAATGATGTCCCTCTTGCGCTTCCTATATGTCCTGCAGAACTCCCCTGACCTGGTCCCAACTAGGTTCTTCAAAGAAATATAGAGCATCCAAAGAGACCTGCTGTGGGATGGTAGACCACGCACTGCATTACACAAACTCACACTCGGTGGTACGATGGAGGCATAATCATCAAACTATCAGTTTGTATAGAGTGCTAAGATGTGTAACAGTCAAATCTCCAGAACTGTGCAACTGGGGATAATGTGTCTATGTAAAGAAGTGACCAAAACGTTCAATAAAAAAGAATTTTAAAAAAAATCAAAAAATTGTCTTTAATGTAGCTACATTTTTTGAATTTGTTCAGGAGTTGACTAAGTTAGTCCAATAAATGAAAGGCTTTACATCCCACAGCTGATTTACCAATGTAGGAAGCTGGCTTTGTATATAATATACAAAGCAAATTATAGTGTGCAGAGTCCAGGAAGTCCCCAAAGTTATAGCAGAAGCTAAATTAGGTAAGTACTAACAGCTCTCTTTGTGGTAGTGTGGGCGAGCCATTAGACTTATTCATAGGGTGTGATCACCCCTTCGATGCTAAGCCTTTACCCCCACCTGTGCTAAGCCTTTTTTGGGCTATTTGGGGACAGGTCGTGCTTAGGCCCCTGTAACCTTTTGACCACATAAGGTATTCACGCAACATTTGCGTCCTTTTCTTCCAACATCATGGGGACTCTAAAGGTACCCAGGGTTTGTGGATTCCACTGGAGGGGACCCAGAAATTAGCCAACATTCAGCAAAATGTTTTTTTTTTTAAATGGGAAAAAAGGACTACAGATGAAAGCGTCTGTTTTTTTCCCTGCAAATGGTATCAAAAAAGGGATTGTGGTGCTGAAATCACCATCTTCCCAGCTTTCAGGGACAAGCAGACTTTTGTCAGAAAACCACATTTTTGTGCACAGTTTTGGCATTTTTCTGGGACATAACCTATTTTTGCTATTTTTGTTCTTACAACCTCCTTCCAGTTAAGGGTAGAAATGGGTATGAAAGAAATAATGGATCCTAGAAAGCTATACATTTTAGAAAGATACACAAAATTCAGAATTCAACAAGGGTCATTTGTGTAGATCCTTCAAGGTTTCTTCATAGAAACTAACCGTTGAACAAAGGAAAAATTGAAAATTAGTTGAAAAAAACAGCCATTTTTGTCAACGTTTTCACTTGTAACTTCTTCCAATTATGACAGCTGTTTGAAAGCAATATACCGTTGCATCTGCTGTATACCTTTCTGGTTGTGGGAATATATAGGACTTCTAGGTTCACCAAGAACCAGATGAACCCAGAGCTAATAACTGTGCAGCGTCTTGCAATGGTTTTTTATTATGTACCGGGTATATAGCAATTCATTAGGAAAAATATATACATGGAAAAATCGGTATGAGAGACACCTATGTATTTCTGACATTGGAACAAAATATAGAGTTTAGAAA
Source organism: Lissotriton vulgaris (assembly GCF_964263255.1). Lineage (NCBI taxonomy): Eukaryota > Metazoa > Chordata > Amphibia > Caudata > Salamandridae > Lissotriton > Lissotriton vulgaris. Next base: position 310,194 of record NW_028244456.1, on the reverse strand, counting down.
CAGTAGCTATTTGCACATTTCCGAAATTGTGAGTACCCATACTAGCATGAGGATTATAGGTCATTTTTCAAAATTACTTCGTTTTTACACATTGTCTTTCATTTGGAAGGCAGAAATGCATCAAAAGTCAATAGGTAATAACAGTTGCTCTACAATTCTGTGTTACCCAAAGTCTACCGATAAAAATGGTACCTCACTTGTGTGGGTAGGCCTAGAGCCCGCAACAGGAAACGGCTCAAAACGCAACATGGACACACTTTATTTTTACAGTGAAAACTGGCCCTTTTTTTGCAAAGTGCCTAGCTGTAGAATTTGAACCTTAGCTCTGCGGGCACCTAGGGAAACCTAGCTAACCTATACATTTGTGAAAACTATACACCCAGGGAAATCCAGGATGGGGTGACTTGTCTGGCTCTCACCAGGTTCTGTTACTCAGAATCCCTTGCATACCTCAAAATTTGTCCCAAAAAACACATTTTCCTCACATTTCTGTGGTAGAAAGTTCTGGAATGTGTGTGGATCCACAAAATTCCACCCTCCCTGCATTTCCCAAAGTCTTTCGAGAAAAATGGCACCTCACTTGTGTGATTAGGCCTAGTGCCCGCGACAGGAAACGGCCCAAAACGCAACGTGGACACACCACATTTTCACAGTGAAAACTGACCCTTTTTTTTGCAAAGTGCCTAGCTGTAGATTTTGAACCCTAACTCTGCCAGCACCTAGGAAAACCTTGCAAACCTATACATTTTTTAAACTAGACACCTAAGGGAATCCAGTATAGGGTGACTTGACTGGCTGTCACCAGGTTTTGTTACCCAGAATCACTGGCAAACCTCAAAATGTGACCAAAAAAACACATTTTCCTCACATTTCTGTGGTAGAAAGTTCTGGAATCTGAGAGGATCCACAAAATTTCAACCACCCTGTGTTCCCCAAAGTCTTCCGAGAATAATGGTACCTCAATTCTGGTGGTAAGCCTAGTTCCCGCACCAGGAAACGGCCCAAAAAGCAATGTGGACAGACCACATTTTCACAGTGAAAACTGACCCTTTTTTTTGCAAAGTGCCTAGCTGTAGATTTTGAACCCTAACTCTGCCAGCACCTACGGAAACCTAGCAAACCTATACATTTTTAAAAACTAGACAGCCAGGGGAATCCAGGATGAGGTGACTTGTGTGGCTTTTACCAGGTTCTGTTACCCAGAATCCCTTGCAACCCTCAAAATAAATTTTAAAAAAAACACATTTTCCTTCTGGAATCTGCATGGATCCACAAAATTCGACTCACCCGCATTCCCCAAAGTCTTCCGAGAAAAATGGAACCTTACTTCTGGGGGTAAGCCTAGTTCTTGCACCAGGAAACGGCCCAAAAAGCAATGTGGACACACCACATTTTCACAGTGAAAACTGACCCTTTTTTTGCAAAGTGCCTAGCTGTAGATTTTGAACCCTAGCTCTGCCGGCACACCTGAGGTAACCTAGCTAACCTATACATTTGTGAAAATTAGACACCCAGGGAAATCCAGGATGGGGTGACTTGTTTGGCTCTCATCAGGTTCTGTTACCCAGAATCCCTTGCAAACCTCATAATTTGTCCGAAAAACACATTTTCCTCACATTTCTGAGGTTCTGGAATGTGTGTGGATCCACAAAATTCCACCCACCTCGCATTCCAAAAAGTCTTCCAAGAAAAATGGTATATCACTTGTGTGGGTGGATCAAGTATACGCGACAGGCAAGGGCCCAAAACCTGTTGAGGTGACATCAAAATTACCTAGCACAAAACAACCTAGTTTGTAAAGGGGGGTCCCTGAGCTTTTGGCCCCAAACTTGGCGACCATCTAGGGAAACCTACCAAACCCACACACTTTTGAAAACTAGACAACCGGGGAAGTCCAGCAAGGTATGGCTTGCGTGGGTCCCCCAACATTTTCCTACCCAGAATCCCCTGCAAACCCCAAATTTAGCTGAACAAAAATCACCTTTTTTTCAAATTTCTGTATGGAAAAGTTCTGGAATCTGCGTGGCTACACAAATTTCCTTCTACAAAGCATTTCCCCAGGTCGCCAGATAAAACTGGTAACTCACTTGTGTGGATAAGTCAAGTACCCGCAACAGACAAGGGCCCAAAACGTATTGAGGAGACATCAAAATTGCCTATCAGAAAACAACCTGGCTTTGCAAAGGGGGGGTCACCTGGGTTTTTGGCCCGAGCTCAGCGGCCATCTAGGGAAACCTACCAAACCTACACATTTCTGAAAACTAGACACCCGGGGAGTCCATCAAGATAGGACTTGCGTGGGTCCCCCAACATTTCCCAGCCCAGAATCCCCTGCAAACCTCAAATTTTGTTGACATTTTTTTTCTCACGTTCCTGTGTGAGGAAGTTGTAGGATCACTGGGCTGACATAAATTTCCTACCACCCACAGTTCCCCCAAGTCTCCCGATAAAAATGGTACCTCACTTGAGTGGGTAGGCATAGTGGCTGCAACAGGAAATAGCCAAATCGTACTGTGGAGACTTCAAAATTACCTACAACAAAACTACCTGGGCTGGGGTAAGGTCACCTGGTTCTTTGGCCCCGGGCTCCCCGCCATCCCGGGAAACCTACCAAACCCACGCATTTCTGAAAACTAGACACCCTGTGGAGTCCAATGAGGTATAGCTTACATGGATCCCCCAACGTTTCCCTACCCAGAATCCCCTGCAAACAGCACATTTAGCTGAAAAAAACAAATGTTCTACATATTTTTGTGTGGAATCACCGTGCCGGCACAAATGTTCTACCCCACAGCGTTCTCCTTAGTGTCCAGAGTACAATGATACCTAACTGGTGTGGGTGTCCAATGCAGAATTGACTAAAAACATATTTAAAAAAAATGTAGTGATCAGAATTCTCGGTACTATACCATTATTCCCTATGTTTTGGGCTCTTCCCAGTCACAGGCCCTTGCCCCACCCACATAGGTGAGGTATCGTTGTACTCGGAAGACTGAGGGGAACCGGTGGTGTAGGACATTTGTGATTCCACCCAAAAATAAGTGGAAATGTGTTTATTTACCTAAATTTGAGGTTTGCAGGGCATTCTGGGTAGTAAAACGTTGAGGGATCCACACAATCTATACCTCGCTGGACTCCCCCAGGTGCCTAGTTTTCATAAATGTGTGGGTTTGGTAGTTTCCCAAGATGGACGCCGAGCCCAGGGCCAAAAACCCAGTTGACCCCCCTTGCAAAACCAGGTTGTTTTGTGATAGGTCATTTTGATGTCTCCTCAATAGGTTTTGGGCCCATGCCTGTCGCAGGTACTTGACCCACCCATGCGAGTGGGATATCATTTTTATCGGAAGACCTGGGGGAACGCTGGGTGGTAGGAAATGTGTGGATTCACATAGATTCCAGAATTTTCCCACTTTTTGAATTTGATAAAGTTAATTTTTCATCAAAATTTGAGGTTTGCAGGGGATTCTGGGTAGAGAAAATTTGTGGGATCCACGCAAGCCATACCTTCCTGGACTTCCCCGAGTCTCTAAACTTGTGTGGGTGGGGCAAGGGCCGGTGACAGGGAAGAGTCCAAAACATAGGGAATAAGGGTATAGCACAGAGAATTCTAAGCACTACATTTTTTTAAAAATATGTTTTAGCCAATTCTGCATTGGACACGCACTCAAGTGAGGTATCATTTTACTCGGGACACTAAGGAGAATGCTGTGGGGTAGGACATTTGTGCCGGCACGGTGATTCCACACGAAAATATGTGGAAAATTTGTTTTTTTCAGCTAATGTTGAGGTTTTCAGGGGGTTCTGGGTAGGGAAATTTTGGGAGATCCACACAAGCCATAGATCATTGGACTCCCCAGGGTGTCTAGTTTTCAGAAATGTGTGGGTTTGGTAGGTTTCCCTAGATGGCGGCGAGTCCGGGGCCAAAGAACCAGGTGACCCGCCTTGCAAAACCAGGTTGTTTTGTGATAGGTCATTTTGATGTCTCCTATTTGTTTTGGGCCCTTGCCTGTCGTGTGTACTTGGACCCACCCACACAAGACAGGGACCATTTTTATTGGGAGACCTGGGAAAATGCTGTGTAGAAGGAAATTTGTGGATCCACGCAGATTCCAGAACTTTCCCACAAAGAAATTTGAGAAAAAAGTGTTTCAGCTAAATTTGAGGTTTGCAGGGGATTCTGGGTAGGGAAATGTTGGGGGACCCACGCAAGCCATACCTTGTTGGACTCCACAGTACGATTTGGGCCATTTCCTGTTGCAGCACTATGGCTACCCACACAAGTGAGGTACCATTTTTATCGGGAGACCTGGAGGAACACTGGGTGGTAGGAATTTTGTGTAAGCGCTGTGATCTTAAAACTTCCCCGCACAGGAATATAAGATACAATTGATTTTTTTCAACAAAGTTTGAGGTTTGCAGGGGATTTTGGGTATGGAAATGTTGGGGGACCCACGCAAGCCATACTTTGATGGACTATCCCGGGCGTCTAGTTTTCAGAAATGTGTGGGTTTGGTAGGTTTCCCTACATGGCCGCTGAGCCTGGGGCCAAAAACCCAGGGGACCCCCCTTGCAAAACCAGGTTGTTTTGTGATAGGTCATTTTGATGTCTCCTCTATACGTTTTGGGCCCTTGTCTTGTCTGTCGCGGGTACTTGACCCACTCACACAAGTGAGGTATCATTTTTATCGGGACACCTGGGGAAATGCTGTGTGGAAGGACATTTCTGGATCCACGCAGATTCCAGACCAGAAATTTGAGAAAAAATTGTTTTTTTTCAGCTAAATTTGAGGGTAGCAAGGGATTCTGGGTAGGGAAATGTTGGGGGATCCAGACAAGTCATACCTTGCTGGACTTCCCTGGGTGTCTAGTTTTCAGAGATGGTTTTGTAGGTTTCCCTAGATGGCCGCCGAGCCCAGGGCCAAAAACTCATGGGACCCCCCCCCCCCCCCCCTCCCCCCCCCCCTTGCAAAACCAGGTTGTTTTGTGATAGGTCATTTTGATGTCATCTCAATAGGTTTTGGGCCCTTGCCTGTGGCAGGTACTTGACACACCCACACAAATTAGGTACCATTTTTCTTTGGGGAATGCGGGGTGGGTGGAATTTTGTGGATTCACACACATTCCAGAACTTTCCACCACAGAAATGTGAGGAAAATTTGCTTTTTGGACCCATTTTGAGGAGTGAAAGGGATTCTGGGTAAGAGACCCTGGTGAGAGCCAGACAAGTCACCCCATCCTGGATTCCCCTGGGTGTCTAGTTTTCAAAAATGTATAGGTTTGCTAAGGTTCCCCAGGTGTCGGCAGAGCTAGGGTTCAATATCTACAGCTAGGCACTTTGCAAAAAAAGGGTCAGTTTTCACTGTGAAAATGTGGTGTGTCCAAGGTGCGTTTTGGACTTGTTCCTGTCGCGGGCACTTGACCTACCCACACAAGTGAGGTACCATTTTTCTCTGAAGATTTTTGGTAATGCGGGGTGGGTGGAATTTTGTAGATCCACAGATTCCAGTACTTTCCACCACAGAAATGTGAGGAAAATGTGTTTTTGGACACATTTTGAGGATTGAAAGGGATTCTGGGTAACAGAACCTGGTGAGAGCCAGACAAGTCACCCCATCCTGGGTTCTACTGGGTGTCTAGCTGTCAAAATGTATAGGTTTGCTAGGTTTTCCTAGGTGCTGGCAGAGCTAGGGTTCAAAATCTACAGCTAGGCACTTTGCAAAATAGTGTCAGTTTTCACTGTAAAATGTGGTTAGTCCACATCAGGTTTTGGGTTGTTTCCTGACGCGGGCACTAGGCCTACCCACACAAGCGAGGTACCATTTTTCTCAAAAAACTTTGGGGAGTGTGTGGTGGGTGGATATTTGTGGATCCATGCAGATCCCAGAACTTTCCATCACAGAAATGTGAGGAAAATGTGTTTTTTTTTTTAACTAAGTTCAAGGTTTGCAAGGGATTCTGGGTAACAGAACCTAGTGAGACCCACACAAGTCACCCCATCCTGGATTCCCCTCAGTGTCTAGTTTTTAAAAATATATAGGTTTGCTATGTTTCCCTAGGTGCCAGCTGCGTTAGGACCCAAAATCCACAGGTAGGCACATTCCGATAAAAAAGTTGGTGCCTTGTGGGCTTTCTGCTGCCCTGGGAATGGGTGTAATATGGGGCTATTGCCCCGATATGCCCCCGAGGGGTGCAGAAAGACTGTGGCTATTCTTTTGGTGGGAGTCGGGGGCATGGGGATGCCCATTTTGGTCAGCCCCCACCCCTGTGTATAAAAAAGCCAGCATATTCACCGGCGCATAGTGGGCTTTCTGTCCCCCAGGGGGGCACATCAGGGGCTACCCATCTGCCTCCAGGGAGGGGCATAAAGACTGGCATTTTTTAGGGGTGTATTGGCATGTCCATTCTTGGCTGCCCACACCCCGAACTTTGGAGAAAAAAAAATCCCTGGAGGCTAGTGGGCTTTCTGCCACATCAGCCTCCCAGGGGGGTGCAGAAAGACTAGCATTTTTTTTGGGAGGGGGTATTGATATGCCCATTCGGGGCAACCCCCACCACTACCTATATAAAAAAAAACTGGCCCTTAGTGGGCTTTCTGCCACTTGGACCCCTGGGGGGGGGGTCTGCCTCCTGGGGGGCAGAAAGTCTTTTGTTTTCTTTGGGGATAGGGTGGGGGCATTTGCATGCCCATTCTGGGCAGCCCCCATCCTGACCTATAAAAAAAAATCCCTGGCACCTAGGGTGCTTTTTGTACCCTGGGGGGGGAGACAGATTGGGTACTACTGCCCCCATCTAGCCCCCGGGGGCAGAAAGACTGGAATTTTGTGGGGGGGAAGGGTGGGGGCATTGGCATGCCCATCTTAGGCAACTCCCACCCCTAAATTAATCGGGGGGAAATAAACCTGGTGTCTAGTGGGCTTTCTGCCCCCCGGGGGGGGGGGGCTACTGTCCCGATCTGACCCCAGAGGGGGGCAGAAAGACTGTACCTTTGCGGTGGGTGTCGGGGCATTGTCATGCCCATATTGTGCAGCCCCCACCCTTATAGTTTAAAAAAATCATCCTTGGTATCTAGTGGGCGGGAGGGCATTAGCATGCCCATATTGGGCAGCCCCCACCCCTAATTATACCGTATATAAAAATCCCCGGTATCTAGTGGGCTTTCTGCCCCCCCTGGGGGGGCAGATTTGGGGCTACTGCCCCATCTACCTCACAGGGGGAGCAGAAAGACTAAATATGCCCAAACTATTTTGGGGGGAGCAAAGGCCGCTCCTCCCTCCCTGGTGCCTAATGGGTGGATCCCTGCTTGGGATCACCCTCCTGGGGCGATCCCCAAGCAGGGATCCACTTGGGTGGAACCATTGGAAAGAGGTGATTCTCCCCTTTCCAACGATACCTCTCCCGTCTTTCTAAGTGCTCAGGGGACTGACATAGCCCCCTGAGCACGTAGAAAGGGAAACTGAAATGAGCCTCTCGGCTCATTTCAGTTTCGGTTTCACTGAAATTATGTCAGTGAGACGTGCTCGCTGATCGTAATTCCTGGGACTCCTGGGCCTTATGAGATGGGGAAGCTCTTCCCCAGCTCTTTAGGCTCTTGGGGGGTAAAGAGAATCCCTTTGGAGCCTGCACCAGAGGGATTCCTTGGGTCATGGCGTCGGACACGCAGGAGCAGTCCGACGCACAGGACCACTTATGCGTCGGACGGCTCCCGCGCGTCAGATGCACCGAAAGGGTTAAGCATTTATTGTGTTTACTCAATCAAGACTGATGCACAAATTCAGAGACTGAATCCAGGCTAATTAGGGAAGTATAAAAAAGGCATACTTGTATTTTATTTCTAGAAACAAGAAGGACTCTGTACTGGTACGTAAAATATACTTGCAATTGTAAACCTTCACACAGAAATGCAATTGAAGATGGGTTGGCAATTGTTACAGATTAGTATGACTTCAAAAAGCAGTTTCAATTACACAGTAATTACTTTGAAAATACTTTTAGATCACTTTGACTACTGGGGGTGGAATGCCTAAATACCACACCTAAGGATCTCACAATACAAGGTAAGACTTTTCTTAGTTTATTGTTTTTCTCCACACAAAACAGTTCAACGCTTTGAACATTTTAGTCCCAAAATCTCATTCCATGGGTTCATATGGTAAACAATGTTTTTCGGATTTATAGGTAAGTAGATAATTTACAAGTGGGAGTTGATGGCCCCTGCAGGACCAACTTTTCCCAAGTTCTAGGTAGGCACTCGAATTGCACCAACAGTGGCCCTGGGGCGGCGTAGAGTACAGGGGCCCAATGTGGCTAAAGGGGCCTTAGGTTATAGGCTGCTTATGAGGAGGTCACTCAGGAGTGGGAGCAAAGCTCCAGAGGTTAACATCAGCACTGCAGGTGCCAACAAACTGCACTGAAGCTGCACCACCAGCGACACAGTGGTATCCAGGTGCAGAGTGCCAAGGCGATGTCACGGACCCCGGGTCCATCAATGGATATCTTTGGTTCAGAAAAGAGGCTGCAGGCTCGGGGCTGGAAGACCTCCTTAGACGACCACCGGTTGGAGGTAAACTGGGATCTTGGAGGTTGCCTGAACACTATTGGTGGGGTCACCCAAGGCCATGGGGCGTCTTTTGGCATTGGGTTCTTCTGACCACCTTCGGTCGTGGTCAGGGGTCTCCTTACCACCTTTAGTCATGGTTGGGGGGGGGGAAATTGGGATCCTTCAGGTTGAGGCTGCAGGCACCATCTCGAAGCTTCCGGGATGTCAAGGGTCATCAGAACCCAGGTCAGGATTGTTAGGGAGACCTCCATGGTTGTTGGGCTACTCGGACACGGACCGTGGTGGCCAGGTGCAGGCTCGCGGATCCAGGTTCTGGTCTTGGGAGTCATTAGTTTGAGCAAATCTGGTGCTCACAGGAGGCAGAGTTCGTAAAGTAAGTGCAGGACAGGGCCTCCGGGCTCTGGGGACTGCTGGACACACCAGTTTCTTTACTGTAGGCCAGTCAGAGTCAGGACAAGCCGGTAGGGCTGGGGCCAAAGCAGTAGGTGTCCTCTTCTTCCTGTCTCAGCACGGCTCTTCGGTTCTTCTTTCTTCCTCGAATCTGAGGAGGCAAGGTTCAGGGTGGCCCCTAAATACTAGATTTAGGGGCATTAAAAGGGGTGAGCAGGTGGGGACCAAAAGGTCCCTTCCTTGGGGTGGGCACCCCCCTATTATGCCATCCTCCAGGGGGAGGAGGCCTGCACCTCTCCCTAATTGGCTGAGTACCCTCACATTCAAGATGGAAGTGGACTAAGATGTGCACTTAACCCCACCCCTCAGGTGGGGCGGTGAGGTGGGCAAACCTCTTCTTAGCTTGGTTTTCCCACTGATTCTCACACTCAAAGTGTGTGGGCAGAACTGGTAGGAGCCAGTTGCTAGGGGCAACAAAAGGCAAGGACAGCTTCCAAAGGCGGTAGGCCTTTGAAGCTTCCCCTGATGGATCCAGCTCAACCTGAGGGAGGAGGCATGACCCCTCTACCCAGGAGGAGTTTGTTTCTGGACCCAGAGAGCTGAGGCTCTCTACACAGGGGTACAGAAACCTGTGTGTAAGTGTGGGCTGAAAATCCGTTCCGCTCGCGGAATTTGCGGATTTTTGGCAATTTTGTGGTCCGCAAATAGCGCAAATTTGCCCAAAAATCTGCAATTCGCAATTCGCAAACTGGCGGATTTTTTTGCGTGGTCGCGCTTCAAAAATACCAGCTCACGCGCATGGCATTGACACCGTGATTCTGAGTTTGCCTGAGTTGTTTTTCCTCCCGGTTTGCTTGCTCTGCACCATTTTGGATCTGGCTGCGTGATCGCGTGAGACTTTTCGACTGCAAGTACGTCATAGTAGCCCCGCCATCTTGTACTGCGAGAGTTTGAGAACGCGAATACGTCATAAGGGCCCGCGATCACGGATTGCGGGAGTAAACAATTGCGAACACGTAGATGCGACGCGCAGCTGACATCCGGTGGGAGATTTGAACAGCTCGCTTTCCCGAACTTGCAAAAATTGCAATTCTGCACAAGAATTCTACCGCAGGCAGCATAAAACTTCTGAAAATGACGATTTAATTCAGAATAACTCCTCAGATTGACATTTGGCTGCACTTTTTTGTGCTTTTGTGCAAGGAGTCCATTTTTGGTGGGGGGTTGGGGGTGGGTGGGAGGAAGGAAGTGCCCCAGTATCACCAACTTCCTGTTCCTGTCCAGCAGGCTCCTCCCAGTGCTTTATCCATGTCCTGGTCACTTTTGGATCTGGAGCTGGAAGGATTACTTTTTGTGGCTGCTGCTGGATATTTGTATTTGAGGTCTTTCTGTTTGGATCACTTTTGGATTTGAGATTTACAAGTAAGTTGGTGTTGTTTGTGTGGGGCATTGCAGTTGCTGCAACTACAATTTTTAAACTTTTTCACAACTTTTTAATAAAATATATTGTTGGTAGGCACAGTATCCAGTAGGCCCAGGGTTAGTTATGGGTGCATGATACAACTGTTTCTGTGAGTTTTGTTGAACTTAAATATCATTTATGTCATGGAATTGAATAGCTCACTGTTATACGTAGAATTTGTTTTTAATTTTGGGGTGCGTGTAAAGCCACACTAGCCTGTAGGCCCAGGGGTACTCAGTGATGCATGGACCAAGGCTTTCTGTGGAGTCTCTTGAATATTTTAAACATCATTTAGGGCATGGATGGCATTGGATTGTGGTGTTTTTTGTGTGTTTTTTGATTTTATGGGGTGGTGTTGGGGCCTGGACACGTGGGTGGGGGCCATTTTGAGGCCTGGTCCAGGTAGGGCCTGGCCATGTGTCTGGGGGTCAAGGGGCCATTTTGTAGCCAGGCAGTGTGATTTGTGCCATAGGCCTGCACACAGTCTGCCCTGCTTTCATCCATTATGCCCAGGGGTACTCAGTTGTACATGGACCAAGTCTTTCTGTTGTGTCACTTGAATTTAAACATCATTTAGGGCATGGATGGCATTGGATTGTGGTGTTTTTTGTGTGATTTTCGATTTTTTGGGGTGGTGTTGGGGACTGGCCATGTGGGTGGGGGGCATTTTGAGGCCTGGCCATGTAGGTGGGGGTCAAGGGGCCATTTTGAAACCAGGCAGTGTGCTTTGTGCCATAGGCCTGCACCCAGTCTGACCTGCTTTCATCTATTATGCCCAGGGGTACTCAGTGGTGCATGAAACAACTCTCTCTGTGTGGTCTCTCTTCTATCAATGTAAATATCCATTTTTGATTAGAAATAATTGCAATTTTTATTTTTGGTCTTTCTGTTTTTGGGCGTGTTGTAATAATAATAAATGCCTAGTTGCAAATATTAATTGAAGCACGACATATGCAACATTTATTTAACTGATGTTCCTCTGGCTTCCTTTGCTTTTAGGTGCACAAAGAGAACCACAAATCATCCTCATTGTTCATCATCAGTGCCAGTAAGAAGTCCTGCTGCGGTGTGTCACGTGTGGCCACAGACAACTCTGCAACTCGTGCAACTGCGGCCTGCTGTTCTGACATTTTAAGAAGATGGGCCCAAAGAAAGGTGGCCGTAGCTCCTCTACCAAGAAAGTTGCCAGTGCCACTGCCAGTAAGGAGCAGAAGAAGCAAGTGGCGCCACTTACCAAGGAGACTGGTGTGCCCACAGACACTTTTTGGGGGGAAAAAACTACACCTGCAGCAGCGGTGGCCACCGGGGACCAATCTGGGAACAGCACCTCAGCTTCATTGGTCTCAGTGCCACCACGCCAAGTTAGGCCCAAGGCCATGAGTGCCGCAGAGGCAGCCGCTTTAATTGCTCAATCACCATTGACCAGTGATGTTGGCATTGACTCATCGCAAGAAAGTAGCATCCAATCAACGCAGGGTGTAACTCATCTGACGAGTGTTCAACAACAGCGGCAACGATAACCACAGGTGCAACAAGGATAGGCACAAGGAGAGGCGCAAGGAGTGGCGCAAGTAGAGGTGCAAGTAGAGGTGCAAGTAGAGGTGCAACTTGCAAGTAGAGGTGCATGGAGAGGCGCATGGAGAGGCGCATGGAGAGGCGCAACTGCCCACAATGCTTGTTCCTCCAGAAGTAGGGGCACATCAGGAAATCGAGATTCAAGCGGAGGTATCATCCGAGCAAGCCACTCCTGATGATCCATTGTCTTCCAGATCCCCAGCAAGAAAAAGGTCAATGAGGACTAATAAAAGTTCTTCTTCAAGCCCCCTTCCAGATCTTGATCTTGATTGGAACCCACCAATGCAGTCAGGGAGGGAGGCACAGCATGAGCCGACAAAGGTAGCTTAGCCTAAAAGGAAGGTTCTCGCAAGGCTTTCACTTATGGGTGATGACGACGAACAAGAAGTAGAAGTGGTAGATTCTGCTGCTGATGAACAGTCTGACGATGACGACCTAGTCATCACAGTCGTCACTCCAGCCCCAGCGGGCATGCAGCAGACAGACATTTTTACCCTATCCCGAATTGCTGCTGAGCGGGATGTGGGCGGCGTGGCACTGGTACCACCACAGGTAACTACCACACCAACACAACCTACAGCTGCCATATTTTCTCTTCAGAAGGGCCGGCAGGGACCTCCATCCAGCTCGCCCTCCGTTACCTCAAGTAGTGGTGCTGTAATTGTAAGTGCACAACAGAGTCAAATTCGGCCACGCTCATCCTCCACTTCATCTGGCAATGAAAGTAGCACCTCCACCCCCACCACCAGAAATCTTAACTCCCCAGTTTGGGACTTCTTTAGTATTAGCAAAAAGGCGGAAAACCTAGTCATTTGTTCGATTTGTAAACAAGTAGTTAGTCGGGGTAAGCTTGGTACCAACTATGGTACTGGAGGCCAGAGAGGTCATCTCAAAAAACGCCACATTATTCAGTGGGAGGCACACCTAAGTAACATCCGGAAAGCCAAAAGTACAAATCCAAATGTAGACAATGATATTGCATCTGATGACGAAGAGGAGCTGATCGTGCAGGGGTAGGTGAACAACGAGAGACATTTTTTCTGGTACACACAGAACCCCTGGCAGCAGCACTGCAGTGGTAGCGCCTACACCCTCCTCTACCCCAACAACATCAAGGAGGCACAGGAGTCTGGTCGAGACACCAATGCGAAAAAGTACATCAATGAGCCTAACTGGGTTGAAGAGGTCTGCATCCTCATCACATATGAAAACTGTCCAGACCACCATTAAAAGCATGTTTTGGTTGGAGGCGCCATTGGAACGCAACCACCCAACGGCACATCTTTATAATGCAATGCTGGCTAAAATGTTAGCGCTGGACCTTCTCCCTTTTTCTTTCGTGGAAGGGGTGGGTTTTCCACAATTTGTGGCAATAGTCTGCCCTAAATGGAAGGTTCCTAGCCAGTCCTATTTTGCCAGAGTTGCGGTTCCAGCACTACATCAAGGTGTGCTGGAGGTAAATGGGGCAGCTTTGTAGAAGAGTGCTATTCACCCTATCCACCTGACAACAGACATTTGGACCAGTTGCCAAGCCCTTGATTACATGTGCATCACTGCACACTGGGTCTCTTTTGCAGGTGTTAGAGAAAAGATGTCTGCAGGTGTTGACACTGCCACAATTTTTCAAGCTAGTCGAAAACATGCAACAGTAGCCATGTTTGCCATGGAGAAATCTCATACTGCAGTAAACATTTTGGAGGAGTTTAACAGTAAGGTCTTTGAATGGCTGCATCCAAGAAAGCGCATGATTGGTTATGTTTCCATGGATAATGGCAATAATATAGTTAGGGCCATGCATGATGGTGGCTATTTAAGAGTGACGTGTTTGGCGCACAGTATTAACATTGTTGTTCAAGATTTCTTGAAAAAAGAAAACGCAGTCAGCAAGTTACTGACCACCTGCCGAAGCATCTGCACACATTTCAGCCATTCTTTTAAGGCCCGGAAGCAGCTTAGGAAACTTCAACATGACCTTAGAGTGCCAGTCAGAGGACTCATCCAGGAGGTGGTAACACGTTGAAACTCAGCCTTCTACATGTTTGAGCGCCTGTCTGAGCAGTGCTTGGTAATCAATGAGAATGTCTTTGCACTGGGTTCTTCTATGAAAGACATGAGGCTAAAGTTGGAGGAATGGGACCTAGTTAAAAGCCTGACAGACATGCTTCGTCCTTATGAGGTCTTCACGCGTGAAGTCAGCAGGGAGGACTGTACTTTGGGCAAAGCTATCCCATTGTTGCGCATGCTAGAGCACCAACTGAAGACGGTGTCTTCAACGTTCAAAGATGATACTGACAAGCAAGACGCATATCCGTTGGCGGAGAGCTTATTAACCAGCCTAGTTGACAATGAAAGGCTTAAAAAAATACATACAGAACAACATTACATTTGTGCCACTATTCTGGATTCACGGTACAAAAAGGCACTGGCCAGCAAAGCATTCATTCCTTTTACTGAAGCAGATCTTTCAAAGTACAAACATTGGCTAGCTCTGTCAGCCACTCGGTTCGAAGAAGAGCGGCAGGGAAATTGAAGGAAGCAGACCATTCGGCGTCAAGGTCCACTTCTGTGGCCGAAGGCAGTCACTTTCCCTCACAGCCGTTACCTACATCAGCAACCGTATCATCATCCTCCTCACCTGCACCAGGCCCAGCCATAATATTTTCAGAAGCGAATTGGATAACTCATCAAGGGTTTGCTCGTTCCAGTGCTGATGCAAAGGCCACAGATGGTAGGCAAAGTGGAGCAGCCCTGGATGACCTTGAGTGAATGGTGCAGGCCTATCTGGATGACCCAACAGAGGACTACATTGATCACAACCCTTTGCTGTATTGGTTTGGGAAAAGGGGTCAATGGCCACTGATCACCAAGCTGGCTCTAAATTATTTGTCTTGCCCACTCGCAAGCATGTCTTCTGAACGTGTTTTCAGTGCTGCTGGTGCCATTGTAATTTCACTCAAAAATGTGGAGAGGTTAACAATGATCAAGATGAATCAGTACTTCATACCACCAGATTACAAAATACGTGAAACAACGCAGGAAGAAGAGGACACCGACTTAGGTGACGGAAGTTCTTCTTTGTTAGCTGACTTACTCCCGTCTCAATTCACAGAGTTTGAGGACGAGCTCTACTTCCCTGACACCTAGGCCTGAAACGGACTTCTTTTTTTTTCCATCCCGATTCCTTATTCACTTTTACTCCTGTGTGTCTTTCTTTGTTTTGCAACTTTTACCACAACAAAACTCTAATCACAACAAATCCATCAGCAGTACTGTCTTCGTCTCATTTCCTTATTGAAGGTCCCGCTGTCTGCAATCCTGAAGTTCACAACTCAGTCATGCTCCTTGTTGTAAATAAATGAAGATATAAAGTAGATGGTAGCCAGGTAATTAATCCAAGTAAGATGTTTATTAGTTGGTTTCAATAAGATAAGTATTAGGTCCCACCAGGAGCTTGATGGATGTTGCTCAGCCCTCACTCACCAACTGACATTCTCCACACACACCAGGCACACACACATTCTATTCACTCTGACATCACGCACACCAACATTCCACGCAGACATCTCACTCATTCTGGCTGAGCAACCTAAAGGAGATAAATCTAGTTACAACACTCCTTTATCCTCCTCCTCCTCCAGACTCCCCCCTATCCATTTCCCTCAAGGCGATGGCTGGATTACGCAGAATTAAGAAACTGTCGCTTCGTAGACGAGTCCCCTCAAAAGAAGTGGGACTTGAATTACTGACTATATGCTGATTGCAGACAGTTACTTCTGATATTGACACAAGAGGCTGCCCTGTGGGCCTTCACTTTAAGAACAAGATGCGGACAAAAAGTGGAACAGGTAATGAATAATGAGATGGCATGCAGTGGACAGCACTGGCTGTCTGGCTCTGATGAAAGCAATTGCTGTTTGTTGTGCAGGAAATGAATCATCAGATGTCTTCTGTTATTATTTAATCTTTTACACACTAAATGTAAGTCAAGTCTGCGATGTTTAATTAAAATTGTACTTCTATTGCAGGGGCCACTACGTTGCATTTTTTAATATGCAAAATGTCCTTGGACTCACTGTGTGTGTAGACTGCGACTGCATGAACAACATTGAGTTTGCCAATATACCATGATGATGAGTCTTGATGATCAAAGTTACATAATATCTTTTTCTTTACAGTCCCTCACTGGGATGGATCATCATCGTCGGCTTACGGAAGAACTATGGCCATTTCGTGAGTGGCAAACAGGTAAACCAGTCAATAACAACTACAGCAGAACTACATGTCTGTCTAGTCGTGGTATGGAGTGGTCGAACCAGTGTAGTGTTGTTATGCCAGAGTCCAGACAGCAGTTCATGTAAAATTGCGGCTATGTGGCTTGCTGCATACTATTAGATATGCTTTGTCTGTGTCAAAGAGGTATGCTACATCAGGTTGTTTCACTCAGTGGTGCCTGCCTTGACCGTCTGCATGGCCCTGGCCTGCTGTGCGCTAATTACTATCCTTGAAAAGGAGACTCAGAGTACGCACTTTAGAAATGATGTTTGTATGTAATACTACTGTCGCCTCTGAAACTGAAACTGTTATTTTAGCACTACACACACTGTAACTTATATTTTTTCTCCGTGGTGTTTTCTAATATCACTTCCTGTTTTTCCATCAACAATTACAGGCCGGCTTTTACCCTGTGCGATGGGAAAAACGAGTAACTCAGGCTTACCATTAGCGATCCGCAATTCTGCATCCGCCAGGCAGGCAGTAGAGAGTCTGTCTGTCTGGTCACCAAGATTGATCGACGGAGCGTCAGATGGAATGGAGGAGTACCGTGAATAAGAGGAATGGCTGGAAGCATGCAACTTCCCAAATTGAACATGACCACTACAACATACATTTACAGTATCCTCTTCACTTCTCCTTATCTTTTAAATAATGTTATTGTTGTGAACTTCTATGAGTGTGACTCTGTGCGATTGTTTGCTCTCTGCTTCAAATTCATCCCTCCAGCTATTTGATAAGTTTCTTTGCTATTTTTAAAACTAATTTAATGTACTAATAAGTGTTTATTCTCTCTGAGGGCAGATAGGCAGGTGAAATTGCGTAATTACTGCAGCCCTGTACTGTCAAATAATGTTTCTTCATAGTAAGTAAGTTGTAGTAAGTCCTACTTTTCAGTAACCTAACCATCCATTTAGCAAACAACTTCATGCATGCAGTAGTGTACTTCCTTTATGTCCCTTAAAGATTTATGGATATCTTCGTATCCAAAGATTTGTTTTTCTTCATTTGTTGTTTGTCCATGCTGTGTTTTTTTCCTCTCTCCCCAAAACTTTCCCAAAAAACCCCATTCCCATCCAATTTTCAAACCCTAACCCTCTTCCCCCGGGCTGTGTGGTTTTCATTGAGGTGTGACTAATTAATAACAATAATTCCACACACTTGCTGGGGAGCATAAGGTCAAAGCAACAGAAAATCAATTTCAAGGCTGGTGAAGGAATCCGAGGATATATTCTTACTGTGTACTGTACTGTCTATCGTAGTGTTCTAATGCTACGCTCAGGCCACTCAATGTTTCATTCCTTTTTTTTCATATGCTGCTACTGCCAGTGTGTACCACTACTACTACCACCACCACCACCACAACAATGACATTTCATCTGTCCAGGATTCCATAGCCAACCTTAATCACCATTTGCCATGCACCCAGCCCTGTGCCTAGCCCTATACTCAAACACGAATCACAGGTAAGATAAGCATTTTGGGGGAGGAAGAATAATGAAGGAGAGGAGAGACTGACGGTAGTAGTAGTAGGACAATTGAATTCACTACTCTGTCAGTGGCACTTGTGTACAAATTTAGGCGATTAGACAATTTGAATCAACCAGCCAGTTAAGTTTCAGGAAAACAAACGTACAGTTAACCCCCGCCTCCCCACAAAACAGTAAAAAAATGTGTATGCTATGTTTAAGTAGAGAAATAAATAATTATTGGAGCCCTAACAAAAATAAACAATCCCACAAGAAGACCCAACCCACCCACTCCCTAACCCCAACCAATATCCATGAATCAAATCAGTCCCCAAAAGTCCATAAACCCCAACGCCCAATTTCCCCCCCCCCAAAGTCTTTAAAAAAGGGGCAAGGGACAGTTTCTCCTCTGCGTCCGCCAGCGGTGTCCTTTAGCCTGGTGGTCACGATGCTCTCTGCGGAGGTTCTTGAGCAGGGTTTTCAGCCTCACCACCTCCTGCTCAAGTTTGGACACTCTGAGGGTCAAGCGGTGCAGACGAGCCTTGCACCTGCTGTGGGAGGCAGCTGATTTTTTTGCTGCTTGGCATGGCGGGTGGCTGCGGGACCATGGCTCCGTACCGCTGAAGGCTTGCGCTGACTGGATAACCCAGGGTGGGCGGAGGAGGATGCAGCTGTCGTGGATGTTGATGTCGACTGTGACTGCGTGTCCTCCTCCTCATAGGCCACCAGCCGCCGATATTCGGCGACAATTGCCTCCAGCTTCTGTTTCTGGGCCCGTCTAGCCAACTCCTTCCTTGTTAGTTTGGAAGGAGCATCTATATGAAGAAAGAAAACATACTGTAACCAATGCTTTTTAAGATTAACACAAAATAATTTAGCAGAAAGGTGTGTCACAGTAGCACTAGCAACTTGCAAGCACAGTACATAACATTTGTGGCACATATCTATCTAACCTCCCCCTTCGTCGCCCTCTGCTCTAACATTAGTGAGAGTTTCAGGAATTCTACTAGCACTATATGGACTCACTACATTAGACTCAGACAGTACACCAATCTTCTTCTCTCTTGTTTAGCGAAATTGGTACGTAAACTTGTGGAAGCCAGCATAATGCCAGCACAGTCAACCTGCACCCGAAAAAACAGACGCAAGCCATGATGACACAGACTTGCGTTACTGTTACCAGTCCAGTACATGCAGGTGGTGAAGCTTTTACTTTTCTATTATGTGTGGCACTGGCCATACTCTGTTACAAGGGCTACTGCTTAATTAATTTAACTTTCACCCTGCCCTGCCCCTGACTACTACAAAAGGAAAATGAAGAAGATAAATAATATGATCATCTATCCCTTCACAGGATATTTGCTTACATATGGAATGACATTTAGGTGCTTTGTTTTTGATTGAGTGAACACCGATAGGCAACACATGAATGACAGAGTTGTAAACAAATTATTAACAGAGGTAGTGAGTGAGTGGTCACCGTAAATCGCCGGATATATGCTGTGCTTGCAAACTACTGTTACTATTCATGGTAGTATTCTGGATAATTACAACTTCTACTTTCCTCGGCTTTGCTACTCTGGTACGGACGTGCGGTGTTACATGCTCTTCAAAGTAACATTCTTCATCCAGTGACCGTCTACTCTGTCGACATACACCTATGCTTACTATGAAGAAGACTCCATCCATTCAAAGTAAATGCCAATCATTCTTCTTAATGTCTGACTCTCAACTGGACAAACGAACAAGTTACTTACCTTCGGTAACAATATATCTGTAAGAAACAGTAGTTAGTATTAGATTTCTCACCTTAGAACAGGGGTCTCCAAACCGGTCCTGGAGGGCCGGATCCATGCTAGATTTTTAAAATAACTACATGTATCTCAATGGGGATATCCCAAAAATCTGGCATGGATCCGGCCCTCCAGGACCGGTTTGGAGACCCCTGCCTTAGAATATCCCCAGGCGTCAGACTGGATCCGGAAATTTTTGCGTAGCAATACCCCTGCACGTCGTTAGGCGTCGTCTGCGCCGGAATGACGTCATCGGAGTACTTAGACGCCGCCCATGCACGCTGACGTCAGTTCTTAGACACAGCTTTTCCGCGCCTGATACGCAGAGCCATGCTAGAACCAACACTGGTGCCAAGAAACTAGGGCCCTGAAAGGGGATGACCTTAACCCTAGGTATCAGTTCGCAGAACGGGGAGGATGGGTGGGGCGGTAAGGAATCTAATACTAACTACTGTTTCTTACAGATATATCGTTACCGAAGGTAAGTAACTTGTTCATCTGAAAGAAACAGGTTAGTATTAGATTTCTTACCTTAGAATAGATACCCCAGCAATACCAACCCCGGTGCTGGGTCTGCGAACCAATACTCACACCTGAAAGTCCTGGAGGACGTAACGGCCAAAGAAGCCATCCCTCCGGACTTGACTATCCAGGCAGTAGTGCCTTGCAAAGGTGTGCAGCGAGGCCCACGTAGCCGCCTGGCAAATGTTCTGCAGGGGGACTCCCCGACCCAGGGCAGTAGTAGCCGCCGTGGCCCGAGTGGAATGGGCCTGATGCATAGAACGACCCACCAAGAAATGGTCCGCTTATGCCCCGCCCGTCCTTTCTTCGCACCCACGTAGCCCACAAAGAGTTGGTCATCCACCCGGAACTGGCGTATGCGATCCATATAAAATGAAAGCGCACGTTTTGGGTCCTTACGATGGAGCCGCTCTTCATCCTTGGAAGGATGCGGAAGCGGGAAGAAGGAGGGCAAAGTGATGGACTGCGGAAAGCAGAGACTACCTTGGGCAGGAAAGATGGTTTTGTACGCAGCACCACTTTGTCCGGATGCACAGACAGGAAAGGGGGTTTGCAAGATAGAGCCTGGAGCTCACTCACTCTCCTGGCAGAGGTGATGGCAACCAGGAAAGCTGTCTTCAAGGTGAGAAGACGGAGAGGACAAGAGTGAAGTGGCTCAAAGGGAGCGCACATCAGGGAAGTAAGAACCACGTTCAAGTCCCACTGAGGCATCACAAAAGGAACAGGTGGAAACATGTGCGTGATGCCCTTCAGAAAACGAGTTACTATAGGGGACTTGAACAAAGAAGGTTGATCAGGCAGCCTTAGGAAGGCCGAAAGGGCAGAAAGGTAGCCCTTGATAGTGCCCAGAGAAGAGCCCTGCTGGGCAAGAGAAAGAAGGAAGAGAAGAACTTCAGAAAGAGGGGCAGAAAGGGGATCCACAGCCTTTGCTGTGCACCATGCCACAAATTTGTTCCACCGGCAGGCGTATACCGACTTAGTGGAGGGACGCCTGGCTGCCAGAATAACAGTACAAACTTCAGGAGGCAAGTCAAATGGCCTCAAATGCTGCCACACAATCTCCAAGCATGGAGGTGGAGACGACAGGTTCGGGTGGAGGACCGTCCCCTGCTGCTGCGACAGAAGGTCCTCCTGAAGAGGCAGACGGATCGGGGGACCGACTGACATATTGAGCAGCTCGGGATACCAGAACCTTCGAGCCCAGTCCGGAGCCACAAGGATGACTTGGGCCCGGTCGCGCCTGATCTTCTTCAGCACTCTGGGCAGAAGTGGTATAGGCGGAAAGGCGTATAACAGACCGCAACTCCACTCGCGACGAAATGCGTCGCCGAGCGAGTGCCGCCTTGGAAACTCCAACGCGCAGAACTGATGACATTGCGCGTTCTCTTCGGTGGCGAATAGATATAACCAAGGCTCTCCCCACTGCAGAAAGAGGCCTTGCGCCATGTCCGAGTTCAGACGCCATTCGTGATCCTTCGAGCACCGTCGGCTAAGTTCGTCCGCCCTGGCGTTCAGAGAACCTGCCAGGTGTTGAACCACCAGGGTCACGCCCTGATTTCCAGCCACTGCCAGAGCCACAGAGCCTCTTGACAGAGGGTCCAGGACCCCACACCGCCCTGTTTGTTGCAGTACCACATGGCGGTGGTGTTGTCCATGAACACCTGCACTGCACTCCCTCAGACAGAGGGGAGGAATGCCTTCAGTGCCAGACGAATCGCCCGCAGCTCCAGAAGGTTTAAATGGAGCTGGGACTCCGCCGGAGACCAGAGGCCTCTGATCTCCACCTCTCCCATGTGGCCTCCCCAGCCCTGGAGGGGCGCGTCCGTCACAACCACGTGCTCCGGTTGGGGAAGGGAGAGGGATCTGCCATTGACCCAATCGCGGTCCGTGAGCCACCACTGCAGCTGTCTCGCAGCGCCCTCCGAGATCAGGACATGGTCGGACAGGTTGCCCTGATGCTGGGCCCACTGAAACTTCAGGTCCCACTGCAGAGCCCGCATCCGCCACCGGGCGTGATGCACCAGAAGGATGCAGGAAGCCATCAGCCCCAGGAGCCGCAGCGTCAACCTGACCGAAACCCGGGATAAAGGCTGAAAGATCGGAATCAGAGCCTGAATATCCCGGACTCGCTGCTCGGGAGGATAAACCCGAAACTGCGCCGAGTCCAGAACAGCTCCGATGAAGAGGAGCTTTTGGGAGGGGCACAGGTGTGATTTTGGCACGTTGATGGAAAACCCCAGCAGGTGCAGGAGATCCGCCGTAATCTGGAGGTGGTTGACGACTGTTTGGAGCGAGCCCGCCTTCAACAACCAGTCGTCGAGGTAGGGGAAGACTGAAACCCCTAACCTGCGCAGATGAGCTGCGACTACCGCCATCACTTTCGTGAACACTCGTGGGGCGCTGGTAAGGCCAAAGGGGAGCACGGTGAACTGAAAGTGCTCGAGGCCTACCGTGAACTGCAGGTAACGTCGGTGGGCCGGCAGGACGGGGATGTGAAAGTAGGCGTTCTGCAAGTCCAACGCCACCATCCAGTCTTGCGGGTCTAGGGCAGCCAAGACCTGAGCCAAAGTCAACATCTTGAACTTCTCCTTCCGGAGGAAGCCGTTGACGTTCCGTAGGTCCAAGATAGGGCGTAGGCCCCCTTTGCCCTTCTTGGGTACCAGAAAGTAGTGGGAGTAGCAACCACACCCTACTTCTGGCCCAGGAACGCGCTCGATGGCCCCCTTGGCCAAGAGGGCCGTAACTTCCTCCTGCAGAAGTCGCAAGTGGTCCCCCGACACGCGGTGGTACTGCCGTGGCATGGCTGGAGGGGTCGCCTCAAAGGGGAGGGAGTAGCCCCTTCGGACGATTTGCAGCACCCACCTGTCCGATGCGACTGTGCGCCAGTGGCAGAGGTGATGGCGGACCCTGCCCCCCACTGGCGTCACATGGGCCCGAAAACTCGGACTAGAAGGGTTTTGAGGCGGATGCTGCGGGAGCGGGTGCGGACTGGCCTCGCCTTTGACCCCGACCGCCTCCCCGGCGGTTTCCACGGTCGCCACCGCGCTGAAGATTCTGTTGCGGCGTGTGGCTGGCGGTCCGTGTGGGGACGCCCCTTCCTTGGCCACGAAAGGAGCGAAAGGCACCCATTTGCTGACGCCGGCCCGAGAGCCCCAAGGACTTGGCCGTAGCCCTGGAGTCCTTAAAGCGCTCAAGCCCGTGGTCTGCCTGGTCGCCAAACAGGCGACGGCCATCAAACGGCATGTCCAGAAGTGTAGCCTGTACATCGGCCGAAAAATTGGTGCACCGCAACCAGGCGTGGCGTCGGACCGCCACTGTCGTGGCCATTGCTCTGCCTAGTGTATCGGTGGTATCCAGTCCGCACCAGATAGAGTACCGTGCCGCATCTCGACCCTCCACTAGGGCTTGGGCGAGTTTAGCCCTGACCTCCTCAGGGCATTGTGGCAGCACGTCTGCAACCGTGTCCCACAGGGTGTGGGTGTAGCAGCCCAAGAGGCATGCGGTGTTGACTGACCGCAGTCCCAGACTAAGGGACGAGAACACTTTCTTGCCAAATTGTTCAAACCTCTTGGATTCCCTGTCGGGAGGTGCCGACGGGAACGCGGTCTGGGAGTTAGAGGCCTGGATAACCAGGCTCTCGGGGGTAGGGTGGGTCGACAGGAAGCTGGGGTCACCCGGAGCCGGGCGGTAGCGTCTGGCCACGTTCCTGTCCACAGGCTGTCCTGAGGCGGGCTTGGACCAGGTGCCCAACAGAACGTCAGATAGGGCCTCATAGAACGGCAGCAGAGGCTCGACCGAGCTTGACTGCGGTTTGAGGACCTCGGTGAGGAGATTAGTCCTCACGGCCGCTGAGGGGAGCGTAAGGTTCAAGGCATTAGCCGCCCGCATCAGAACTACGCTATAGGCTGCCCCCTCCTCCGTAGCCACGGTAGGAGGGGAGACAAAACCAGTGTCTGGAGAGAGATCCAGGCCGCTGGCCACCCCAAGCTCCTCTGTCCAGTCCGCTTGGTCCTGACACTCCCGTGTCAGAGGAGCTTCAGACCCCTCCCAGTCCTCTTCGTCACCCAATGCCTGGTAGCCAGGATCAACAATCGGGGCCCGTTCGTTAAAGTAGAATGTACCCATAGCTGTCTCGTACGGCGCCCAACGGGGCCGTGTCGACGGCTGAATGGGATCAATAGAAGGACTGGGGCCGGCGTCGACCGAAGTCGGCGCCGGTGGTGACACCATTGGGGACGGCGCCGGCGAGGTCGTAAGGTCGACCGGCATCGACCCGGATCCGGCCGGGGCCTGTGGCGCCGGGACCGAAGTCGCCGGCGGCACCGGGGCCGAAGCCGCCGGCGGCGTCGGTGCCGAAGCACCCGACCTGCTAGGCCACGGAGCCGGACCCACTGGGCCGAAGGCGCCATGGGGCCCGGTGGAGAAGAGAGCGACCTCATGGCCATGAGGTACTGCTCGATCTCCTCCCGCGTCGCATCTTGCTCAGGGACCAGAAGGTGTGGGACAGGATGCGGCGCTAGCGACTTCTGCGGAGCCGCGTGGGTGGTGCCACCTAAAACCCCGGCCGCGTCGGGCGAGCGTCGGGGGCGGTCGGAGGAGCGATGACGCCGCTCCGACCTCTCATGCCTCTCACCTGAGGAACCAGAAGACCGATGCCGACTTCCGGAGCTGCGAGGGCTCCGTCCCCGCGACCGATCCCTCGACCTCCCATTGGACCGGGACCTCGAATGGCGCGGGCCGACTGCCGGAGCTCGAGCCGCTTGCGGGACAGCTCCCGCCTAGCCTTCGACGTCAGGGCTCGACAGTCGGAACAGGAACGGTCGTCGTGGTCGAGGCCTAGGCATTGCAGACACCGGCGATGGGGGTCGGTATTAGACATCAGTCGACTACACTTCGAGCAGGGTTTGAACCTGGGCATCCCTACCGGCACCTGAAGAGTCGAGAACGACTTGAAGAAGATCAAAAATGATCAAAAAAGTTTTAGTCAAAAAGTGACTAACGGGTAGAGCTTCTCTGGATCTGCGTCAGCGCGCATGGGCGGCGTCTAAGTACTCCGACGACGTCATTCCGGCGCAGACGACGCCGACGACTACGCAAAAATTTCCGGATCCAGTCTGACGCCTGGGGATATTCTAAGCTAAGGAATCTAATACTAACCTGTTTCTTTCAGATCTTACTTTTTCTCACTGAAAAACAACCTTTTGCTTTTTTTTTAAAACGCCAGCCATGCATCCGTGCTTGACTTGCTTTTGAATGTGAACCAAAGGATATATTACACACAGATACAGTTTCTGTTTCACCCAGTGGAGAAGTGTGGCTCACTGGTTAGAGGAGGCAGACCTGGAAGCAGCGGTCAGCCCGGGACCAGGGTTCAATTCCCGGCTCGGCGGGGTCTTGAGTCCTAAAAAAACCATGGACTCGACAATTCTCGCTCCGGTGCCTACTCGATTCACGGGTTCACACTTTGCGACTCTGGGCAATAGCTTGCTTAATCTCCACAACGGCCCCTCGAGGCGGGATGCCTGGCTTTCACCTTGCGGATACCCTGCCGGGGCTATCTCACAGGGGAATACCAGGACGGGTTCCCTAAGCAAGCGCTTAGAAACCGGTTGGTGATTTGCGCTATATAAATTCCTGTACATTTACATTTACCCAGGCAGTCCTCTTTTCTTTCTCCTTCCACCCATCCTTGCTTCAGCCTTCAACCGGCCATGCATCAGACCATGCATCAGATTCCCAGCCACCTCGGGCAGCATTCAAAAACAAGTATCATTCTTTGCCAGTCATTATTTTCACTCGCTCGTCCTCCCTTACTCCCTTCTTTCCCTTTTCGTTCATCCCATCCATCAAGTTCATCTCTGATCTGACTTGGCTTCTCGATAAAACGTTCACAGCTGAGTTGAAGTCAAATTTAGAGGAGGCCATTGGTTACTCGTCAACTCCCGCCGCTATTGCTAATGAGAAGTCAAGGATGACTGTCTTCTACC
This sequence comes from Lissotriton vulgaris, assembly GCF_964263255.1. NCBI lineage: Eukaryota > Metazoa > Chordata > Amphibia > Caudata > Salamandridae > Lissotriton > Lissotriton vulgaris. The sequence continues at coordinate 284,167 of NW_028244456.1, read as the reverse complement.
TGGTTGACAAAAACTTAGTTCTGAATTTGTAAGTCTTCTTAACAGTAAAGTCTATTTGTACTGTACAACATATACACCCCTACAGAGAGCCCACTCTGCAATCTCAATAGGTAAGGAATATAATAGCTTACCAATGACTGCCACTACCGTGGCATCCCTCACAGCAGTTCCTGCTGGCTGTGGCACTGCATCCGACCCTAAAGTGCCCACCTCCGCGCTGGCCCCGGCACTGGTGGTTGGCTGTGTTACGCCTAGAAAAAACATTTAGTATTTTTAGATGCCATATACACCACTCCCTATTTTGTCTAGGAATGAAAAAAAGTTACTAGTACTACATAAACAAATTTAATAATTTGTGACTCTCAGGTCTAAACTAAACATTTCCCTTTCTTTAGGGAAGGGTGTTTTTTATTTATGCTTAGCCACAACATGTGATGCTACACTTTTTTACACAACTGATGAATGCTTGCTTTTTAACACGCACCATTTTTCTCATAACAGACAGAAGCTTCCCTTCTACGAACAAGAGCAAGATTTTTTTTTTTTACTTTTTATTTGCGACTGTAGAAGGACATACATCTTGGCATTGCCATCATTTACAAAATACAGTCTTTTTAACTTTTCGCCCCTACTATTCCAAAACCGGCTTACACAGTATCGGCTTCACGCTTGCATTGTCTGAAGTAATCAGGAAAAGGGCAAGGGATCTATATTCTTGGTACAAAGCGTGCAAGAAAACCTCAATTAGAAAGTCATTATTATGCAACACATTATTATACACAAGACATATTTTGCAAATCGTGTAAGAGATTAAGCCCATAACCCGTCCTTCCCCCCTCGAGCCCCCACCCCTCAACCTATAAGTCTCACACCAATAGCAACGGGCAACACTTTGTGTCATGGATAACAGGCTAACTTTAAATGTTGCGAAGAAATACTTCAGGGACCACCATCCTATTTATGAGATCCTGTGCCCACACACTACTCGCTCCGACACTCACAAATAAGTCTCCTACTTACAACCCATCAACCTGCGATAGCCCCAGTTCCATCTCTTCCAATTCTAACAACATAAGTTCCCAGTCTTGTGCAATTGGATACTTCCGCCGTCCTTTCTCATCCTCCCGGCGTAAGGCCGTCCCTTACCCCCTGCTCATCTCAACAGGTCAGCTTGCCACACAGCTACTCCAGGTGATCTGGGGGACTTCCATCGCATTGTTAAAGCTCTAATTGCCAATAATAGAGCCAGGTCTAAGAATTTCAATTGAGCCTTATGGAGTTTAGGACGTTTACGGTGTCCCACCAAACAATACAGCGCCTCCTCTGGCACCGGCAGAGCAGTGACAGTATGTAGGATAAGGCAAATTTCCCTCCAATAACCACATAAGCGCGGGCACGCCCGAGCATATGAAGGAGGCCAGCCTCATCCGCCCTACAACGAGGACAATGGTGGGGGAATCCTGGAACATTCGATGTAGTCTTTGGGGGGTAAGGTATGCCCTATGCAACACCATCACCTGAATAAACTTAAATTTAACGTTCCTAGACACCTTTCTGGGGTGCTCGAGGACAAACTTCCATGCCTTATCTGAGAGAGCCTCCCCTGTGTCTTGTGTCCATGTGTTTCGAAGTGTGGTGAGGGATGTGGCTGCATGTTCCCTAATCCCAGTATAAAGCCACCGCACCAAGTGGCCACCTGCTCCCATATAATAGAGTAAATGCACCAGTTCATGTTGTGCAGGTTTGATCCGCTGTGGGGCCCATGTACATCTTATGTAGTGTGACACAGTGGCATGTAGTAGGTATAACCGTTGGGGAGCCCCTGTAGTTTGCAGAAAGGATTCGTGATCTAGTAAAACATCATCCCCAAAAAAAGCCCCTACATCCTCCACCCCAGCTTCCGTCCAGGGCAGTAGCCTACGTTGGTTCAGTCGTCCCTGCGGTGTTGGAATGCCTAACAGAGGAACGTTCTCTGCAAAGGGCGTAGTCGCAGAAGAATATTCCAGTGCTTTCCTCTAGCACATCACAGCCGTGCGCAGGAGAGGGTGGCAATCTGGGAGAATCCGGGCCTTAGGCAACAACAGGGAGTGTAATTCGCCACGTGCCAATTGATCCGCTGTATAATTAATCTCGTGCAGGTTCCTGCCCGCCACCCATCGCACCAGCCACTGAAGCTGGCTGGCATAATAGCCGCATAGGTCAGGCACTCCAAGGCCTCCCAATCTGGTGTCAAGTTAAAGCTTTCGGAGGCCGATACGTCTCCGCAAAGACCCCCAAACAAGAGTGATCCAAATCATATTTAGGGTATCAAATATCTGTTGTGGAAGGATGACCGGCAAGATAACAAAGTAGTATAACATGAGGGGAGCAGGACCATCTTTGAGACTGCGATCCTACCCATAACGGACAGGGGCAAGGACGTCCAGAACCCCACACTACTGCGGAGGTTAGTGATGGCCCTCCGAACATTACCCTCAATCTGGTCTTCGGGCTTTCTATATACCTGGATGCCCAGATACTTAAACATGGTCTGGGCCACCGGAATCCGGTACTCCCCGAAATGAACTAGTGGAGGGCATGGTAATTCCCTGAAGTAAAAGCCAATAGACTTTCCGGGGTTAATAGCTAGGCCGGAAAAATTCTCAAAGCTAAGAAAAATGTCGGCTATTGCCAAATGATCTTCTTCCAGGTCCCGGAGATACAATAAGATATCATCTGCGTATATTGGTATCAGGTTGTGTGCCCCACCAATAGGAATACCCATCCGCTCTACCCAGGCCCGGAGGGCTATGGCCAAGGGTTCCAGCGTTAAAACAAATAAAATGGGTGACGGGGGGCAACCCTGCTGGGTGCCTCTGTATACTGGGTAGCTATCTGAAATGTAACGACCGGTAGGCGCTCGGGCCGAGGGATATTTGTATAATAGCCACACCCATTTTAACAAAGAATCCAAAAAACCGAAGCGCAGCAGTACCTCAAACATGAACATCCATGATAATGAGTCGAACGCCTGTCTGAGGTCCAGCACAATACAGCCAGCTTGGGGGAGTTCCCGCTGTGTGGCAGTCATAAGTGCGTGGAGTCTCCGCATGTTCTGGGACGTACTCCTACCGGGGAGGAAACAACACTGATCCTGGTGTATCAGGGCGGTGAGGTGGGGTTGTACCCTCAGAGCGATGGCTTTACTGAGTATCTTGTACTCTGTGGAGAGCATTGAAAGAGGCCTATAATTAGTCAGTTTGAGCGCATCTCTACTGGGTTTTGATATAGACACAACCAGGGCCTGCATCGTTGAGGCAGGTAGGTGACCTTCCTCATATGACGTCTTATATATCTTTTCAAGAATGGGCCCCAGGGTTTTGGAGTATGTCTGGTAAAACTCCACTGGGAGCCCGTGCATGCCCGGAGTCTTATTACGATTAAGGGCCCGGATCGCCGCTCGGATTTCCTGTTGTGTAATGGGACCGTCCACCTCATCCTGTATATCTCGTGACAGGGTTGGGAAGGGCAGATCATGTAAGAATTCCCAAATCCGCCCTGGGTCCTCTGCGGGGAAGGGAGCATATAACTCTTGCAGATGATCATGGAACGCCTTATTAATCTCGGACTGTGTAACTACGATGTCGCCTAACTGATCACGGATCTGTGTAATTACCGGGGGGTCGGGCCTATCGCGTACCATGCGAACCAGCAGAGCGCCTGACCTATCAGCTTCGGCTTGTTGACGGTGTAAATACTCTTTATGGTCAATGATCCCCAATGTTTCTAACAGTTCTGCATGTTCTATATTCCCTGCTTGTAGGTCCCCCCTTCTTTCCTGGGTCTACACTCGCCTCCCTTTCCAGTAGTTTTAGGCGGGTCTCAACGTCGCAAAGTCTCTTATGAATTTCTTGTGTGGCCCCCACCAACTGGCCAATGGTGGCAACCCGCAGTACCACCTTCATAGCATCCCACACCACCAAATTGGATGTTGCGGAATCCCAATTATCTCTAAAATAATTAGTTAAAGTTTCAGAGAGGGATGTAGGAAATGGAGCATCTTCCAACAGTGTCGGGTTAAGTCTCCAGGTGGGCACCGGAGACGGCACCCTACCTTAAAGAAGGCCAATCGTCAAGGGTCTGTGATCGGAGAAAGTTTTAGCTAAGTATTCTGATGCATTAATCTTGGACACTAAGGAGTTGGAACACAGAAATCTATCAATTCGGGTGTGTAAGTTGTGTACGGAGGAAAAATAAGAGTACTCCTGGTGGGTCGGAAGTAGTGCCTGCCAAGCATCCACTAGCCCCCATCCCTCAACCCAGGTCTGGAAGGTCTCAGTCAATTTAGTTACCCCGGCCATCTGGAGGGGGGGGGTGGGACCTATCCAGGCCCACATCTAACACCATATTCCAGTCGCCACCCAGGATCCAGGGAATATCCACCCAATCTGACAGTGCCCGTCCTACCTTACAAAGGAATGCATCATGGTCAAAATTCGGGGCGTAAATACTGCCAAGGACCAGCAGAGTGCCATTCAGCGTGCCTTTCACTAAGACGTACCTCCCCATATCATCCACTTTCCTCTCCATTTCTACAAAGGGTGTTCCGTGACATCCCCAAATTGTCGCCCCTCTGGAAAAGGCGGAGTAAGAAGTGGAATAAATTGTGCCCCTCCATCTCTTCCTCAGCGTATGAATGTCAGATGTTGTTAGGTGGGATTCCTGCAGGAATGTAATTTGTGCATGGTGTCGCAGCAAGAACGCATGCATCCTGTGTCTCTTTTGTATTGCACCCAGCCCACGCACATTCCAGGTAGCTAGGCTATAGGTCCCTGTTGTGTAACCCTAATCTCGTTTGGGTTGAACCCGAGGTGTTACCAGTCCCTTTCTAATGCATAGGGTTAAAGTTGGCCAGGAGACGTACCCTTTCCCACCCAAAAACAGAACTAACTTGGCGCAGCTGAAGAGCATTGCTGAGCCGAACAAAAAAAACCTAACCAGAACTATCAAAGTACTGGTGCGTGTGCCAGTGGGCTGTATTAGTCATCACAACTGTTCACTTAGGTGAAGCTGGCTCAACGGTGTGCCAGCCCAGGGGTACCATTGTCATCCATTGTCATTGATCTTCCGGAGGACCCTAATAGGGGAACTGCAATGTCTATCGGGACCCAACAGCCAAGGTTGTCTCACCCTCCTTATATACACAGTCTTAAATCCAATGTATCTGGGACCCACCTCGCAGGATCTAAACTAGAAAAAATTACTCAGTCCCCCCCGGTCCCTCCCGCATTATACATCTACAAGCATCAGCTAGATGTCACAGAAAAAGGATATCAAAGCTCTTCGGGCGAGCCATCTGCTCCCACCCGGGACTCAGAGACTCTTAATTGTCCAATATGTCATCTGCCTCTTTGGGCGTTACAGTTGGGAATAAAAGCACGCTGTTTTCCAAACCCGAATGGATCGTGCGGTCGTCCGTGTCCATGTTGATCTTCTGCTGATCTTCCCGAAAGTTGCCCACTAGTTCAATAGCTCCCAGTTGGTCATCCTTCTGCTGCTCCCGCGATGATCCGAGTCGTCCTGATCTCCTCTCCAGAGAAGGAGAATTCCCAGCTTCACGGTCCGAGCTGTTCGAGATCCGCCAACCGATGTGTCCTGAGTCGCCTCCTGACCACCTTCGATGCCCATCACTTCGAGCCACTCCTCCACACCTGTGGGGCTCTCGAAGAAGTGCGTTTTTTTGTCATACACGATCTTTAATCGGGCAGGGAAAAGCAATGCGTACTTCAGCTTGGCCTTTTGGAGTTTCCTCTTTATTGCCAGGTATGAGGATCTCTGTTTTTGCACCACATTAGTATAGTCCGGTAACAGAGATATGCAGCAGTTCTCAAATTGTATACGTGATTTCTCTCTTACCTTTTGCAGGAGTATGTCCCTGTCCCGATAGTCAAGTATCCTTACGATCAGGGGACGGGGCGGGCACCCCGGTCTAGGCCTTCCAGTGGGGATGCAATGTGCTCTTTCCACACAAAAGTATGGAGACAGATCTTCCACGGTGACATGGTCTCGGAGCCATTGTTCCTTGAAATTCGCAGCGTGGGTCCCCTCACATCGCGCTGGAAGGCCAATGATGCGGATGTTGTTGCGTCGATTACGGCCTTCCGCATCCTCCACGCGGTCCATCAAGGACGCAACCTGTTGTTGCAACTGCTGAATAGATGTAGTGTGTTCCGCCACTGTTGGTGTGAGATCTGCCACCACAATGCCCTGATCCCTAACTTTATCAGCCAGTTTATTGTGGTCCGCTTTGAGCAAGGAGAGATTGGTGGTAAGGGCCCCTAGCTGTAACTCCATTGCTGACCTGGATTCCCTAATCTCCTTTAGGATCAAATCCAGTTTGTCTGCTTGGTGTCCCCCGGCGGGGTTCAACGCAGCTGCCCCAGACAGTGCCCCTCCATCCACAGTGTCCTGCATCTGCTGCACAGCGGCCGTGCCATCCCGGCCCTCCATCGCCCTCACCCCTTTCTGGACCATGGCCAGTCCAATTGAGACACCAACACACTGCGCGTTTGAGTTGACCAGCGCAGGCACTGCCGACCAAAGTTGTCCGTGCGTCCAGCACTCTCCTACACCACACCACTGGCTCCGTTATGTTAAGGCATAGGGCACAGCGCTAGGGTCCCCCACTGCAGTTCTGCGTCAGTGCCGCACATTAACGGGCTCACAGCCGCTCTCTTCTTCCTTTGGAGCACTTGCCCGCTGTCCAAAGAATAGCCAACTATGGCGCAGGCCTCTGATCCTGCAGGGTGCACACTCAGGGGACGTGGGGAGAGGGAGAACTGCGACACTCCAATGCAGTACCCAGCGATTATAGCATGCCCCAGCTCTGTCCTAAGTTGAGAGCTATTATGCTGTATCCACCAGCACCACCCGGCAGGGGGGCCTCCATCAGCGCCGCATCAATAGGGGGGAGGGAGGAGGGGGGGCTGGGAAAAAGGTAAAGAGCCACCCCCCCCCTGAGTATCGCCATCCTCGCCCCCAACCTCCGGGTCCAGGTCTTCAGGCCGCCACAAAGGTCAGCAGGGCTCAGAGCCCCGGCCACTGGCAGGGCCGGCCGGCCGCGTCCACCGAGATTCTTTGAACCAGCCGCCCCGCAGTGACATCCTCTCACCGGGCGGCTGGTCAGCAGGGGCACAGTCGCAGGCAGCACCGCACTTCGACGGCGCTCCGATATCCGAGCGCTGTCGCGGAATCACTGGGCCCGAGACCCGGCACTTCCGGTTTTGCACACCCGGACAGGCCCGGGCCCAGTCAGCAAGCCAGCCCCCGGCTTCATTAAAGGGAGTAGGCCGCAGCAGGCCCAAGCTCTCCCACCACGTCTCGCGGCTCCCTGCGGTTCCCGGTAGCGCCCAGAGGGTAGCGTCGTCCTGGCCTCTCCGCTGGGATCTCCTGGGGCCCTCCAGAAGCGCGTCGCAGGATAACAACCCCCAGGTGGCACCGGAGCACTAGCTTCTTCCGACCGCCATCGCGGCTGGCTAGCCACACCCCCCAAACAAGAGCAAGATCCTCATCATTTCTTAGTCTGAGTCGTCAACGATTCATCCCCACCAAGACTTTAAGTTCCAACCAGGTGAGGGCTCTCCCACAATTAATGTGTGAAATCAGCCACTTTTCAGTCTTCTCCGTTTGTTATATGACATTGATTTTAATAAATGTTTTTATATAATGCACAATTTAAATTTTCACATAGTACACACAGCTACTTGTTTTACTTTTTATAAAGCTTTAAAACTTACATAGACTGGTTTTTGGTCATGAGTGAGCGAAAGGGTTTGCAATTTGCAAGCATGAGTCCGTGACTCTGAGAGGTCGGGACTCTGACTCCATAGTTTTATGTTCTCTGGGTTGTATAATCATTGGGGATCATCGCTGCATTCGGGAGCAAAATAATTACTCTCTGACACACTAGCTAGTCAGTAAGGAGATTGGGGCTTCAACTTCTGGTATGACTGAGGTATGTGGAAAGTCTAACTGCGCCTATTATAATTTATAACCAATACCCTATTTCTTGTCCATAGTTCTGTATGTGCAGAATAGTCCCTGTAACAGTAGTAATATGTCCTCCCATCAAATCAAAAAGTAAACTAGTATCTTATTCTTGGTGGCCATTGACATTTTATTGTTGGGAATTGTCAAAGCATAAACATTTAGAAGATTTCAATAGACATTATGAACAACCCAGATGGCTGCACTCAGTGCCTAGAGCTATTGCTGAATAGGAGTTTTGTTTAACAGTACACCTTTTGCCAACTGTGCAAGCTTAGCTTGCTATACAGACAGACTAATAATAATCTAGTAGTAGCACAGAGAGTGATAGTAGAGGCAGGATAAGAATTCAGAAACAGTCTACAAGAAGATCAAAGACGATTTAGGAAAAAATAGAATTATGAGGAACGTTTAGAATAAATAGGTGCTGTAAAAGATAGGGAAGTATAATTAATAATATTAACAGGAAAACTTACTGGGGCCAGCAGAGGAGCCCTCGGCGGACCTATCCTGGCCTTCCTGCTCCGCCGGCGCCGCTACCTCCACCTCTGTCCTCTTGCCCCTGGGGGAATCTGATGTACATGAAAAGAAAGACACAAACATGGGTGATTGTTGTCAACCAAATCAAACATTTAAAAAAAAAAAAAAAATTATTTCGGGGAAATAGACAACAATTGCACTAAATTTATTGACCTATCTGATGTGGTCTACTAGGATATTAGTATTGCTGGATTCGCGGACAGTCTACTTGGAAAGTTATGTAACTCACTAAACCAACTACAAAACGGTTCTACTAGGACTGGCAGGCAGCACTCCGCAGCACACGAAGTGAGACACAGTCAGTCATGATTGCAGACCACTAAAACGTTTCCTACTAAATAACCAGTCATAATATACTCAAACTATCAATCCACCACCACTATCTCTTGAAAGGAGTACAAAGGAAGGACTGGACTTGAGTCTCTAGTGTCTAGCATTACGCAGTTCTGTAAAGTACTCACTCATACATAATCACTCAGGTAAAGTCGCACAAAATTGAAAACAAGTAAGCATAGTAGCACCGTCAGTGAGCAGGCGAGCACCCTGCAATCACAGAAGCTTTTGAAACATAAAATTTACCTGCAATGTAATAGGCATCATTCTTGCTCTTCGGAAAAAACTAATTGCAATATCATAACACAGAGCAGGAGAAAACAAAGTAGTGAATAAATACTAGCTACTACTACTCACCAAGGCCCGGGATCTCGACTCCAAGCAGGTCGAACAGGTCGAGCAGGTCTTGCTCCCGGTCTAGGATGTCGGAAAACCGGTGCGTCGCCTGGTTGTAGGTGCGCCGGACCCCAGACTCCAGATACACGGCCCGGCACACCTTCCCCCAAACCTGGCGACGCTCCCGGAGCCCATACCCAGCACCTGGCCTGCCGCAACGGTCTTGGGGAGGTGGAGCTGGACGAAGAAAACCAGTGCGGCCACCTCCACCACTCTGAAGATCTCCCGGGCTACTACTACCTCCCCCCTTAAGCACCCGCAAGGGAGCCGGGTACGGGCTGCGGGACCCTTCCCTTTCATGTTCTTCCCGGCTCCCTTTGCCATGGTCCTGGACAGGAAAGGAAAATAAAATAGGAAAGAAAGAATAGGGAAAAAGTAAATAAAAGAGTTTTTTAAAAAAAAGTAGTTTTAAGTAACCAAAAGTAGAAAAAACCCAAAATATAGATGTAGAAAAATAAAGATATAATGAGTAAAAAAAATAAAGTTAAAAGAAACAAAGGATTGCAAAGATTAAGGGAGGATTGAAAAAGCAAGCCCAGAACCAAAGCAATGAATGAAAAACAAGATTGCCACGCCCATTGAGACCGCATGGGTAAGTTTGCGTGATATTTCCCCTGCGACCACGCAAAAACGGACGCAAACACGTAATTGCGGCCCACACGTAGGAAATGCACAACACGAGCATGCAACTGGCGCCCGGAAACGGAAATACGCAACGCGAACACTGAAAAAAAGTTGACCGCGCCCATGAACCACCGCATGGGTAACTTCCTGGTCGCCGAGATGAGAAAAAAACCTCAGAACACGCAAAAATAAAAAACACAAATTCACGGATCGCGAATTTGCTTTCACGCGAATTCGCAAATTTCACCCATATTTACCTGTGTGGTTGCCGCAAATAGTAGGCGGCCATTCAGGAACCAAACCAGGGCTGATTGTTTTTCAGGCGGCATCCCCAAGATGCCCTCTGAGCGCATTTTGCATCAAATCGCACAATGGCATCAGTGTGGGTATAATGTCCTTGGAAGATTGCTACCAAACTTCTCAGGTTTTAGTAAACCCATTATGTAGCTGTGGAGTTCTTAAAAACCAACTCCCAGACTATACACTTTCTATAGCTCTACTGCACTTACAATGTGTTAGAATGGACTTCAACACTGTAGGGGTACAGGGCTCATGCCATTGTACCCTCACCGTAGAGCTAGTGCACCCCGCTAGAGGGGTCAGCTGCCTAGGCTTCAGGCAGTGGGTTGTAGGCATGTCGACTTCACTTTTGTCTGCACGAAGACATGCAGCCAGCAATGGAAGCGTGTGGGTGTTGAGGTAAGGGTGGCACAATAGGTGCTACAGGCCTTCTCTGGTCACAGTGGCCTTGGCACCCAAGGTACTTTTTTACAAGAGGCTTACCTGTGGTCAGAGATGTGCCAATTGAGGGTACAAAGGTACAGTCGTAGGAAAGAACACAGGACCTGGGAACCTGATTGGCAGGGACCCAGGGCACATCAAGTCTGGTTGCATCAGAGGTCAGGCAAAATATGTAGCGGGGGTAACCATGGAAAAAGGGCTTCTTTCCTACAAGCCTTGACCCTAAAAACCTGCCTACATTGTGGGGAGGATGGGTGAGTCTGTAAGCAATCTGCAGCTATATCATGTCTTTACCAGATAAGGCACTACTGAAGGTAAGTAAGTTGTCCAACTGATCGAGACATCTAGCCGCAATTCCCTTACCTTTAAATAGATACCCAAGCAATACCTTCTTTGGCAGTCGAATGCTATCAACTGTATCCGCTCAATCTCCACGCAAGAAGGCAAAGAGTTGACAGGTTCTGGTGGAGGACACTCCCCTGCTACTGCAACAGAAGATCGTCCCAAGGTGCAGCCTGATTGGAGGATTGATGCTCAATTGGAGAAGCTCGGGATACCAGACTCTCTGTGCCCAGTCCAGAGTCACAGAAATTACTTGAGCCCGGTCGCTTCTGATCTTCTTGAGGACTCTGGACAGGAATAGTACTAGTGGAAACACTTATAGGAGGTCTGAGCTCCACTCACAGCGAAAAGCATCTCCGAGCAAGAGCTTCCTTGGAAACTCCAGTGCACAAAACTGCTGACACTGCATGTTCTGGGTGGCGGTGAGCAGATCTAACCAAGTCTCTCCCTACTGTTGAAATAGACCTTCCGCCACCTCCGGATGGAGACGCCATTCCTGATCCATTATGCATCGTTGGCTGAGTTAGCCTACCCTGGCATTTAGAGAACCTGCCAGGGAAATGCCCTGCTGTTTCAGCCACTTATAGAGAAGCAGGTCCTCTTGACAAAGGGTCGACGACCCCGCCCAGTTTGTTGGCGTGCTACATTGCGGTGGTGATATGCGTGAAGAAAAAGTTACTTACCTTCGGTAACGCTTTTTCTGGCAGATACTATATCTGCCTGTGGATTCCTCACCTTGTGAATATCCCCCTTGCGTCAGCAACATTCGGAAATTCTTTTCGTAGCCTCGCGCCGATGTGGACTTGGATGTCATAGAGACACGGCATCGCTCGCAAGTCCGCTGACGTCACTGACGCCTACAATAGGCCCACGCCGGCGTGATGACATCCGTTCTGCCCTTTTTTCCGAGCCATCGAGGCACACGGACGGACCAATGACAGTAGAAATATACATAGTATACACAATACACAATAGCCAAGGAGAAACACACAGTGTGAAGCAAATGCAAGAAAGCAATGGAAACAACTCCTTAGCAGTACAATATATAAACAATACATTACAGTAACTCTGGTAAAGAAGAGTGGACAACGGGGAGGCGGGTGGGTCAGTGAGGAATCCACAGGCAGATATAGTATCTACCAGAAAAAGCGTTACAGAAGGTAAGTAACTTGTTCTTCTGATAGATACATCTGCCGTGTGGATTCCTCACCTTGTGAATAGAGTCCCACAGCAGTCCCCACTCCCGGAGGAGGGTGTCCACTCTTCTAAACCAAGAAATCCTGAAGGACAGAGCGTGCAAAGTGGCCGTCCCTCCTCACTTCAGTATCTAAGCAGTAATGCTTCGCGAAAGTGTGGAGGGAAGACCAAGTTGCCGCCCTACAAATGTCCGCAACAGGAACACCTCTAGCCAATGCTGAGGTTGATGACTTAGCTCTAGTAGAATGAGCCCTTATACCCTCTGGAGGTTCCTTACCGGCCAAAGAGTAGCAGATCTTTATACACAGAACGATCCATCTTGACAAGGTTCTTTTATGGACCGCTCTTCCTCTTTTGCAGCCAGCAAACCCAACGAAGAGCTGGTCATCCAAACGACAGTCTTTAGTTCTGTCCAGGTAAAAAGACACCACCCTCTTAGGGTCCAGACGGTGCAACCTCTCCTCCTTGGATGGATGTGGGGGATAATAAAAGTAGGGAGGGTAATGGATTGACCAAGGTGGAAAGGAGTCACCACCTTAGGAAGAAAAGCAGCCCTGGTCCTAAGAACAATTCAATCAGCATAAATGGTCAAGAAAGGTGGCTTGGAACTAAGAGCTTGAAGCTCACTTACCCTCCTCGCCGAGGTAATTGCAACGAGGAAGACTGCCTTAAGAGTTAAAAGCCTCATAGGACATTTGTGAAGAGGCTCAAAGGGAGCACCCATCAGAAAGGTCAAGACAAGATTTAAGTCCCACTGAGGCACAATAAAAGGAGTAGGAGGGAACTTATTTGTGAGGCCCTTCAAAAGCCTTAAAACTACAGGACACTTAAAAAGAGATGGCTGGTCAGGCAAACAGAGAAAAGCCGACAGCGCCGAAAGATAGCCCTTAACCGAGGCAACAACAAGCCCTTGCTGCGCCAGAGAAAGAGCAAACTGGAGAACATCAGACAAACGGGCTCTCAAAGGGTCAATAGAATTCCCACCACACCAAGTGACAAATTTTGACCATCTATATGAATAGACAGATTTAGTGGAGTAACGCCTGGCTGACAAGATGACATCCACCACGTCAGATGTGAGAGAAAAGGAAATCAGGTTGCCCCGTTCAATCTCCAGGCATGAAGGTGCAATGTCTGGAGGTGTAGAACCTGCCCCTCCATCTGAGAGAGGAGGTCTGCCCTGAGAGGGAGACGGAGCGGCGGGTGAGAGGAGAGGTGGAGAAGATCTGTATACCACACCCTTCTTGGCCAGTCCGGGGCGACCAATATAACTTGGGCCCGGTCTTGGCGAATCGTCCTCAGAACCCAAGGAATCAAAGATATGGGAGGAAACGCGTAAAGGAGTTGATTTCCCCAACTCAACTGAAACGCATCCCCCAAGGCTCCTTGCATCGGATACTGGAGACTGCAGAAGGACGGGCAGTGAGCATTCTCGCGAGTGGCAAATAGGTCCACCTGAGGAGTCCCCCACGTCCGAAAGACGTGACGTACCACCTCCGGGTGAAGCCTCCACTCGTGGTCGGCAGAGAACTGCCGACTGAGACTGTCTGCACGCACGTTCAGAACTCCGGCCAGATGATTTGCCATCAGACAAATCTGGTGGTCCTGAACCCAGGACCAGAGACGCAGAGCCTCTCTGCAGAGACACTGCGACCCCACTCCTCCCTGCTTGTTGATGTACCACATTGCGGTCGTGTTGTCCGTCAGGACTTGGATCGACCGACCGCGAAGCGAAGGGAGGAAGGCCTTGAGCGCCAGACGTATCGCCCGCAACTCTAGAAGGTTGATGTGAAGCAACCTTTCCTCTGGAGACCAAAGACCCTTGACCTCCAGATCCCCCAGATGAGCACCCCACCCTAGAGTGGATGCATCCGTTATCACTGTGGCCACCGATGGAGGTAGTTGAAAAGGCTTTCCTTGTGACAGATTGCCTTCCACGCTCCACCAAGACAGATCCACTGCAGTTTCTCTGGAGATCCTCACTGACTCCCTGAGATCTCCGTTGTGCTGATACCACTGCCTGCGGAGGCACCACTGGAGTGCCCTCATGTGCCAGAGTGCATGGTTGACCAACAGAATGCAAGAAGCCATCAGACCGAGCAGGCGAAGGACCTTCAGGACTGGAACGACCGCTCCATTGAAAAATAAAGGAATCATTTCCTGAATGTCGCGAATCCTTTGAGGAGGAGGGAATGCACGACATACAGTAGTGTCCAGTACAGCACCTATGAACAGGTTGCGCTGGGAGGGCACCAGGTGAGACTTGGGTACATTTATTGAAAAACCCAACCTGAACAACAACTGAGTTGTCACTTGCAGATGATGGAGCACCTTCTCTGACGACTCCGCTTTGATCAGCCAGTCGTCCAAATAAGGGAACACTGGTATCCCCGACCTTCTGAGATGAGCTGCCACCACCGCCATCACCTTGGTGAAGACTCGAGGCGCAGTAGTAAGACCAAACGGAAGGACCGCAAACTGGTAGTGCTGCGATCCCACCGTAAAACGGAGATACTTCCGGTGCGACTTCAGGATTGGGATGTGGTAATACGCATCCTGCAAGTCGAGCGACACCATCCAGTCTCCTTCCAGCAGCGCTTGAAGAACCTGAACAAGGGTGAGCATCTTGAATTTCTCCTGTTTCAGATAGAGATTCAAGACCCTGAGATCCAGGATTGGACGAAGTCTGCCATCCTTCTTGGGAATCAGGAAATACCGGGAGTAGCATCCCTGACCCCTTTCCTGCTCTGGGACCACCTCTATCGCACCCTTTCGTAACAGAGTTAGCACCTCCTCTTGCAGAAGAGACAGATGTTCCTCGGTGCAAAAGCCTTGACAAGGAGGGTAATTCGGAGGGAATTCCCGAAAGGGAAGGGCATACCCATTTTCTACAAGATTGAGAACCCAAAGATCTGATGTAACCGATTACCAATCCTGTAGAAAATGGGTAAGCCAACCCCCCACTGGACCCACATGATCCTGAATAGCGGATCTAGAGCCATACATAGCGTTAAGAAACGCCGAAGGGTCCTGACCTGGGGCAGGAAAGGGCAGTTGAAAACCCTCAGGCCGGTCCTGAGGAAGGATCGGATTCGGCTCTTCGACAGGCGCGGAATCCACATCCTCCTGGGCCTCTTCCTCTTCTCGGGCCGGGGACGGCGCCGAAGACGGATTCGGAGCCGGAGAAGGATTCGGAGCCGGAGTAGGAGACCGCCCATGCGACTCCGAAGGCGAGGCCTCACCTTCAGGCTCAGAGACATCCAGAGTAACCACCTTCGAACGTACCTTCTTCGGTGACCTCGACCTCGAGCCCGACTCCTTACCGGAACGACGTCGGGACTCATGTCTCCTCTTCTTATGTTTCTTCTTCGACTTCGAAGCATGATCTGATGCCGACCTCTAAGACGACCCCTCTCGAGATCCAGACCTCGACTTCGACCTCGCCCTTCGAGAACGAGACCTCGACGATTTCTCTTTCCCAGCCTTCATCTTCGCAACCAGGAGCTTGGCCTCTCTCTCCCTCAGGGCCTTCGGGTTCATCTTCCGACATGAAGAACAATCTTCCACATCATGGTCAGAACTCTAACACCAGATGCAGTCATCATGCGGGTCGGTAATGGACATCATTTTACCGCATTCCCTGCAGGGCTTGAAGCCGGTCTTCTTAGATGACATCGTCGAAGAGACAGGATACAAAGAAGCAGAAAATGGCAACAAAAAGGCAACAAAGTACCAGTTGGCTACAGAGATTCCCGATAACCGTTAGCGTCGACGACGCGGAAAAAAGGGATCTGATATCATCACGCCGGCGTGGGTCTATTGTAGGCGTCGGTGACGTCAGCGGAGTCGCAAGCGATGCAGTGTCTCTATGACGTCCAAGTCCACGTCGGCGCGAGGCTACGAAAAGAATTTCCGGATGTTGCTGACGCAAGGGGGATATTCACAAGGTGAGGAATCCACACGGCAGATGTATCTATCAGAACACTTGAACCAGCTTTTCCTTGATTGAAAGAAGAAAAGATTTCAATGCCAAGTGATTTGGTGGGAGATCCAGCAAGTTGTGGAGTCAGGATTCAGCTTGAGACCAGAGTCCTCTGATCTCCACCTCTCCCACATTGCCGCCCCAAGCTAAGAGTGAAGCTAAGAGTGAAGCATCTGTCACTGTGTGGTCTGGTTGGGGAAGAGAGAAGGCAAGGCTTTACGTGGGATGAAAAAACTAAGGGAACTCTCAAAGGACCGTGGCCAATGTAAATAAGAGCGTAGCTTTAAAACACACAAGCTAAAAACCTGTGCTTAGCAAAATGTGCCGCCAGACTTGTATTTTGCTGTTTGTCATTGCATCCAGATATAGGATACAACAAGTAACATCATACCTACAAGAAGTCAGGACTATTAGCTTTGGCAATGGTTGTTAGTTGCATAAGATAAATAAGCAGCAACTATGGCTTGTATAGAATATTGAAAAGCTTCCACTTAAAGCCCTGGTGCCACCAGGATGATGTTGGTGCTCCTGCGATTCAAAAAGGGGACAGCAATCCAGAGAGAAAATGACTCTTTAAAGGATTTCCCTTCCCCTACAACGCTCACCTGGCAAGACATCATGCCGTAACTTCTCCACTAGTGAGGAGTAGTGCACATCGATGTGCCTGCTGTCACTGCAGTCCGGGAGAAAACAGACCGCCTGTGCCAGGGCCCCAAACAGAGCACAGTAGAGACCCGTTTCGAGGCCCCCTTTAAAAACCTGCAGGTGAGACCCGGCCCACTTAACCCCTTCGCTGCGGCGGGAATTCCGCTGCAGCGCTAAGGGGGTGGGGCGGCCGAGCAGTGCTCGCATGCTCGTGACGGAGCCGCTCCGTCACGAGCCGCGATTGAGCTGTGCTCGTGACAGCGCGGTTCCGTCACAAACGCGCCCGCTCAATGGAACGCTCAGAGCAGGCGCGAAATTCGCGCCGCGCAGGCGCGCCGAGCGGGCCATGACAGAACCGCTCCGTCATGAGCACAGCTCAACCGAGGCTCATGACGGAGCGGTTCCGTCATGAGCATAGAACGGGTTAAAGCCCTGGGAGAGGGGTCTGCCTCTGACCCAATTGCAGTCCGTTAGAGAGGACCAGCAGTGGTGGTTGAGCTCTAGATCATGTTGCAGAGATTCTCCTGATGCTGCGCCCACTGAAACTTAAAGTCTCACTGCAGAGCCTGCATATGCTATCTGGCATGTGTAACTAGCAAGATAGAGGAGCCCAAGAGGCCCAACAGCCTCAGAGTCACTCACAAAAATCCAGGATAGAGGCTGAAACATCGCTATCATAGCTGGATTATCCAGAACTTGCTGTTTGGGAGGATAGACCCGAAACTACACTGTGTCCAGAACAGCTCTGATGAAAGGGAGCATCCGAGAGGGAGTCTGGTGTGAATTTGCTACTTTGATAGTGAACCCAAAAGAATGCAGGAGTTCCGCCGTAGTCTGGAGGTGGGAGACTACAGCCTGGAGATAGCACGCCTTCTACAGCCAGTCATCAAGCTAGGGGGAAGCCTGGCACACCAATCTACACAGATGAGCTGCGACCACCGCCATCACCTTGGTGAACACCTGAGGGGAGCACAGTTAACTGAAAGTTTGTGGCCTATCGTAAACTGCAGGCAGCGCCAATGAGCAGGCAGGACAGAAATGTGCAGATAGGAATCCTACAAGTCCAACGCTATCATCCAGTCACCTAGGTCCAAGGCAGACAAGACTTGAGCTAGAGAGATCATCTTGAGCTTCTCCTTTTTGAGGAAGTAGTTGAGGGCTCGCAGACCTAGGATAGGGCATAGACCCTTTTCCGAAAGTAGAGGAAATAACAACCACAGCCTACTTCTAGAGCCAGAACCCTCTCTTTGGCTCCCTTGGGCAAGAGAGTCATGACTCCCCACTGAAGCGAAGTCATGGGATCCTCCATCAGCCAGTCGTAAGTTGGAAGCATGGAGGGAGGGGCTGTATCGAAGAGGAGGGAGTAGCACTTTTGGACTATCTGCAGGACCACTTGTCCGAGGTGATGCTATGCCAGAGGTAAAGGGGATGGCTGATCTGGCCACCAATGGGCCACCCTGATTTTGAAGGGTCGGACTACAAAGGTTTGGAGGCTGAGGTTGCAGGGTGGGTGGTGGACTGACCCAAACTCTTCCCGCCGTGCCCATAACTGCGCAGAGTTGGTTGAAATTGCAGTATTGTCACTGGGGTATGGCTTGCGTGACTGAAAGCCCCTTCCGTATCTGCGAAAGGCAGACTGGGGTCGCCACGTCTGGTTGAAGACTTTTGTCTTTTTAGGGATGAAATGACCTTTTATGATACCCATCTCTTTGGAGACAAAGCAGACATGGCGCTGGAGCGCTTTAAGGACTCACGGGCTGCGGTCAAGTCCTTGGGCATCTCTTTGGGCATCAACCAGACGTGGCGTTGAATAGCCATAATTGATGAAACCGCTCTGCCCAGCGAGTCGATCATGTCGAGACCACAACAAATGGCAAACTTTGCTGCATCTTCCCATCTGATACTGCTGGGGAGAGGTTAGCCTGGGCCTCCTCCGGGTCTTGTGGCAGCACTTGTGCCACTATTCCCCACAAAGTGTGGGGATAATGGCCCAATAACCATGAAGTAGTCACTCGCCACAATGTAAGGCTAGCGGAAGAAAACGTTTCATACCAACTATCCAGCCTCTTCGATTCCCTATCTGGGGGGCCCGGAAGGTAACACGCTGTGGGAGTGAGATGCGTGGACCACCCAGCTATCAGTGGTAGGGAGGAAATTTGAGTTACCCGGTGCAGGGCGATGGCAGCAGGTAATTGTCCAATTCACAAGAGCCCCTGTACTGGGCTCGACAAGGTTCCTCGAAGGAACTCAGTGAAAGTAGAAGGGGCTCCAAGGAGAAGACACCAGGCTGCAGCACCTCTGTCAAGATATTAGACTCGACTGGCACGGAAGGGCGCTAAAGGCCCAGGACCTCAGCTGCCCTTCGCACCACCATATCGTATGACGCTCCCTCCTCTGAAACCATGTTAGGAGGAAAAGCAGGCCAAAATCAGGCTGGTCTTGTAAAGGGTCCAGCGACTCCTCCCAATCTTCCTCCATTTCTAGTCCTCAAGAATAGGGCTGAGGAAACTAACTAGAACCTAAGGGTTCTGTTGGCACAGTTAGGCACCAATCCGGCTAGTCTAGGATAAGAATAGGGCTGGCACCGCCAGTTGGCTTCGAGACAACCGCCTGGGGAAGGTCACAGTGGTACGACCAGCGTCGGTCCAGATCCATCGCCAGATTGACGTGGGGTGGGGGCGTGTGGGAGATATGGGGGTCATCAGAGCCACCGGCGTGGAACCTCAATGGAGACCCCTGTGAGCCTCTGGGTCCTGAAGGTGCAGCAGTATGGTATGGCCGGCCAAATAGGAGGCACATGGAATCATAAACTTCTTTGATCTGGGCAGGGGTTACTCCAGCTCCCGGAAAGGCTATCAAGTGTGGAGCCGATCCAGGAGCAGATTACAAAGAGGCCTTAGAGTGCCAAGACTCCTCAGTCACATCAGCTGACGGACATAGAGAAGTCTAAGCACGCTTCAACTTCTTGCATGACCGACTAGATGACAGAGTGGGAGGACAGAGTTAGGATTCTCAGAATGGTGCCCAGACCTTCCTCTCAACCAGGACCTTAGAGGAGACCTCCAGGGAGAACAAAGCAGTGCAGAGTGTCGTGCCGCAAACAGCTTTAGGGACTACTCTCTCAATGCTCAGCAGTCGGAGCCCGACTTAAAGTTGTGGCCGCACTACAGGCACCAAAGACAAAGCAGGTGTGGGTCCGTAACAGACATGGTGCGGTGACAGGCACTGTACGACTTGAAACCAGAAGTTTTTCTTGACATGAGGAAATACACAACAAAAAAGGGTCTACACAATGTCAAAAAAAGCCTGTCAAAAAGAGACAGAGGTTGGCTCTCTTCACGGATCTGCACTGGCTGGCGCGAAAAAAACCAGACTCAGTGCGCCATGGTGGTGGTTATTTATTTATTTTTGAGATTTGTAGAGCGCGAACGAATGCCCGTGGGCGTCTCGGCACTATAGACTCAGTGCGTGACTCTCCAGATGCTAGTTCATGAGAGGGATTACTGGTTAAACAACCAGGTCTTTAATCTTTTACGAAATAAAAGGAGAGTGACTTGACCTAATCGACAGTGGAAGGGCATTCCAAAGTCGGGCTGCAGTGACCATGAACCGTCTGTCTCCCCAGGAGACTGTCTTTGTGCGTGGTACAGTTAATTAATGCAGAGTCGTAGATCTCAGTTCTCTGGTAGGGCAGTAGAGTGTTAACTGATTTCTAAGAAACTGCGGACCTTGATTATGTAATGCTTTGAATGCAAGGCAAAGTGTCTTAAATTTTATACGATTTTTAATCGTCAACCAGTGATAATTCCGGATCGTTTGGGCAATTGGTTTAAATTTGGGGGTCCTGGAGAGCAATCTTGCCGCAGCATTTTGTATCGATTGCATTTTGTTGACAACCCGAATTTGTGCATTGGCAAATAAGCTATTGCAGTAGTCCAGCGACGATAATAAAAGTGTGCTTACCAAAGTTTTACCGGCACTGTCTGGTAGGAACGGGATGATTTTTCTTATGAGTCTTAGCTTATGAAAAGCTGTTGCCGCTATTTGATTGGCGTGGGCGGCGAAATTGAGATGTTCATCGAAAACGACTCCCAGATTCCTAACCTTTGGGACAGGATTAGGTAGAGTTCCGAAAGATGAAGGCCACCAGGCGGATAAACATCCTGGGGAGAGTTTCCCAAAGAGGACAACCTCCGTCTTCTCTGAGTTAAGTTTAAGGCAGCTGGAGGCCATCCACTCTCCAATTGCCAGCATGCCTTCCTGGAAGCGCTCCGCCACCTCTTGTTATGTTATGTTACTTTTATTTGTACAGGGCACAGCTGCCCCAGCGAATGGGCGTCCTGGCGCCATGAGAAGGTAAACACAACACAACATCAATAAAAGAGAGGAAGCGATCAGAAGTTAAACAAACAGGAAAGTTTTAATGGCCCGCCTAAACTGAAGTAGATCATCAATTGCCCGAATCTCAGCAGGAAGGAAGTTCCACCACTTCGCGGCTAACACTCGAAAGGAGCGGCCGCCAGTTCTACCAGCCTGAAGCGCGGAACCACCGTCAAGTTCTGGCCCAAGGATCTCAAGGATCGCGAAGGGACATAAGGTATTAGAAGGTTCGCCAGAATTTGTGGGGACATACCTTTGAGGATTTTAAATGCCAGACAGAGCACCTTGAACTTAATCCTCTGGCTTACAGGAAGCCAATGAAGCGAGTGCAGCGTTTTAGAAACTGGACATCGCCTGGGCAGACCTGCCACTACTCTGGCTGCAGCATTTTGCACTCGCTGCAGTTAAGTGAGTTCAGCTGGATTGATCCCCGCCAAAAGCGAGATGGCATAATCCAGCCGGGATAACACTGATGCCTGAACCACAAGCTGTCTGGTGGGGGCATCAAAAAATTTAAGTATTGGCCTAAGTCCTCTAATTATGCCATAGCAAGAAGCTGCCACCCTCTTGGTATGGCAAGTAAAACTGAGTGCCGGGTCGAGCCAGACCCCAAGATTTTTTATCTCCGATACAGGAGAAGGGGTCATACCCAGTTCAGGAGGCCACCAGTTGTCATTCCACAACCCCACGGGTAAGATTTAGATTTGCCGGGTGGAATAGCAACCTGGAACGATCTATCCGTAAGGAAAGACCGAAACCAGCACAGAGCAGACCCCCTAACTCCCACTTCCTCGAGTAGCTGAAGTAAAATCCCGTGCGAGACCGTGTCGAACGCGGCACTCAGATCTAATAGCAAGAGTGCCGCAGTCCGACCAGCGTCAAGCACGGAGCGCAGGTGTTTGACCATGGAAAGTAGGGCTGTCTCCATGCTGTGGCCCGCACGGAACCCATTTTGGGTGGGGTCTAAGATGTTAGCTCAGGCGAGATGGTCTGCCAGGATACCATTCACATGGGCCTCAGCAACTTTAGTGGCCCAGGGCAACAGAGAAATGGGGCGGTAGTTCTCAGGTTTAAGAGGATCCAGGGTAGCCTTCTTTAAATTAGGTGTGACTACAGCCTGTTTCCACCTAATGGGCACAATACCTGAGGACAGAGACAGGTTAATAAGAGACAGCACTGGGGTACGACAAAGCGGCAGCATGTTCCTAAGCTGAACCGGTTTAAGTGGATCCGCAGGGGAACCCGACTGAATTTTTTGGCTCAAGGAATCAAATGCCTCCATAGACAGGGGAGGCAGGGTGTCAAGGCCCACATTATCATCCATTGTACAGCTGGCTAGCTGTGGATTCAGCGAGTCGGTCGGGAAAGTGCGATAAATCGCTTGCACTTTTTCGCTGAAAAAAGATGCCAGACTTTCACAATGGGAGTCCGAGCATATTTCTGCTGCAGTAACCCTTTTAGCCGTGAGGTCTTTTAATACCTTGAATATCAGTTTAGAGGGATTGGGGCTGTTCAGAAACTCTTGAGCATAGTAGGCTGCGTGAGCTCTGCATACCGCTCTATGATATATTTTCATTTTAACAAAGTAGCAGGCTTTAAGCGCAGGATCAAATGATTTTCTCCATCACCTTTCAGCCTGCCTGCAGGCTCTCTTAAGGGACGCTAAAGTGCTGTCATACCAAGGACTATGATCTTTAGAACGACGTTTAGACCAGACCAGGGGAATCAAGGAGTCAAGGGCGCGGGAGATCCACTCACTTCTTCTCCACCATTATTGATGGCGAGGACTAACTGGGTGTCATCGGCGTAGGAAGTAAGGCTCATCCCATAAAGTTTGATAACTCTAGCTAGGTCCGACACATAGATGTTAAAAAGTGTCGGACTTAGGGATGAGCCCTGGGGAACCCCGCACGGTAGAGACGAATCGGCCGACTGGAATGGTCCTAATGTAACTGCTTGAGTTCTGCTGGATAGAAAGGAGGCAAGTAGGTTCTTTGCTCCAAGTTGGATGCCCATTTTTCCGACACGGTCGATCAAGATGGAATGATCGACCGTGTCGAAAGCCGCAGATAGGTCCAGTAGTACAAGTACTGCTGTTCCTCCCTGATCTCTGATGACTCTGATATCGTCAGCGGCTTTAATGAGGGCCGTTTCCGTGCCGTGGAATTTGCGGAACCCAAACTGGGTGTTGTCCAGCAGGTGTTGTTCCTCAATATATTCGGACAGCTGGTGATTCATTGCTTTCTCTACCACCTTTGCCAGAAAAGGAAGGCTAGCTATTGGTCTGTAATTTTTTAACTCATCTTTATCCAGATGCGTTTTTTTTAGAAGTGGTTTTAATAGAGTGTTTTTCAACGCATTTGGATATATCCCTGATATGGTATATGTGATGCGGACGTCTCAGTGGCACAGATGCCACCAATATTATGTGGAGCCGGCCGATGCTATCTACCGGCATGCAAAGGTATTGCTCAAAGAAAATTCTTCCGGTTCAGGTCTAATGCCTGAGAAATTCAAAGGTAAGGAATCTGCAGCTAGATGTCTATCAGGTCACCTGCATCAACCTTTCATTGATTGAAAGAAGAAATGCTTTCAAAACCAACTGGATTCCCGGAGATCTATGTTGATGTCAAGCCAGGATCCACCGGAGACTAGCATCCTCTGATCTTAACCTCTCCCAGGTGGCCACCCCAGCCAAGGAGCAACGCATCGGTCACTAAATTCAGCTCTGGTTGGTGAAGGGAGAGGGGCCTGCTGCTTACCCAATTTCAGTTGGTCAGCCACAAATGCAGGTCTTTTGCAAGATCTGGACTAGGTCAGAAAGAGCCCCTTGATGCTGCATATGCCAATGGGCATGTGTCACTAGTAGAGTGCAGGAGGCCATGAGTCAACACCCTCACAGTCAGTCTGACCGAAATCCAGGCTAGAGGCTGAAACATCAAATACCCCAGACCTCCTGTTCAGGAGAATAGGCCCAAAACTGCACTGCGTCCAGAACAGCTCAGTAGAACTGGAGCATCTGAGCGAGTTAAGTGTGACTTTAGGCCCCCAGTGAATGCAAGCGGTCCACTGTAGTCTGGAGGTGGCAGACAACTGCCTGGGGCCAGTATAGCCAGTTGTTGAGGTGGGGGGTGGGGGAGACTGGAAACATTGACCTCCACAGATGTGATGCAACCACCGCCATCAACTTGGCTAACAACTGAATGGCACTGGTAAGGCCAAAAGAGAACACATTAAACTGATAAAGCTCCGGGCCCACCGTGAACCATGGGCGTTGCTGTAATCCAGTCTCCAGGATCGAGGACCCACAGAATCTCAGCCATCGTGAGGATGTAGAACTCTTCCAGCAAGAAGTTCAGTAGGTGCAGGTCTAGGCCAAAACAGAGGCCTGCGTCCTTTTTTGGCATTAGAAAGTAACAAGAATAGCAACCACAACTTGCTTCTCGTACTAGCAACCTCTCAACAGCTTCTTTCAACAGAAAAGCCAGCATTTCCTGACGGAGCAATGAGAGATGGCCCTCCATCAGCCGGTTGTGCAAAGGCAGCATGAATGGTGGTGGTTGGGGAAGGGATAATGACTTGCAAAACCCACTTGTCCGATGTGGACTGCTAATGGCGAATCCTGCCTCCCACTTGATGCCCATGCTGATACAAGAACAAATTAAGGGGGTTTGGATGCTGCAGCTGCCCGGGGGTCAAAGTGGTTCTATGTTGTCTGTAGTAACCGCGCCCACTGATGGAAGCCTGAGGGTCTTGGAGATGGGGTGGAAAAGGACACAGTTTGTTACCCTTACTGTAGTCGCAGAAATGGCAAAAGATAGACTGGGGTTGGCGGGCCATGGATAGGCCCAAAAACCTGACTGTAGCTCTGCTTTCTTTGAAGCATCCCAGCGTCTGCCTTTTTGTCAAAAAGGCAAGAGCCAGCAAGGGGCATGGCCATGAAGAAAGCCTGGACAACCCACAGATAAGCCAGTGTGTCTCTAGCAGGCATAGCGTCTCAGTGCAATCGGTGACGCAATCACGCAACCTAGCCAGTCTGTCATGTCCAGTGTACATCTAATGGTAAACTTTACTGCATCTCACTTGTCAAAGCTTTGGCCAGTATGGCTCAGGCCCAGAGACCATGAGCAGTACGTGGCCAACCCAACCCCACAGTGTGGATGTATTGCCCCCAAAGACAAATGGTGTTCGCTGACCGCAGACTATGCTGGGTGGGGGTGGGAACATCCTCTTGCCAAAGGTATCAAGGAATCTTGATTCCTAAGGTAAGGAACCTGCCAGGGTTAACATGAGAGGTACAGGCTTGGATCACTGAGTGAGGGGTGAGGTGCTGGGAGAGGAAACTGAGGTCCCCAGGAGCTGGGCAAATGGCAATTGTTCAATGCACAGAAACCCCTGCGAAGGGCTGCCCCAGCCTCCTGCCCACGTATGGAATCAGTGGAAACGAGACAAAGCATAGGCAAAGATCCCCGACTGATTCATCAACAGAGTATTGCTCATGGACTGACAGCGTGAACTTTTCAGAGAAGATTTGGCATTTTGACATTTTCTGCTGCAGCCAATACATCTATGCCTGGGGTGCCCCACCTGCAGAAGTAAGGGAGCAGGTCTTGCAGGTGGAGCTCTCATTGGTGGAGTTTTTGCTACGTTATGCTGAGCAGGTCAGCAAATTGGTGGTCCACCCCTTGTAGGTCCTCTAGCAGAAAATGAACCAAGAGATGGATGGGCCAGCACCAGAACTGTTGGACTATGGCCGACAGGGGAAGCGAGTGCCCCCTGCACCTTTAACATGGTGGTCAGGTTAGTGGTAAGCACCAGGACTACCTTGTATTGAATCTTAAGGAAAAATTCCTTGAAAGCTAGTTGAATGGTCAATAGCTCAAAATGGAGATGTGAAGACCCCCAAAGATGAGATGGCCACAGACCTTGGATTGTCATGTTGATTAAATGGACTTTCCCAGCCAGCTAGGGATGAGTTTGTGGCCATAGTTACTAGTTACCTGCAGAACAGGGTCTGCAAAGGCCCTGCAACACATTTTTGCTGTTCCACCACTGCAGAGAGCAATGGGTGCTGGCCCATACTAACACTAGATCCTCCATCTGACCCTCCACATGTGACCACTGACAAGGCCCTCCTGAAGCAGGCGCATATACAGCCCAAAGCGTGCACTATATCTATGTATGAAGCCATCATTCCTAAGTGGTGCATAAGTATGTGAACTGAAAGGGAACAGTGGTTAAAATCTTTTTTTAAATAGTTGTTTTAAAGGCTGCTCCATTTGTGGGCTGAGGAATGCCTTTTCCACTATAAATTTGACAACTGTCCCTAGGTAGGGTTGGACCTGAAGTGGTTCAAAGTAGGACTTTGTGGCATTTACTGTGAACCCTATTAAAGTCTCACAGCTTGGGCACCGAGGAGGACTAGAGCCAAGGAACTTTTCGCTTTGAAGGTGCCGCTGGTATGTCAGTGCTGACAAGGGCTTGAGTATAGTGGTGCACCTGAAGTTGGCAGCGGTTTCAGCACTGGGCTTGGTGCCCCTCCCCCAGTGGGGGAGCTCAGCTCAGATTTACAGCTGCTTATGAGGGTGGTCAAAGTCTACAATACTCACAAGGTCTGCATCTGACCAAAGCTGATGGGAGAGTCCTCGAGGGAGTCTTCTTCCTGTCCTTGGAACAACTCCTCGCTGTACTCTGAGACCTCAGAGTCAAAGTATTCAGGGCTTGGTAGAGTGGCCGGGAGCACTGGCAACTCACCCAGCATCTCCTCTTACTCTTCTTCAGGGCATGAGGGTGAGGTGGGGGGGATTCCGCTTCACTGAAGATGTCCTATATGACACTATATTTACCAGTACTGCCTAGCTATTCGACCTTTTGCTTAGGGGGAGAATCGTATTGAATTAAACAACATGTTCCATAGACCTCTTTTTCCGTCAAAAATAACTACATTATTTTAATTTGTTTTCACATCTCAAGGCACATTTTGACAAATTTCACAAAATCTACAAATTTCACGTGTTACTTACAAATATCAAAGACAAAGAAAAATTCACATCCAAATTCTAACATTCATCACATTCATTCAACCATCCATTCCGTCACTATACAGTTCAATCCAATTTACATAAGTTTTATACAAATAATTACAAAAATTTACAAAAACAGCTATGGGAATTGTTTTAGTCTTTTTTTTCTAAATAGTTTTTTTCATTATGATGTTCCTAAAGCTGTGCGAATAACTGGTCTACGCGTTTCAAACTCCCTTAAATAAGGGGAGTTCTCATCAGGACCACGTAGCTGAAAGACAGAATGACAAACTAGTGCCAGTCTTTTGGGATGCCTTCCCTTTTTATACTTTTAGTCGCAAAAGGTAAGATTCTCTTACCCTATTATAGCTTTAGTGGCCACCACTACAACAAAAAAGAGTAGGGATAAGATCTTCAGTCACACATACTAAACGGGAACCTCATCAACAAACTGAAAAAACACCTGTCGCTAGACCAGGCAAGCTTTTACTTACAATGGCCGTTTTCTCTACATGTGCCTTGAAACTGGGGCGATGTAAAGGACTTTCCTCGTTTCTGCCGATAGATAAAGTCATGTATTAGGACATCTGTTCTTTTTTATATATGGGGCTTCTTCGAGTTCCTTTGCATGAGCCACTTACTTTTAGGCGGATTCTGTTGAAGATGTGGCTTCAATGGTGATAGGATTAATTATTTCGGTGTTTTTAAGCATAATGGAGACATAACAAGTGTTGTCTGCCGTAGTCCATATTATTATTATTATTATTAGGGAGATTTATAGAGCGCCTGGTTACGCGCACCGGCGTGTCCCCGCGCTATGATAAGTGGAGTAAACAGTCCGAGCCGCCCTCAAGGTCGCCTACCTCCCGTATAAGTGAGTTTTACGTTTTTTCCTGAAAATGGACTCTGAAGGCTCCAAACGTAACTCCATAGGCAGGGCATTCCATTGCTTGGCGGCCAGATATCTGAAAGACCTGCCCCCCATTCGGGCCTTCTTTATTTTTGGAACTTTCAGTAGCCCTGTACGGGAGGAGCGTAGATCACGCAAAGGCTCATAGCGAGTCACCAAATTCTGTAGCGGAGCAGGGGCTTTGCCGCTCAGGATGCAGTGACACATGGAGAGAGCCTTAAACTCCACCCTTCTCCTGACAGGGAACCAATGTAATGCCTGGAGCGCTGCTTTAGAGGGAGATCTCTTGGGGAGCCTCAGGACTAAGCGAGCAGCTGCATTTTGCAGCACCTGGAGGCGGCCTATGGCCTTTCCCGTGGCCCCCAGATACAGCAAGTTGCCATAATCTAGGCGCGAGGTGAATAGGGCATGCACTAGCGTCCGACGCGCTTTGATAGGTAGGAGGTCTAAGACCTTCCTTAAGGTTTTCAGGACACCGAAGCATACCCCTGCCACCCAGCCAATCTGGGGGCCAAAGGCCAGGTCAACATCAAGCCACACTCCGAGATTCCTTGCTTCCTGGCAGGGGACTGGGGTTTCTCCCAGGCAGGGAGGCCACCATGCCGACGACCAAACAGATGGCCCTCCCCCCACCACGAGTACCTCGGTCTTGCTACTGTTTAGCTTCAAACAGTTGGCGGACATCCAGGTTGCCAGTTCTTGCATGCAAACTCTGAAAATGTCCGCCGCAAGACCAGGCATACGTGCGAGGGAGATGACCAACTGCGTGTCGTCGGCATAGGACAGTAGGCGCAGACCATGTCTTTCTACAATTGCCACCAGCGGAGCGACATAAAGATTGAACAAGGTTGGGCTCAGGGACGAGCCCTGAGACACGCCCTGGCCCAAGCTCATCTCCCTAGAGTAGCAGTCTCCCAGACGGACTTGAAAGCATCTGTTTGCCAGGAAGGACTGGATCCATCCAAGCGCAGCTCCTGATACCCCTCCTTCATTCAGACACTGTAGCAAGATGGAATGTGCTACAGTGTCGAATGCTGCGCTTAGGTCCAGAAGGATCAGGGCCATAGTCTGGCCCTCATCCACACCCTGTTGTAAAGCCTCTACTGACATAAGAAGTGCTGACTCCGTCGAGTGTCGAGGACGGAAGCCAAACTGAGAATCGTGGAGCAGGGAGGCCTCTTCCACAAAATTCATCAGTTGAAGGTTCACAGTTTTCTCTGCAACCTTCGCCATATATGGCAGGAGAGAGATAGGACGGAGATTTTCTAATTTTTCAAAGCTGATATTGGGCTTTTTCTGCAAAGGGAGTACCACCGCCCGTTTCCAGGCAATAGGTACAG
Source organism: Lissotriton vulgaris (assembly GCF_964263255.1). Lineage (NCBI taxonomy): Eukaryota > Metazoa > Chordata > Amphibia > Caudata > Salamandridae > Lissotriton > Lissotriton vulgaris. The sequence goes on along the minus strand of NW_028244456.1, from coordinate 254,689 downwards.
TATGGGTCTCAAAAGAGGTAGATGACGAATGTAAGGCTCTAATACAAGCAGACTGCCCATCAACCGTTTGGGCATAGTGGGGTCCCTAGGAGAGCCTGACTTTATAGATCCACAGATTTGGATGAGTGCCTCAGTCAGCGGGGCAATGAATGTGGTCAGCCGTTGATCTCCCCTCACCTTGGTTGCCTCCTTGAGCTCAGGACTTTAGCTAGCTTGGTTAGGGAAGGTAGAGTAGATCTTGGCTACCTTGGCGAAAAACTCTGCTATTCGATTACAGCTATCCACCGAGCAAAGTTCTTCAGGGACTTCCCTGCCGAGAGTGATTTATAAATTTAAGAACAGTTCCTTCGTGGAACTTTCTGCTTCTTTAATCCTGATGTCAAAATACGTTGTCTTAGATTTCCTAATCAATCTGTGGTAGATGCGTCTGCTAGCTACGTAATCTGCTTTTGCTTGAATGGTGAAGGCTATTCTCCACGGTCTCTCTGCACGTTTGCATGCGACCTTAGCCGCTCGCACCTCCTCACTGTACCATGGCGCCGTTCTCTGAACACGGCCCCCGCTCTGGCCAAGCCGAGCGGGGCAACACGGTCCAAAGCCTCAGTGATACGCTGGTCGAAATTAGTGTGGACTTCCTCCACACCCTCCCCCCCTGGGTTGCCCCCTATAACGAGTGCCTCATTGAACTTAGTCTGGGAGAAGGCAGCCCATCTACGCCTAGGATGTTTTGGTACAGACTGCTCCAATGGCCTGGCTCCCTGAATATGAATCAAAAAGGGAACGAGATGATGGTCCGACCAAGGGATGGATACGGGGTCAGAGCCTCCACCTGTTCCCAATTGGCGAATATAGGGTCCAGTAAGTGGCCCAGTTGATGAGTGGGATCATTAACTTTCTGCTCAAGCTGAAGTGCTTTCATCGCTTGACAGAGGTCCCTGGCCGCCTTGTCCGCAGGGTCATCTAGATGGAGGTTGAGATCACCCAACACCAAAAATTTGTCTGTGCGCAATGCGGCCTCTGTGATGCCTTCTACCAAGCTCTCGCCAAATTACGCCGCCGTGCCAGGTGGCCTATATATCAAGAGGCCCTTCACTGTGCAGCCTCCATTGACCAGAATGGAGAAAGCGCCTGCTTCACTATCCTCAATCATGGTCTGCTCCAGCTGGCATTGTAGTCCCGGTTTAGCTACGATGGCTATCCCTCCACCTCTTCCTAGTAACCTATCTTGCCTCAGTAGGGAGTAGCCCTCTGGAATGGCTTCAATGATCTCTGGCGTGGAATACGAGTCAAGCCATGTTTCCGTGAGGAAGACTAGATCCCATGGCTTCTCAGTAAGGAGATCATGCATGTCTAGTTTGTGCTTACGTAGGGATCGAACATTCAGTAAGCCGCAAACCAGATCGTGATGATCACTAATTGCCGCATTCCCCTGATTAAAGGTAAAATTACAGTGACTGCAGCCTGTGATATCCTCAGCATTCATGCCGTGCAGACATGAGCAGCGGCACTGGCTGCAGAGGGACAATAAGTCATCTCTACTCCAACGTAAATGTGTCATCGGAGAGGCAGGGGGCATGGCCCTGGCCCGCGCGCAGACGGGCTTAACTTCGGCGCGCTCGCTGCGCTGCCGATAGCACATCCGCCTTTATCCCCCCCAGCATCCCAACAACTAGAGCGCTGCAGGTAGCTGCCGGAAGTAGCTGGCTCGGATCTTCCACGCCCTCTGCTCGAACGGTGCTAGTCACCGGCGTCAGAACGAGTCCAGCGCTTCTTCGAACCGTTGCTGCAACTGCCTGCCTGCCTTCAGGTAACACCTCAGCAGAACAGAGTGCAGATTGCCCCCAGATCAATGAGCAACAGCGCAATTACAATTGAGCAGCACACGGGTAGCGTACATGCTCTCGCTCACACAAATGCCCAAAATTAGTTTAAAATGAGCTCACACGCTCTCGCAGCATAAAAAGTTGTAAAATCACCACTGCGCAGGTGAGCGCGCCGTAAAAGCGGCAAGGACACTGCCACTGTCCACTTACTGTTGCCACATCGCATTTTTGGAAAGCTATGCGCTAATCGATTCTTTTTACAGTCGGCATTCAGCTTCCCTTGGACTGAGAAAAATCACAGTGGCAACGTCCGGAGCGGATCGCGGCGTGTTGTGTGAGCTGCTATGCTTCCTGTTTGAAAATACGTGGTTGAAAGTGAAAGGCAGGGCCACGTTCGGGATCATGGACATGCAAAGTCTTTTGGGATTCGTAGTCCGATCGTTGCGGTGTCACCTAAAGAATGTAATAGTCTTTTAGCCCTGTCGATAGCGTCAGCAATCAGTCGCCGGGGATTATGGAAATTGGAGTCCTATGGTTAATAGCATTTCTTGTTTATTAAAGCTTTCTATTAAAAAACATTTGCTCCATGTACTGTTTGATGTGGTCCATCTATAAATTGGGGGAATTCATTGTACGTGATGGTATCTTCAAAGGCTAGAATGTCAGCATCGAATCACCATCGCCTCAAATTATGGAAATTGAAATACTGAAGTCGGTCAGATTACTATTTATTACAAATCCAGTATAGTCGAGCCAGAATTCTTGATGGGTTAAGAGATCATATTGACCAAGGACGGTAAGATATTTAGGGTCTATAAAATTCTGTGACCTCATTAAGACCGTCCACCGCTGTATTAAATTAAATGATAAGCATTGCTTCGCTCCTTGCAAGTTTATTTTTCCACCTGACCACCTCTCTGGTCACTTTCAATTTTGGCGATCACTGGCACCTCATGTCTTTTTCACTATGGTTATTTGCTATCCAATGGTTTACTAATGGCGCGGTCATGATGTTATTCTTTATTTCGATTTGTGCTGGGTAATCAGACTCCTGATCTCTTGGATCGTTTTCCCAATGTATAGCATCTCGCACGGGCATTTGATGCCATAAATCTCATTACGAGACTTACAATTTATGAACGCTTCATGTTTCCAAAATGTCTGTTTATGTTGGAATAGCATCCCTTCTTCGGTTGTTGAGCAGCACACACATGTGCCGCATTTATGATGTCCTTGTACCAGGGTCAGTCCCAATAGTGATCTAACCGTTTGATGTTTCTTATGGACTGCTGCCCGTACAAGATGATTTGAAATGCTTTGGTCTTTTTTAAAAGCAAATAAAGGTTTTTCTTTCAGTGAAGCATCTACATTCTGTATTAGATGCCAATTTTGCGGGATAACTTTTCTAAGGGGGACAATATGTAGATACACACACTATTCTTGCGAGATGGGCTTTTTCTTTTTTCTCTAAAAGGGCTTCTCTTGGTGTCCACCAAGCTCTTTTCATTTTTCTTTTAAGCAGTTTTTTGGGGTATCCTCTCCATTTCAGAAACAGTCACTCAAGAAATCTAAGAGAGAATTTACAGTTCGGTCAATACTTAAGGATCAAAAGGAATTGTCACTTCAAAGACGAGTATCTAATACAAGCAACTAAACTTACCAACAACTTGTTAGATAGAGGATACCCCAAAAAACTGCATAAAAGAACAATGAAAAGAGATGCTGTACATTGGGAAAACGAACCAAGAGATCAGGAGTCAGATTACCCAGCACAAATCGAGAATAAAGAATAACATCATGACAGCGCCATTAGTGAACCATTGGAGAGCAAATAACCATAGTGAAAAAGACATGAGGTGGATAGTGATCGCCAAAATTGAAAGTGACCAGAGAGGTGGTCAGGTGGAAGATAAACTTGCAAGGAGCGAAGCAATGCTTCTCATTAAATTTAATACAGCGGTGGACGGTCTTAATGAGGTCGCAGAAATTTATAGACCCTAAATATCTTACCATGCTTGGTCAATATATCTTAATCCATCAAGAATTCTGGCTCGACTAAATTTGTAATAAATAGTAATCTGACCAACTTCAGTATTTCCATTGCCATAATTTGAGGCGATGGGGATTCAATGCTGACATTATAGCCTTTGACGACACCATCACGCACAATGAATTCCCCCAATTTATAGATGGACCACATAAAACAGAACATAGAACAAATGTTTTTTTAATAAAAAGGTTTAATAAACAGGAAATGCTATTAACCATAGGACTCCAATTTCCATAATCCCCAGCGACTGACTGCCGACGCTATCGACATGGCTAAAAGACTATTACATTCTTTAGGTCTTTTGGTGACACCCCAACGATCGGACTACGAATCCCAAAAGACTTTGCATGTCCACGATCCAGAACGTGGCCCCGCCGTTCACTTTCAACCACATATTTTTAAACAGGAAGCATAGCAGCTCAAACACGCCGCGATCAGCTCCGGACGTTGCCACCGTGATTTTTCTCAGTGCGAGAAGCCGAATGCCGAAGGTAAAAAGAATCGATTAGCGCATAACTTTCCAAAAATGCGATGTGGCAACAGTTATATGGACTAAGGCAGACAACACTTGTTATGTCTCCATTAGGCTCAAAAACACTGAAAGAATTAATCCTGTCACCATTGAAGCCACTTCAACAGAATCTGCCTAAAAGTAAGTGGCTCACGCAAAGGAACTCTAAGAAGCCCTATATATAAAAAAAGAACAGATGCCCTAATACATGACTTTATCTATCAGCAGAAACGAGGAAAGTCATTTACATCACCCCAGTTTCAAGGCACATGTAGAAAACGGCCATTGTAAGTAAAAGCTTGCCTGGTTGAGACACGGGTGTTTTTTCAGTTTGTTGATGAGATTCCCGTTTAGTATGTGTGACTGAAGATCTCGTCCCTACTCATTTTTGTTGTAGTGGTGGCGACAAGCTATAAAAAGGTAAGAGATCTGACATTTTGTGACTAAAAGTATAAAAAGGGAAGGCATCTCAAAAGACTGACACTAGTTTGTCATTCTTTCTTTCAGCTACGTGGTCCTGATGAGAACTCCCCTTATTTAAGGGAGTTTGAAACGCGTAGACCAGTTCTTCGCACAGCTTTAGGAACAACATAATGAAAAAAACAATTTAGAAAAAAAAAAAGACAAACAATTCCCATAGCTGTTTTTGTAAATTTTTGTAATTATTTGTATAGAACTTATGTAAATTGGATTGAACTGTGTAGTGACTGAATGGATGGTTGAATGAATGTGATGAATGTTTGAATTTGATGTGAATCGGTCTTTGATATTTGTAAGCAACATATGTGAAATTTGTCAAAATGTGCCTTCAGATGTGAAAACATTAAAATAATGTAGTTATTTTTGACAGAAAAAGAGGTCTATGGAACATATTGTTTAATTCAATACGATTCTCCCCCTAAGCAAAAGGTTGAATAGCTTGGCAGTACTGGTAAATATATTGTCATAGTTTAGTGAGGCTTGTCCTTACTGCCATTGAGCCGAAACCATTCTTTGGTTTCACTGAAGATGTCCAGCATCTCTGATGTGGACTGAGCCATCCTGCTGTGTGCCCGTCGATATTGGCACTGATGGCAGACTTCTTGCTGCAGGGCACAGACCAGAAGTCACAAGTCGCCCACAGCATGTAGGTCAGTGCAGAAATTCCTAGCATCATACTGGGGGCATCCGTTCCATTAACTCGCAAGCATCTTCATTCTTGGAAAGGATTCCAGAGCACACAGTGGCCCAAAGGGCCGAGAGTTGAGATGCCCAGATACTCACCATTGATGGGACCAGTACAGCAGGTGAAAAAACGCAAGTCTTTTCTCAACATGAGTGTAAGCTGGCAGACAAAGCCACAGCGAGAACAGGCAAACTTGTTGAGACTGGGAGCAGTGCTATTGGATCAAAGCCGAACCAGATGGTGGAAAAAACAAACAATTGAGTCTGTGACCATGCACATCTACATTGAGAGCCGGAAACCTTGTGACTCGAAAGACTCAAAGAAATACAACTTGCAATGTCCACACTCAACATTAGATGGCAGGAGTATGCAGATAATGTTTTTCTACAGCCACGTGTTAACAACAGAGCTTAAGAAGATTCATTTACAAAGGATATGCAGTAAAATATCTGAGCAGTTGAACCAGAGGGCAGTAGAATACTTCCATAGGAAGGGGCACTCAGGTACTTGCCTACATGGTCAGCAAGGACATGTGAATGGAACTGATTTTGTATGGGAAGTGTCTCCACATCATTTGAAGTGAACACAAAGGTGCAATTAGTATTCTGGGACTTCGCACTTAATATTGTGTATATGTGATACCTGCACAATCAGTCTCATTAGCTGATTACTGCAGGGGGCTTGTCGAACCTTGTTCCTGAGCGGGCATGGTTGGCTGGAGGGGGAATTGGAGAGGAGGGGTCGAGGCCAGAGATCTGCTGGGGTGGACTTGGTTACTATCACCCCATTTCCGATTGTCATTGTAAAATCTAAAGCGGTGGTCATGGTGTCAACAGTGGACTAGATTAAGGCCCTAGGTTTGCGCAGCAGTATGTGACCGATCTCCAGTTATTCCTTGCCAGTTAATCTGCTGATGGCTGGTTAATTGGAGGGTAAAGTACTGGTGATTGACAAGCCCGGTAGTCGATAAGTCTGAAGTGAGTCTAAGAGGGGTGAGTTAAAGTTGGCTCTCAACCACTGACTGTTATGGTATTAGTGTGGGTCAGAAACCTTCTACGAGATGACACTTCCAAGGCGAAACGTAGCTTAGCCCTTAGCTTACCTGTAAGAAGTACACAGCTGTTTCAATGTTGAGTGTATATGTGCACAACTATGTAACCAGACTACAGGCAGGCAAACATTTCAACGTGACAAATATCAAATTGTAGAAATCTTAATTATCAAAATTATAACAAACATCAGCATTTTACATAGTTTTTCACTTCTTGTATTGGATTGTGAGCCCTGGTACTATGTGGTTAAACAACATAGTAAGAATGGTTGTACATGAGCCCCACACACAAAAAAGGGCTTTGTGGCTGTACTTTAAATGTTCCCTCTTCTCTGTGCGTTTGACCCAGTGTTTTGCAGTCGTTTACTTTTAATCATTTGAAATTTGGGTTTAAAACACGGGATGGTAAAGATTTGCTTTTTCTCTATGACAGGGAATCACAAAATCCTCATCCTTGTGCACTGCTTTTTAAATAATCAAGATACAAGCATGTTTTATCAGGATAAGATTCCATCACAGGATTTGTTTCTAAAGCCTTCTCAGACTGAAACTGATGCCTTCAGTCATCATGCTAGTCTTCACTCACAGGAGGCACACCTTTCTCCTGCTAATCAATACGACCAGGCACTGAAAGTAGGGTTTGCATTTCCCCCCACTTGCCAGCCATTTGAAACCTAAACACAAAGGGGGTTGGTTATTTATTTGGTTTACTTTTTTTGCCTTTGTTTCATCAGAATTTCGTAAAGTCAACGTTCCGGAAAAATCAACTTTCAAATGTCAATTTCTTTAAATGCAGCAACTGCAAAGAGGAGCGTGTGGTTGTGCAGATAGAGTAGTAATATCAATGTGCACACTTTGAAGGTCAATGCTTACCATCCAGCCTCATATCATTAAAGCCAAACTCAAATAACTCACTCTGCTACCCCCGTTATACCAAAACGTCAGCAAGTATTTGGTTAATAACACACTTGACTCGGAGATTGACCATCTTCATGAATGTGCTCTTCTGTGAAGGGCTCTCCACTTCAATAACATAATCTTCTTTAAGATCCATCTTTTTCAGCACCTTGTATTGCTCTGCAGTGATTTTGTTTTTGTGCTGTAGTGCAGCATCTGTCCACATTCTAGGAAGGAGGGGGGGGTTTCCTATTATACACTGGCAGCCATTACTTTGAGGAGAATGGCTATGAAGTTTCAAGTTAAAATGTGCAGCTTTGTAGCCCACCATCTCTTTCAGTGGTCCTTAAACACATTTTTGTTTAACACTCCATGAGGGTACTTTGTGACCATATTCTAAATATCCCTTCGATAATTTATCACTTCTTGAACTGAAACACATTACATACAATGCATGTATACTCTAGTCTACATGATACTTTGCCAGCCTGATGTTACAGAGCTGTTGCAGGCCAGCCACAGATAAACTCATGATCAGGTGGAGTCCAGAATCTTAAGGCTGAAAATGTTAAATGCCCCCCCGCCTAATCACCAGCCCCTCCCCCTTTCCATACTTCGGTGTTTATTTTTAATAACCTGCAGATTGTAGACCAGTCCCCAAAAACATCTACGATACTCGAGATTTAAAGAACCCGACTACTTGTCACAAGCGTTGAGCCAGATTGCAAAAAACAGGTCAGAATTTTCAAAATCCAAGTCTAACGGAGGAGAAAGTTGGATATAGGCCACAGTGCAACTCTAACATGAGGCTATAAAAAGTGGCATCCGGCTGCACCAGTAGGCCCTGCTGTAGGTAAAGCAATAATCACATCAGAGCAAATCAGTTTGATAGTATTAAAAGCCCATTTCTAAAATGAGGTAACCAATAAAAATACGCTGGAGGCCACAAGGCCTTAGCCCATAATTTGTGAGAGATAGCCAATTTGTAGCTAGCAGCTCTCTCAGGTAACCGAATACAAGTACTACTTGCGGATAGTAAGCCACACCCACATTTGCAAATACTGGCTTTTATGTACAAAATCCCCTTTTCCACAACTTCGCATACGCAATAAATACTAGTTTGTGCCCATTTTGTGGCGCCTAGGAAGCCATCAAAAGATCCCAATGCATGTTAGTATACAGTTTGTCCACATGAGATTGGGCGCAGGCACTTGTTTAAAGATCTACATACATAAAATGTGAATAAGTCGATGGACAGCAGGAATAAAACAAAAACAATCACTTCGGACAGCACCCGGTGCAATCAGATTCATGGTGGACTCAACTTGAACAAGTTCAGTCTTATTACTTGGGAGCATGGTTATATTACAAGCAGCACTATTTTTAAGAATACACTTGTGCTTAAATTACATAGTTTAATATGTCAACTTAAAATTCATAAGCACTTGCCAAGTCTGTACACCGTGCCAAACCTGGGAGCATGGGGACACCAAGTTTAACACTGCTTTATTTTATGAACTATTATGAAAGATTAAACAAGGTTTTGAACCTAGGCTAGCGTGCAATGCTGTAGTTTAACTTTTAGCAGAACAGCCCCTCAGGCTATAGTACAATTCAAACTGGGTCTTATTTACTATACATGCGGAACCTCCACAAAGCTGAGATTATCTTTAAGGTAGCAATAAGGTTTTGGGTGGTGGGTGAAATCTTAGCACTATATCCATTTCGGGCCCATGTGAAATACCAAATGTTAAACATACAGACATGGAACGGTCAGTTGTTGCTAAGCCGGATGTAAGCAAACAGGTCTTCCTTAGTTAAAGGGGCCTTAACATTCCTTTTTGGAAAAGTGGTACAGCTTCCACAACGTGCTTCTGTAGATAAACATTTACTTTTTGTTGGGAGCATGCCTAATACGAATTAGATGTTTTTGGTGGTATAGCTGGTGGACGAATCAGACAAACCATTCCTTCCAATATTCAGTACCCATGTGTCTTTTGTGATTAACTCCACTCTTCCAAGCAATTGGAAATACTAAGTCCACACAGCACTCCGAGTGGGCAAAAGAAGAAACGAAGTATGGACTAGTTTTGTTTCTGCTGGAAGTTTTCCTGCTTGCACAATTTGGTGACCACCTTTATCAGTTGTTACTTTTGAAGGTGTTAGAAATTATTTTGCTGCTGCCGTTAGCGACTTTGAGGACATTTAAGAGGTTGTACCCTCAGAGGGTTCTAACTGCAATCATAAGGCTGGTAAGAATGTTTTTTTATGCTCCTTACTTTTCTCCAGCCCAACAGCTTTAAGGGTGTTCATCTCAGTTTTAATCTGAGCTATCTCATTGTCTATATGATTTCAAAGTATGGTACCAGAGAAAGGCAGTAATTATCCTCCTGTTTGAGAACGGTCATTCGAAGCCAAGGTTTCATAGAATTAGATATGAGATTTGTAAAATGTGACGTATGGCTGAGGACGTTTTGGTGATAGCAGCTGCAAGAGAAACTGCTGCAAATGGCTAAAATATCTTAACAGTAATCTGGCAATAGCCATGTGCTGCTAAGATTTAAGATGAATCCGCAGCACTGATCATTTGTTTAAATATCATGCCCTCATACGGGACTTCAATAAAAATGATTTCTTAGCATATCGTCCATGAATTGCTGGAGGGAGTCCCATAAACATCAGTGGTACCTGCCAAAAAAGGGCAGTCATACTTGCAGATTTTGTATTGGTAGCTGCTGATCCATATACTTGACACCTACGAGTCAAGTTTTTTTTACGCTCTTTAATGGGACCGTAAACAAAGAGGCATGTACTTCTATTTGCTGATGACATCACCAGAATCAGGAGGATCTGAACAGAGAAATAACAGGTCTTGTTTAGGTCTGTATTATTTCTGTAGCCTTGACAGAGCAGCTTTTACTGAAGCTGGTGTAACGAAAAATTCCAGTCTGTCCTAAAGTTTCTGGAACTAGTGGTAGGAATGGTCTTTATGAATGTTTGTGACAAGTTGAGGAGGGGGGGGGTTTGGGGGGCAACAAAATATTCTTTTTTTGTAGCTCCTCATGAGTATTTGACTGATGAGACTTGCTGGGAAGAGAAAACCTTGCGTCAGAGGATATAGTTGCAGAACGTGCCCTGGTAATACCCCTTGATTTTAAAGAGGAGGCGTGCTTAGAATGTCAAGGACGTCTGGAAGTTGCTCTTGCTCTGCTAAAATAAAATTAGGGGGTGGGGGTTAGATCTTCTTGGTATTACAGGTGGGCTTGCCAGAGAGTGTCCCCCGACGGCACCGCAGTCCGTTGAGGCTGGGGAAGTGAAGTTGTTGCCAGAGGAATTGGAAGATGAGGGAGGAGGTTGCCAAGAATGATGGCATTCTGGAGAATCTGAAATGACTGTTGCATCTGAAACAGGACGTTTCTGATCAACTTTGCCAATTCAGAGTTGGAAAATGCAGATTGTGCGTCTCGACGACATAGGTCTCCGGTCTCAACATCATGGTTTCTCTCCGTGTCAAATGACACCTTTTTAGAGGTTTACCCAGTCCTCGAAGGTGAGCCAACTGCGCCAGTGCCTCGCCTCTACATCAAACAGGATCATCTTTTTTTTCTCAAATTCTCTATTTGGGTGTATCTCTCATGGAGTTCAGAGGGTGGAGGTAGAGCCTTCATGAGTGACTGACCCTCTGCTCACTCGTGAGACATCCTACCCTTCAGATAGCGCCTGATTCTGTACGCACAGCTCCTCTTTTCCACAAATCCGAATTTTATCCATGTCCTTCAGGGTACGTCTGGAAAATGTCAGTGTTGACATCGGATTATTGGGAAGGTAAAGTATACTAAGATAATGGGTATCTAAATTTAACATTTCTCTAACACAGGTAAGCCACCTGGCAAACCAAATTTTCCTTTCGGGATATGACCGGAAAATACTCTAGACATCTAAAGTCTAGTGAAGATATTTAGATAATCGGAAAAAAGCCCCAACAGTCTGATCTCAGTGCTCAAAGAGCCTATCACCAGGAGCCAGACAACAGAAGAGGTAACTTTAATCTGCTGGGCATAATGGGATACTGGGGGGCTGGAGCCCATAGAGATGCAGTGTTAGTTTTCGTACAAGACTAGCTGGAGCCTATATGTCTAGTCAACCATATTAATTCTTCGCCATTTCATTTGAAAAAAGGTTTGTGGATGAGATTTAAAGATCTAGTTTAAAGTCTTTAATTTTAAAAATGTGAAAATCAATAATAGGCCAAGATAAGACTATTTTATAAGCTCTAAACATTGTAAAGTTATAGCTCAAAACTCGGCCTTCCTGAAGTACGGCAAAGATGAATGATGAAGATACATTTTTTGGAGAACTGCTCTGGGATTCCTCTTCCTCAGTGGAGGTGCCCTGAAGAAACTATACTTTGTGCTTTCAAGACCAGTATGGCTTTAGTGGAACAGATGTTTAAGAACAAACAGTTAAGTGCACTACTACACTTAGTTGTCCTTTTTTAAGACTGTGCTGGTAATGGTCTCCGTGCTTACTTTTTTTGTGTTTTTAAATAAGACTCTCGTTGCCAAGTCTTGGAACGGCTTTCCACCGCACCTCCGAACTTCACTCTCTCTCCTGGAATTCAGAAAGGCACTAGAGACCGGTCTTTTTGACACATCCCCACCTTCAGCAGCAGTATCCCAGCACCTGGATATTCCTCGAAGATGATCAGCCACGCTATACAAATCCCTGTTGATTGATTTTTGTATGCAAGGCCCACAGCCCAATGGCGAAGGGAAATTTTCAACGTTTTACCATTTTAAAAGTTGAGGATACAATGGTGGGCATATCAAATTATCCATGCACCAGTTTTTAAAATTTGAACATTTTCAACTATGTAAATGAGTTGGTAAATATTTTTAGTGAGAGGATCAAAGTGTTTTTAGGTAATTCTGCCTGCGCCATGGCTGGCCAAGAACTAGTTCTGCTAGGCACCCACCTCCAACACCAACAAGATTTCCCCCAGCTCACAGCTGCACGAAAAAAAAAAAGTAATGAAAGACTATAATTGGGGTATTCCAGGAAACGGGTGACCTTCTGCAGCAGCTTCTTTTATAAGACAACTTTGCTGTTATACAGAAGTTATTTTTATCAGTTGAACAGCATTCTTGGAGACTCGAGGAAGTGTTTTTTAGTTTTTTTCTTTTTCACTAAAGCAGTTAGGGGGTTTTTATGGCGATTTCAACTATATGGTTTTAGTACTGTTAAAATACCAAAAGGTGCGTCACTTTAAGCTGCAGCTACTAGAGACTAAGCTAAGGATTCCTCACAAGCCTGCTTTACCTAAAATCCACTGAATTATTAACTGAGTGGGAGTTTGTTCTGCCTTCCACCACATCAGTTCATAATCCAGATCCTCAGAATATTTATGCAACTATGAATGGACTCTATTTGGAGCCATTTATCATAAAACTAGGTTGGAAATAATTGGAAAGTCCATTCATAAAACTTTTATTCCACTTACATCAACTTATTACACATGTTCTTTAACAATTATGCTTGGATTGTTCATGAAAATTTCATAAGACATTAAACAAAGCTAGCCATCATCTCAAGTTATTTCCCTGTTAACTATTTTTCACAGCCACATGCATGTTAGGCAAGTATCAAAAAATCACAAAAGCAAAAAAAAAAAAAAAAAAAAAAAAATACAATAAAAAAATAAAAAAGTTAAATACATGGTTTTTAATTTACCGCTGTGCTTGATATTCAATGAAATTGGGGATATCAAGCTATTCATTTTACTGCATTTTTACTTTTACATTTGTTCTTAGGTTGTGGCAACCATTTAAATACAAATAAAATGAGTATAGCAAAATAATGAGAGCAAACAGCAGGAAACTTTACAGATAATGGAATGTGAACCGTTTTTGCCTTTCATAGCTGGCGGGTTACTCAAAAGTTGGCCAATTGTATGACATTCAGTAAAAATATAGGTGTAGACGTGTAAAATGTGGGCACTGTAGATTCACATGCTTGCCATGTACTATGCATTTGGCATAATTTACCTCCAATGTCATGTGTTTAGTCCTAGAGCACCCACTCTAGTCTATGCCTATGGCTGCAACTGTACATCCCTTTGTTCTTCCATTATACAGACCAATAGGCAGGTTTTTTTTTTGCTTGACAATTCAGTTTAAGAATAGCTTTGTGGAAAGCCACAAAACACTATGCCAAACATTTAAAATGTTTTTAAAAAGCCACATTTGCCTTATTGGCCATTTCCAATGGAAAAGAACTCTTTAAACGCCCCAAATGTGAACTGGCTCTACTCCCCTATTAAACACAAAACCACAAGGGAAATATAGAAATCCAAATAGAAGTAACATAAACCTGTCAAAAAATCGTAAACAAAAACTATTTGTGGGACAGTATGGATGACAAACGGTCTATTGGGTAAATATTATAATGAGGCAGACAAAAATGGAAGGCTGGTTAATTCTCCCCTCCCTCTCCTGCTTCAGCTTCATCTCCTTGAGTATCTTGAGTGTCCGATGTCCACAACTAAGAAAAGAAAAATGTGGCAAATTAGTGAAATTGCAGTTTTATATACGTATTAATACTAAACATTTGAGAAAGCATTACCTTCTTAACCAAAATTATGCACTCCACAGGGCATGCCTAACAAAACTTCAGATTTAATTCTCAATTCGGATTCTCATGGGTATATTTTGTCAGGTCTGTCTGTATTTAGCCATGTTTATTTTTTGCTCACTGTACTATATTAAGCCATATTAATTGTATTTTCGTTACAAAAGTGGAATGGTTTAATTCATCTCAGTCACTTGTAATTATAGGCCACATTCTAACCCCCTGTTTCGTCCATGATGCCAATTGAGTTAGGCCAGTCAAATACTAATAAGATTTGGTCCTGCTTCAACAGGAGCAGTAGGTCTAGCCCCAAATGACAGGCCATGCCCCCCTTCAGTTGGAAATACAAGCAGCCCCAATACCTGGGTGCAGTTAGAGTCCAATGTCATAGATGAACCCCAAATAGGCAGAAACCAATCTGGAGTGTGTTCGGTCTACCCATGAAACCATCAAAACTGAAACAAAAACACGCACTTCAGCTATGTAAGGCTTCATCAAGAAACCTGGCCTTAATTGCTCCGCTATTCAGTTTACACAGCTACTGGCCAGACAGTCGAATGATAGAATAGAGGAAATCTCGGTTTTTAGATTTAGAAAATAAATGTAGCCGTCTGTAGGTTTTCGAACCCAGAAAATACAGAAAACTGGAGTTTATCCTAATTGCCTATGGTTTATACTTCAGTTGAAAAACTTTGTGGAAAATGTAATTGATCACAAACTTCATTAGCATGTGCAAAGAAGAATCAATGCAGTATACAAGCCATCTTGCCAGCCCTGATATCTAACGATGTGGCAGGGCAAACAAATTTGGCTTAGTGTGAAATGGCTGACTGAACTTGGACCTGTTGAGACTTCTGCATCTGTATTCGCCCTTAGCACCAAATACTGATAACAATTACTTACCACTGCCGAAGTTCATTCCAGAGAGTAAGTATCGTATTGATACTATTTGTGGGGCCATTTCAGGTTCCTAGATAAAATTTAAACTAAAAACAAACTTTAGGAATGCCTCCCAACCAGACTGCTTGACCGTGGATAGCAGATTTAAGTCACAACCCCTGACGAGGCGTTGACGCACTTTTTCGGCAAGTAGGTAGACGCAATTTTGTTATTACAGCTGTACAAGTAAACTTTACTAAGGAATGAAAGTGAGATGCAGGCCTTCACTTTACAGGAACCTTTCAGTCAAGTATTTCCAAGATAGGTGGTCCCTTAGAACAATTGCTAAATTATTCTTTGTGCGATTTTTTCCATTCCAACTTAACCAAACAATTGAGCTACCAGTCACTCAACCAAATTAGGTTGCAGAAAGGGTCCACACAGTAGAAGAAAGAACCCATAGAGGTATCTCCCTTGCTAAAGTTATGAATCCTGGTTCTGCAAGGCATTTGCTTGCTCAGTAGGATCAGTTGGAGCTGCAGATAAAGACTCCATACCCCTCCGCCTCAAACTAAATTTCCTGACGGCAGTTCAGAGATGAACTATACACAATACAGAATTATCCTTCTATGCAGATTTTTTTAATGGATATGGCAAACGAAAGCATGGCTGGAAGAGTCTGTCAAAGTGGGGACCAACATCCAAAGGGCAAAGTGCCAGGTGAACAAAACAGTTAAGATTTATTTTAAAAAAACAATACGGGAAATAACGCCAAACGAACAGTCTTGCATTTAGAGATCCTCATTCCAGTTCAGAAACAAACCTCCTAGGCATTGAAGAGTACTGGAGCAGCCTGCTTTCTTAAAGTTATAGCAGTGCTCCCCACCTGATCCAATTACCTTAAACTATCTTTTTTCAATTCTAGTTGGATTAATTCAAATGCTTTTAAATAGCCACTTCTTAAAACATTCCTATACAGAGTCTTCAAATAAGTTATGAATCGGTTTATGAATTCAATCTTAATAAAGTGATGGAAAAAAATATGTCATCTAGACATTGATTTCATATTAAAGATGACAAACTCACCGTTAAGTTGTCTCTCAGTAATTGCATTATTAATGTGCTGTCTTTGTACGACTCTTCACTTAATGTATCAAGTTCAGCAATGGCTTCATCAAAAGCCTGAAGAAAAAAAAATCAGACAGCTTATAGTACATGCAATTAAAATAGGTGCATGAGAAAAGAAAAAACAACCAAACACTTACAGTCTTTGCAAGAGTACATGCTTTTTCTGGACTGTTTTGAATCTCGTAGTAAAACACCGAAAAATTCAGGGCCAGTCCCAGTCTGATGGGATGTGTTGGTTGCATGTCTTTTTTGCTGATGTCGAAGGCCTCTTGATATGCTTGCTGTGATTTGTTCACAATAGCTAGCAAAGGGAAAACAAGAAAGTCCTGTTAAGCTGATTATCAAAACCTACTATTGATACATAAGCTGATTATCAAAACCTACTAATGATACATAACAGAATTAAGTAAACACTACACCACAAAGCTTCAGTGTAAAAAGACTAATTGTTGGGTAAAAGCATGGTGGGGTCTTTCGCTGCAGTCAAATTCTATATTTACATTTTATAAAAGGCTAAATAAATCAAAGGTGGTTCGAAGTAAAAATTACTTGTGATCCTAATTCTGCATCACAGATATCTTCACTGAATTCAAACCCATGAACAGCTCCACTCATGGACAGGATCCCAGAAAGGACTATGCTACTTACCAGTATGCATCTGTTCTTGGCATGTAGGGCTGCTGACATTCATATCTGTGCATAGATCGCCGCCTAGTACCTGGACTACAGTGCGCATGGGCATCCTCTCCATCTTTAGATTGTTTTTTCGCCATTGTGGCAGAGATGGAGTGTAATACAGTAAGTGATGACCATGCCTGAGAATGATTTTGAGTGCTACAGCTGCAACAGGCACCGGGGAGG
Source organism: Lissotriton vulgaris (assembly GCF_964263255.1). Taxonomy (NCBI): domain Eukaryota; kingdom Metazoa; phylum Chordata; class Amphibia; order Caudata; family Salamandridae; genus Lissotriton; species Lissotriton vulgaris. The sequence goes on along the minus strand of NW_028244456.1, from coordinate 237,697 downwards.
AGGGTGGGCAATATGAATGTCAGCAGCCCTACATACCAAGAACAGATGCATACTGGTAAGTAGCATATTCCGTTCGAGGCATGTGGGCTGCTGAATTCATATCTGTGCATAGAATAAATAGCAGTTACCTCCTTAGCGGTGGTTGCCCGTGCCAGCTGCAGCAGTCTGAAAAAGAGTTTTGAGAACAGCCTGTCCTACAGCAGCTTGCTGTTTGGAGTGTACATCTACGCAGTAGTGTTTGGTAAATGTATGTATGGTGATCCATGTGGCTGCTCTACATATATCCTCTAGGGGAATGTTACCTAGGAAAGCCATGGATGCCCCTAACTTGCGTGTGGAATGCGCTCTGGGGGGGGAACTGTTAATGTGCGTTTAGCCTTTTGATAACACATCTGTATGCACTTAACAATCTATCTGGCTGTACCCGATTTGGAAATAGGGTTGCCTTTGTGTTGTGGAGAGAAGGCAACAAACAGTTGTTTAGTTTACCTGAAATCTTTTGTCCTGTCTATGTAATACAGGAGAGCTCTTTTAACATCCAATGTGTGCAGTGCTCGGTCTGCCACTGAATCTGGATTTGGGAAGAAAACGGACAGTTCTATGGTCTGATTAATGTGGAAGTGCGACACCACCATAGGCATGAATTTAGGGTTGGTACGTGGCACTACCCTATTAGCATGGATCTGTATGAAAGGTTCCTGAATAGTTAGGGCTTGAAGTTCACTAACTCTTCTTAGCGATGTGATTGCTATTAGAAAAGCCACTTTCCATGTCAGAAACTATCTCACAAGAGTGAAGAGGTTCAAAGGGTGGTCCCATTAGTCTGGTGAGAACTATGTTCAGATTCCAGACAGATTAAGGAGGGTGTCTGGGAGGAATCACTCTTGAGTCCTTCCATAAAAGCTTTAATGGCTGGCACCCTGAAAGGAGAAAGATGCGGTCTGTTTTGAAGATAAGCTGCCATGGCAGCCAAATGTATCCTGATGGAACTATATGCTAGATTACATCTGTATAGATGCAACAAATAACATGTTGTGTGGACGCATCTAGCAGATTTATGTCATTATTGGAACAGTAAATGACAAATCGCTTCCATTTGGCCGCATAGCATGCCCCGGTTGTAGGTCGTCTTGCCTCCTTAATGATTTTCATACAGTCAGTAGCCAAACTATGAGCTCAAACTATGAGCTCAGGAGCCATATTGCAAGGTTCAACTGTTGCGGATCTGGGTGCTGAATGTCTCCATGGCTCTGAGTTAGGAGACTGGGCATGAGGCGCAGTCGTTTGTGAGGCACCACTGAGAGTTCTAGGAACGTGGTGTACCAGGCCTGCCGTGCCCACGTTGGAGCAACCAGGATGAGCGTCATGGAGTGCTGCTGCAGTTTGCGTGCCACTAGCGGTATGAGCGGTGCTGGAGGAAAAGCGTACCCAAATCTGCTGGACCAGTTCATCCATATCGCATTGCCCAGAGACTGCGGGTGTGGGAACCTGGCGGCGAAGGTTTGGCATTTTGAGTTTTCCTTTGTGGCGAATAGGTCTATCTCTGGATGACCCCACTGCTGGAAATATTGTTGGAGCACCGAGGGGTGTATCTCCCACTCGTGCATTTGATGGCTGTGCCTGCTGAGCAGGTCCGCCATCAGGTTGTCCTTGCCTGGGAGAGGTTCCGCCATGAGGAACATGTTTCCTTGAATGGCCCACTTCCACATGCTTTGGGCTAGATGAGACAATTGTGGAGAGTGCGCGCCTCCCTGCTTCTGGATGTAATACATGGCAGTCATGTTGTCCGTCCGGATCAGCAAGACTTTGTTGCACAAATGCAATTTGAACACCTTCATCGCCATGAAGATTGCCATCAGCTCCAAAAGGTTGATATGCATCTTCTGCTGCTGCGTCGTCCAAAGTCCCTGCACTGTAATGGAGGACATGCGCTCCCCAGCCCTGGAGAGATGCGTCCGTCGTCAGCACTATTTGTGGTACAGGCTCTTGGAACGGTCGTCCCCTGCAAAGGTTTTGTGTGTTCCACCAATGCAGAGAGTTGTATGCACGACCGGTCACCAACACTAGGTCTTTTAGATGTCCATGAGTCTGGTTCCACTGTCGTGCCAAGCACTCCTGAAGCGGACGCATGTGTATCCTCGCGTGCGGGACTATGAAGATGCAGGAGGCCATCATACCCATCAGCTGCATAAATACCTGCGCTGGGAGTGAGTGTTGGGGGCCTGAATTTCTGAATTAGCAAGTGCATGCTGTTGACTCCGACAGCAACTGAGCAGCCAAACTCTGCCAGAGTGTTGATTGTCACACCTAGGTAATGTTGTACATGTGGGGGTGCGGGTTGAAGGTGTGATTTCGGGTAATTTAGTGAAAATCCTAGACTGTGTAGGAGGTGAACCGTGCAGAACATGTGGCTGGCACATTGCTGGGCTGACTTTGCTTAGATAAGCCAGTCGTCCAGATAAGGATAGACATGGATGTGTTGTCTCCGAAGGTGCACAGCCACTGTCGCTAAGCACTTGGTGAACACTCTGGGGGCAGTAGTGACCCCGAAAGGCAGGACCTTGAACTGGTAATGCTGGTTGTTTATGGTGAACCTGCGATATTTGCTGTGTGGATGGGAATGTGGAAATATGCATCCTTTAGGTCTAGGGTTGCAAGGAAGTCCCCCTGACTGAGCAATGGTAGAACTTGCTGTAAAGTTAGCATGTGAAAATGTTCTGACAAGATGTACTGGTTCAGGGGTCTGAGGTCTAGAATGGGCCGGAGAGACCCGTCCTTCTTTGGGATTAAGAAGTACAGTGAGTACACCCCTGTTCTAAAGGCACGAGTTCTAAGGCCCCTTTTTGCAGCATGCAGATTACTTCTTGCTGCAATAAGTGCATGTGCTCTGCGGACATAGGACGGTGCCTTGGGGGTATGTTGGGTGGAGTGGAGGTTAGTTCCAGACAATAGCCATATTGGATAAGTGGTCTCACCCACCTGTCTGTGGTAATGCCTTCCCAGACTGGCAGGAACGGCTGAAGTCTTCCCCCGACTGGTGTTATATGGTCTGGGGGCAGTGACAAGGCGTCCGTTTATTGGTGGCGGAGGATCTGGCATTATTATTTCCACCTCCTCTGTCTTTGGTGCTGTTCCCACGATATCCACCCCTATTCTTGTTATAAGTGGCCTGCGTGCTCCCCTTGTTGTATTGGGCTTGATGTGGTGCTTGACTTCTAGAGGCTCCCCTGTTATCGGAGCGACAAAAGGAACTGCCCTTGAACTGTTGTGACTGCAGAGCCCCCATGGATTTTGCTGTCTGTCTTTTTTAATCTTTTCAAGGGTCGTGTCTACCTCAGGACCAAAGAGAAAGTCAGGGTTAACTGGCTGATTGAGTAAAGTTGTTTGGATCTCTGGCTTAAAGCCAGAGATGTGGAGCCAGGCATGCAGTCTAAGCATTACACTCGTGTTGATGGCCCTAGCTGCTGTGTCTGCTGCATCAAGCGCACACTTGATGGATGCATTGGAAATCAACTTTCCCTCCTGTATCAGCATTTCTGCTCCCTCCTTATAAGCATCAGGCAGGTGTTGTAGTAGCTGCTCTAACGTGTCGAAGTGAGCCCTAGCATATCTATGGCTATGTGTATTTGAGATCCTCCAAATATTAGCCGCTTGAGCCGCTACTAGTTTGCCAGAAGCTTCTAAGATTTTGGATTCTTTGTCCGGAGGAGGAGCATCACCACTTCCTCGCAAGAGAGCAAACTCTCAAACATTAGCCACCACTAGGGAGTCCAATGGGAGCTGGCCCTTGATGTACGTAGGGTCCACAGGCGCAGGCTGGTATTTCCTTTCAATCCTTGGGTTTACAACCCTTGCGGTCTCCTTGAAAATGTCAGTAGCGTGTTTAAGGACACCCTTTAGCATAGGCAATGTCTTTACTGATCTTTCCGAAGTCGAGAAAGTATCAATCAAAAAGTCTTCTTCCACTGGGTCAGCGTGCATTTCCACGTCATGGTTATTGGCCGCCCTTTCAATCAATGAGTTAAACGCAGCAGTATCTTCAGTAGGCGAGGTCTTGACGGTATAGGACTGAGTGTCAGGCGTGGTGTGTGGCTCACCAGGGTCAACAGGGTCAGTCCAGGGTTGAGGTTCCTCCTGATCTGTGTCAGCAGAATAAGTGAATTCATCCTCATTGTATCCCTCCCCCACATCCTCATTGGTGCGTGTGGGAGAATAGGCATAGTCTTGTCCATAGGACTCCACAGGTTCAAAAAGAACAGGTGAGGTGGCAGAATCCCTTTTGAGAGGGATTTTGTATGACTCCAAAGGATTTTCTGGAACGATCATCCGTTTGTAAATGGTCAGTCTGCCAGAATCCGAGTCGATGAACAGCTTTGACTGAGGAGGGCGCTTGGACCACCACATCCTACTCAACGGACTGAGTCCTCGAAACTACCGACACCTTTTTGGACGTGTCGGTGCTCTTCTGCGGCTCTAACGCTTTGGGTCGAAAGGTCGGGGGGGGGGGGGGGGGGGGGGGGGGAAGAGTCCGAATTTAATTAGTGGTGTAAGCATTGGAGACTAACCGACCTTCGCGAGTGGCGCTGTCTTCGATCCGATCGACTTAGTCGGATCACTAGCTTGCGGCCTTGCGTCGAGCTCTTGGTGCGTAGCAGGCACGCTCTTTTGCTTCAACGTGACATGCTCCTTCGGGTCGGGTTTGCTCCTCAACTCGAAGGCCTTGCTTAATATTGGCATGGAGGCTGTAAGCTTCGAATCTATAGTCTTTTTCGCCTCGAGTTCTTTGCCAGTGTCGCCATGTTTGGACATAGACGGCGTCAATGCGACGTGCTTGATCGTAGACAGAGGCTTTGGCGCCCCGCTCTTCGTGCAGACGCCCCCTTGTGACCCCGAAGAGTCGATGACACTTAGATCTGATCGGAGCCGATGAATCAGAGGCCGTCGATCCGAGGACTGTCTTTAGCAGTTTCGATTTTGCATCAGTCGGTGTCGGTTTAGATTTCGCCACCGAGATTGGTTGATCGACCGATGGCTCTTTAGAAGTATTCTTAGCCGGGCCTTGACGCGGGGCTATAGAATGTGGATTAAGATCTTGGCTAAGGCCTTTCCGGCAATGCTTCTACCTGAGCCATAGAGAGTACAGTGTCAGTATTGGCCCGGCGACTGCGGGTGGGCCTTGCTCATCGCTCGAGTCATAGACGGCTCCGATGGCCTCTGCGTCGTCTCCTACCTCGACAAAGTCTTCCTCATGGACGTAGTCTTCTTACTTGTCCACATCGTAGTTAGAGTCGTGCTCCGACGCAGGGTCGAACTGCTGCTCAGGATCCTCTTCATCGACGCCGTCATCGGCCTCGAAGATGTTCTCTGGGTCGGGTGCAGTTTTCTGCGCCGACTGTCGGGCAGCGCGCCGAAGCGTCTTCTTTGACCAGAACTTGGAACAGGCCATGCAGCTGGCCTCGTCGTGGTCCGGAGATAGGCATTTATTGCAATGTGAGGGTATTTGGAGTTGCAGACGGGGCATCTCTTGAACGGGCTCCGTTCCATCGTCGATCGTTGTTGGGTCCTTCGGTGTCGAAAAAGGCAAACTGCCTTAGACGTCCTGTACGAAGAACTGGATCAAGTACTAGGCACCGAACGAGCGAAAATACAGACGCCCCGAAGGCCTTTTGGCCTTGCGAAAAGTATTTATATCGATTCTGAACTTTAGTCAAGAAAGTACATCCGAACTCAATGGCGGAAAAAAACAATCTGAAGATGGAGAGTATGCCCATGCGCACTGTAGTCAAGGGGAGGAGCCACCTATCTCGTGATACTTCGAAGACTCTTCCAGGACAACAATGTGCAATCATCCGGACCAAACACTAGGCAGCGATCTATGCACAGATATGAATTCAGCAGCCCACATGCCTCGAACATAAAGTTACTTACCTGTAACTGTAGTTCTCCGGTATTGGAATCTCATGGATTCACATGAATGAATCATTCAGCGTCGTCGAGATGGAAGTCCCTGGTACATCAAAATAGCAATGCAAAGCCAACATAAAACAATTTCAGTTTTGTAACTTCTCTATTCTTTAGTAAGAGAACAAGTCAATCCTGAACCAATCTGACCCGCTCATGCTCGAAAACTGCTGAATGAACTGCAGCCCTCAGGTTTTACAGCACACGTGCAAAAGGTACACCTGCAAAAATCCAGAGGGGAGCATCTCAGGTGAGGAGGGTGGGTCACATGTGAATTTATTAAAGACTCCAATACTGGAGAACTACAGTTACAGGTAACTTATGTTCTTACTCCAGTATTGGAACGGTCATAGATTCACATGCTTGAATCAGAGTAGCTAGTAGTTACCAAATTCTCTTGCATATTTCCAAGTGTCAAATCGATAGTCAACATTTAGATGAGCCGATATACCTTAAATCTCGTAACATTGACATTCAGAAACATTTGTACAATTTAAAACATAAGTAAGAAATCATAAGAGTAGAAGATATATAGATATATAGATAGATCTATATATTTGTGATCAAAATAATGTGCGCAGTCTTACAGTAGTAAGGGTGAACGAGGGAGCCCACTGTCACTGAAAAAGGTTCCTCAGCACTGCCTGGCCTACTGCTGCATCATTGTGAGCTGTGGCATCCAAGCAGTAATCTCTGGTAAAGGTGTGGGTACTCTTCCAGGTCGCAGCTCTGCAGATGTCCTGCATAGATACACCGGCAAAAAGCAGTAAACGTAGAGATAGTCCTTGTAGGGGGAGCACGCACTTGTGCCCGCAGAGGTTTCCCTGCAGATTGATGGCAATATTGGATTGCACTCGAGATACAACCTGTAATCCCCTTTTGGATAGAGGATAGCCCTTTCAGGGAGCACTGAAGGACATGTAGAGCTGGGTTGATTGGTGAAAGGCTTTAGTTCCGCAGCAGTTGGTGGTTTTTCATGGTTTTGAGGATAAGAGGCTCGTTCAAATAAAAGCCCAACGGAACTTTGGGGATAAACTTTGGGTTATAGTACAAAGGACTACCGGTCATCCCTAAAAATTGGAGAAATGGTTCCTGAATAGGCAGAGCCTGAATTTCACTAAATCTCCCGTCCGACAAACACCAAAAGGACCTTGAACGCACGCGAAAGAGCTGCTTGGTTCATTGTGGTGTCCAACATCACTCCTTAGAAGGTGATGCTAGGGGAATGGGCGCAAGGTTGATTTCCTCTCGTTTAGAGTAAGCTTAGCTCAGCAGAGAGTCTTGTACATGACTGTGGATTACTGGACTGTTGACTGATTGTGCTGGTGCATTAGCCAGTCGTCCTGGCAAATAAACACTTGATGCATTGTTTCCTTAGGAAGGCTGGTACTGGAGACAGGCATTTGATGAATAATCTTGGAGCCAAGCTCATGAGTAAAATGTCCTATATTCTTGGAGCTAAGCTCATGAGTATAATGTCCTATAGTGTGACCAGGCAAAAGGACTGTTATTTGAGCTAGGCATGGAGTCCTTAAATCCAGGATTTAAGTCCATGGTCTTAATTTTTCCGTACCAAAAAGAAACTGGAATAGAACCATTTCCCTCTCGGACTTTGGCACTGGTTCTATTGCTCCATTTCAGAGCATTTGTTTTACTTCTGGTCTACCTGGGGGGAGTAGAATGTGGGATATGAAGGAACTTTAAAGTATGGCTGAATTGTATCACGTTGAGGACCCACTGGTCTGTTATTTTTCGCCATTGATGAAGGTGATAAAAGAAATTTGCCAAGGAAATCTGTGGATTAGTTGGGAAAGAGATAGCCTGGGCCTGAAACTAGTCATTGCCAATGAGAGGCATAATTTCCTTGATGCCATACCCCCAGAGGGAGGGCAGATCTTTAATAGGTCCAAGATAGTGGTTGCCACAGGACATACTGCAGTCGATATGAATGGGAAGGGGTAGTGTAGGAGGGATACCTATACTGCTGATATCCACCTCTGTAGGAAGGCCCCTTCCTCTTGCTCCCCTAAAGGGTACCTTTCTGTATTGAAGCGTCCGTGTCTTTCTTTATATCCTGCAGTGCATCTATGTGCTTTACGAAACGCTTCTCCGTCGAATGATCCTGATCGGGTTGGGGTATGCTATTGCTCTTTCTGTGTCTATAGTAGCCCCCAGGTATTGCTGAATCTGGTTTGGTTGCAGGTGTGATTTCTTGTAGTTCACCGTAAACCCTAGGTGGTGCAGCAATTGAATTGTCTTCTGTGTGTTGTGAAGACATTCTTCTTGTGACTTGGCCTTTATTAACCAATCGTCCAAGTATGGGAAGACATGTATTTGTTGTCTTCTCAGGTGTGCTGCCACCACAGCTAGGCATTTTGTGAACACTCTCGGTGCCGTTGTGACCCCGAACGGAAGGACTTTGAATTGATAATGTTGTCCTTCCACTACAAACCGTAGGTATTTCCTGTGGGCTTTGTGAATTGGGATATGAAAGTAAGCGTCTTTTAGATCCAGTGTAGAAAGAAAGTCCCCTTTCTTCAGTAAAGGGAGTACCTGTTGGAGCGTGACCATGTGGAAATGTTCCGAATTTATGTATGCATTGAGAGGTCTTAGGTCTAAGATTGGTCTTAGGGACCCATCTTTTTGGGGGATTAGGAAGTATAGAGAGTATACTCCTGTCCCTTGTTGATGTTTTGGAACCTTCTCTATTGCATGCTTTTGTAGCAGTGCTAGTACTTCTTCCTTTAACAATGTCATATGATCTTGACTCATTGGACGCTGTTTGGGGGGGTGTTTGGTGGGGTAGCTGTGAGTTCTAGGCAATAACCATGTTGGATAATCTGTCTCACCCACTTGTCTGATGTGATGTTTTCCCAGACAGGTAGGAACTGTGATAGACGTCCCCCGACCGGTGTTATGTGGTCTGGGGGAAGTTCTATCAAGTCACTGTTTTGGGGTTGAGGCGTTACGGTTATTATTTCCGCGGCCTCTACCTTTGTTGTTGTTACCCCTGTAACTACCTCTTGAATTACCTTTGGGTGATGTAGGTGTGAAAGAGGTGGCTTGCTGATTTGTTCCTGTATTTTTTGAGCCTCCTCTATAGGTGGATCTACGAAAGGAACCTCTGTGTTGGCTGTTGCAATGCTCCCATTGACTTAGAAAAAATGAAAAAAGATACAGAAACGGCTAAGGTCTCATCTGTGCTTGAGCCAAAAAGTGTTTTTTGATCAAAGGGTTGGTTCAATAAGGACGTTTGTACTTCCTGTTTGAATCCTGAGATTCTAAGCCATGCATGTCTCCTTAGCATGACACTGGTGTTGATGGATCTTGCTGCAGTGTCTGCTGCGTCTAGGGCTCACTTAATGGAAGTATTAGTTATTATCTTTCCTTCCTGTATTAACTGATCTGCCCTTTTCTGATGTTCTTTGGGGAGATGTGTGATGAGTTTTTCTAATTCATCATAATGTGCCCTGTCATAATATGCAAGTAGTGCTTGTGTATTGGCTATACGCCAGCTATTTGCCGCTTGTGATGCTACTCTTGCCTGATGCATCTATTAATTTTGACTCTATCAGGTGGAGGAGCCTCTCCTGTAGATAAAGAGTTCGCTCTTTTACGAGCGTTTGAAAATACAAGCGAGTCCAGAGGTACCTGTCCTTTGATAAATATTGGATCCTTTGGAGCCGCCTTATATTTTTCATCAGTTCTTGGGTTTAACACCCTAGCCCTCACTGGGTCTTTGAATAGTTCTTCTGTGTGACTGAGAAGACCCTTCAGCATAGGTAGAGTACCTGATGTTCTTTGTGCATTAGGTAGCGTCTAATAGGAAGTCCTCTATTAGAGGTTCTGTATGTATATCTACCTTATGATATTTTGCTGCCCTATTAATGAGCTGTACAAACCCTGTGTTATCATCAGGTGGTGAAGGCTTTGAGGGCTATAACTCTGGGTCGTTATCGGACCCTACGTTATAATTTTCCCATGGGTCATCCTCATCTGGGATAGTTTCATCATCCCCTTGAGGTTCTCCCTCCCCTGGATCACTGTCTACATCAGACTGAGGTGTAGATGGTCTTGGTGAAGAAGGTGCAGGAATGTTTGGCATAGTGCGAGGAATAGGAGAAGAGGGTGTGACTTTAGGTCGAGGAGAAGTAGGAGGACTTGTATTTGTCCCCAGTGTTCTCTTTTTTGAAGGAAGAGATTTGTCTTTTACCTGTTCATTCTTCCTCTTCTTCGTCACTACTTTGCCAGTTTGCGGATCGATAAACAAAATCTTTTGTTTAGGATCTGTTTGCTGCTCCTGTATCGGTACCGAAGGCCTTGGTTCCGAAAGGTGCTTTTGTTTTCGATCGTCAATGTTCGGTGTTTTCGGCACCGAGTGTTTACTCGATTCCGACTTCTTCGGTGTTGAGCGAGTCTTCGACGTCGAATCATGTTTCTGTTTCGACATGGAATGTTTCGATGCCGAGCTTTCCCTTGCATGAAGCTTCGGTGTCGAAGTCGATGTCGACCGTTTCTCGGATCCGACATGGTGGGAGACCGAGTGTTTCGGTTTCAGTTTCGGTTTCGTTGCCGGGCCCGAAGGCGGGGCGTCGGAAACTTTTTTCTGCGGTTTGACCGGGCTCGAAGGCGGGGTCGTTACCACACGGGGTCGGTTTTTTGGTAAGATGACGTCGTCACTCACGGTTTGTTGCACGTCGAGTTCTTCGACCTCCGACTCGTCCCCTTCCGACCCCGACTGATCCTCATGATCCTCTTCATCAAGTTGCTCGTCTCCGAACAGCTCCGGGATCGCCTCCGACTGCATTCTGGAAACCTCGTGTCTTCGAGCTCGACGATTTCTAACCGTCGACTTGGAGGAGAATGCTGCGCAGGCTTTGCAGTCCCTGGATTCGTGTTCAGGCGATAGGCAGAGGTTGCACACCTCGTGTAGGTCCTTGTGTGGGAACTTAGCACCACACGTTGGACATTTCTTGAATGGAGTCCTTTCCATGGACTCCAGGCTTGACTGCGTCGAGAAAGGCATCCTGTTCGTCGACTTAGATCAAAGTTTTTTCTTCGATGTTGAAGTCGAAACGCGCCGGAATGGAAATGAAACGCGTTCGATAACAATACTGTCGAATTGGAAAGGGAATACGCGCCGATAAGTCACTTCTTTTCGAAGTCGATCTGGAGCGTCTCAATCCTCATCCGAACCCGATGGCGGAAAAAAACAATCTAAGGATGGAGCCGATGCCCATGCGCACTACCAACCAAAGGAGGAGTCACCAAGATACAAAAGACTCTCCAAGAGAAAAACAAAGTGCAATCATCCGAGCCCAACACCAGATGGCGATCTATTCATAATGTACCATCTGCAGCTCATATGCCTCGAACAGAGGAGTTACAAAACTGAAATGGGCCTAAGCCTTGTATTAGCTTTGCATTGTTATTTTCATGTACCAGGGACTCCCATCTCGACTGCGGGAATGATTCAAGCATGTGAATCTATAAAAGTTGCAATAATGGAGTAACACGGAGCGTCTAACTGTGCCAGAATTAAATTTGAGAAAGGAAGGGTCATTGTTTGGAAAATTAGGATAGCCCGCCCTGATGTATAAATAAGATATAGACACCTTTCCTTCTGCATCCCACTATCTTCAGAGATAGTCCAACCCCAGACTAATAGTAAGCTCAACCCCAAACTCCAGTGGCTTGAGAAAGTAAGGGTATGGAGCAGTCAATGCTCCTCTGTTCCTGACCTCATCCACCCCTAATGGAATGGGCTTCAGAGACTCCCTGTTAATTTATTTTACGAGTTTTATATAGCGCTGGCTAGACCCGAAGGTATCGGAGCGCTTTACATATAGTTCCACATAATTGCATCAGTTACAAATTACAAAAAACATACCATTAAAAACATTTAAAGAACATAAAGGGTAAGTAACTATGCAAGTCAGGAAACCGTGCATGTAGATGCTTGATGAGGACGGACCATACTTCAGAAACAGATTAGATTTACAGAGGTATCTTCTAATATCCGTTGTGCATTAGATTGCTCTGCCAGTAATACAGGTGTCCATAACATCACTAGCAAAAATCGTCTAATTAGCGTAACAATAAGATTGCAAACAAGAAGGTTGAATTAGCCCTCATGACTAAATGAAAAATCATGCAAGTTTTGTGCGGATTAAGCCCAAATCTAATTTACCATATGGACAGAAGTGATACCCATTTGAACAAAAAGCAGTCTGCACCCACCAACCAAAAAAATTAAATACACTAACAATAACAGTCAACATAGGGACAGTTGTGTAGGATTCTCGATCCTTGCTAAGAAATACTTTATAACCGGGACAGTGGCTGAATTTAATTGTAGGCAGTAACAGCAGCCAAATGTTCTCTGATGAGAACTAAGTCAGGTAAGGAAGTAGTGACTTGTGTTAAAAGGAATTTGGATAAAAACCTCACGTATATGCTGCTTTGTTTTGTTACATGTGCTTCTTTAGGAAACGTCCATCGGGTGTTTTGGAAGTCTCAAACTTGCATAATGAACATATTTGGGGCACTTTGTAATCACGTTCAAGGATGGTAGAGATAGAAAACATGGTCCTGAAAATTGGACCGAAAGGATGGCTTGCACAGAAACCTTATGCAAGATTTTTTTTTTTTACTTAAGGCAAACCATCACCACTAACCATCCTGGGGCAACTTCATTAGGGTTGCTGGTATCAGTGGAATTGGAGGGAAAGGACCTGAGAAGAAAATGGACCATTTAATAAACAAGCATTATCAACGCCAATAGGTCTCGCCTTTGGGACCTTATAAGTGTTTAGCTATGCAACAGTTGTTGCATCAAGGATATTGTGCTGCATAACTAAATACTTATAAGGTCCCAAAAGCTAGACCTATTGGCTATGCCAATGCTGGTTAGGTTTGGGCTCAGACAGCTTCAACCACCTGCTGGCATGCATTACTGCTTTCAAAACCGAGGGCTTTGGGTCAGCCTGTTGGCTCATGATTGGACTGCTTCCAATGTTACCCTCTCACTATCCATGTGTATACATACTCCGCTAGAAGCATTTCCCTCTGTTCCGACTGGTTGGCTTTGATCCTTCCTAAACTGAATTAGTTTGAACTCAGTAAAATGTTATTCTACAAAATCACCGTAAGCCATGATGCACTTTGCCACCAACCTACGATACTGCACTGCCAACAGACAAGCAAATGTCTAGGAACCAGACGGCCAAACCTCTTTAATGTCACAAAATAAACCAAAACTTGCAAAGCCATCCAAATTCAAGAGGGAAGAATCACAAACCTACATAGAGGCACTGTGTGAGATCGCTCAATCACAGACAGACAAATGAAGTAGAGTCTGCAAACTAGTTCCCACCAGCGGTTCTACTGGATGAGAGTAAGCAAAGCATGGCAGACAAGGCTCTGAAAACCCGATGATCTGCGGATCTGACCACAACAAAAACGAAACAAAAAAGTGAACTTAAAAACACCAGGATAGCACTGCGGTGCAGCGCAGGTGAGAAACATGATTCACACCCACAACGACAGTAAAACCGCACTTCCCTGCAAAGACTGAGGACAGGATAGAAGAATAACTTGACAGATGAATATCCGTACGCTACAGGAACACAAATCTGCTGCCAAACTGAGCACCAGTGAAGATTAGCGTGTGACGTTCAAGCACTGGAATGTTTATATGACTCGCAGATGACAGCGGGTCGTGACGCAGATGACAGCGGCATCTGGGACACCATAAGGGAGACGGAGATCAAAGAGGTGGGGACAAAAGGCAATCATTTCGCCTCAATCCATGACAAATCAGAAATGTGTCCCAAGTCATACAAACCAAACAACTCTAGCATGAGGGGCATGGTCGATGAACTGCACAGGCTTAGAGGCTTGAGAACCCATCACTGGGAAGGTTTTTACTTTCGGTGGGTGGACTGCCCTTTTCGTGTAGCCAGAGATACAATATTTAGCAGGGGGTGCAAACCCAACACAATGCAGGCTGCACATAATTTGTAACTGCACGCCACTAGGACTGAAAGGTGGCCAAAAAAAAAGAAAATTAAGAACATTACAGTAGAAAAATAAATGGCGGTGGTAAGTTTTAGCACGCACTTAAATATACCTTCAATTTCATTACGCATTTGCAGCTAAAAAAATAAATTAAAAAAAATCACTTCTTGGAGGAAAAGCAGCCTTCAGTCCAGCCCTGCTCTTCCCAGCGTCTATTGTCCTCAAATAAACAATCCCCTTTATAGCCTTCCTTGCAGTGAGCAACGGGAGATACCCTGCACAGTTAGAATATTATGTTTAGCACACTCAAAGACAAGGGGTTTCCAAAAAAGTGCTTTCAAGACAGTCTAGGGGTGCACATGGTCCAGTATGTTTCAGTAGCAGAGAAATGCTAGAGAGGGCTCGAGTCACAAGTTCACATCAGAACAAGCCCGCGAGTGGTGCATGGGCAACAGCGTGCGATCTGTTTTCAATTACCGCGCACACATCTGTGCAAGATTATTGAAAATGATAATGCTATTTATAAAGCGAAAAAATACCAAAAATGGTGTCTCGGCGCTGAGGACAAGTAACCTGCAATGCGCCCCTCACCGAAACAACCAAGTTTTCAAGTTTTTTTCTAAAAAACTCAGGAGGGAGCTGGCATTCCTGATCTCTAATGGAATAGAGTTCCACAGTTTGGATGTACTGTAAGCTCCGCCCACCCCAGTGCAAAATCAGAATTTTGGGCACCACCAGCAGCAACGGAGCTGTCTAGCTGGCTGATACCACACCAAAAAAAAAAAAATAAGTTCTGAAGAAAAGCTGGACCCTTCTGCATCAGAGCTTTGTAGGCCACACAAAGAGCGTTAAATTTGATTAGTTGTGCGACTGGAAGCCAGTGCAGCTTCCGAATCTCCTCTGGAACAGACTTATACCGAGGTAGATTCAGCAAAAGACGAGCCGCCGAATTTTGAACTACCTGGAGTTTTAGACACTGCTTTTGGGCATTAAAGATAAAGCCCATTGCAGTAATCCAGCTTTGACTGAATAAGGGAGGTGACCAGTTTTCTGCGTATGGGTTGGAATGTAGGGTAGCACCTTCCTGATTTTCTTTATGAGGAAGTGTGAGGCAAGACACAATGGCATTAGTTTGTTGACCAAACGTAAGTCTGTTGTCTAACACACCCACATTTTTTATCTTCGCCGCTGGGGTAGGCGGTGCACCCATTTCTGCTGGCCACCAAAGATTGCTCCAGGTGGGCTATAAATTGCCGAAAATCAGAACTTGTGTCTTATCGGAATTTAATTTAAGGCAATGCCTACTCATCCGATTGTTGATCGCAACTATGCAATTTTGAAACTGCAAAGCAGGAGAGATCTGTTTTTTGTACGCTGCCACCACAATCTGGGAATCGTCGGCGTATGATGTTCGCATAAAGCAAAGTCCCTAATCAAAGGGGTAAGTTCAGAGACAAACATTAAATAACGAAGGACTAAACGAGCTGCCCTGTGGCACTCCACATGGCAGCAGGTAGGGATCTGAATTGAAGCCATCAAGATACACGGTCTATCTCCTCTCCTGCAGAAAGGATGCTAACAAGGCCAATGCCATTCCCTCCACACCCAGATTTTTTAATCTACGTAGCAGGAGAGTATGATCAACAGTGTCAAACGCGGCAGATCGATCGAGGAGCAAAAATGCGGCAGATTCTCCACCATCCATGACTGCTCTAATCTCTTCGGTTGCCTTAAAGAGCGTTGCTTCAGTACTATGTTCCCTGCGGAAGCCAAACTGAATGATCCAGCAGTCCATTATTGATAAAGTGAGTCAGTTGACGGGTCATGATTTTGTCAACAATCTTTGCCGGTAAATGGAGACTAGCAATGGGACGGTAATTACGCGTGTTGGTAGCATCTAAAGTAGGCTTTTTTTTTTGCAGTGGAAGAATAGAAGTCTCCTTCCAGCTAAAGGGGAAAATGCCTGATGAAAGCATCCTATTAACCAGTTCAAAGCTGCGCAGATTCCCCTCTGTGCGCTGACATTTTCAAAATCCCATGTTATGTGACAAGGTCAACTCGTCATAAGCACAGGGCAGGTAAAAACCATGACTAGTTGACCTTGTCACAAGCGTGGAAGTGGTTAAAGATCTCTGAAAGTACAGGGCTCACCAAATCCGACAAATCTTTTAAAAAGGCTGGTGGACATGGGTCCAAAGGAGAACCTGCCTTGGAATCCGATATAAAGAGGCTCACAGTTGCAGCGACACTGTTGAGAATTTTGGTAGCCTGCTCATGCCAGAGTCCAAATCCTGCCCCTTAGGTGTCCCATGTGAGCCTGAACTATCCTTAAAAACGCAAAAATGTCCATACCTTTAGTTTTAAAAGTGGAAGTCATATCATTAGCAAATTGTTGGCTCCCCCAACTTACCCAATGCTTTGGGAACAGTGAGTTTGTTGATAACCGCAAATAATTCTTTAGAGGAATTTTTAGCGGACTCAATCCGAGCTTAAAAGTAATCAGTAGGTGTTTATAAGTCATAAGTACCGTCTTATAAGCTGGTTTGTCAGAGTCAAGCTAGTTCCGTCGCCACCGATGTTCCAAACGGCGGCATTGGTTTCTCCTTACAAAGGAGATCAGAGAACCAAGGTGCTGATGGGACAGACCTGTTGCAAGAGATCTTTTTAGTAGGGACAGCTAGGCTGATTTTTAACAGCAGTATCCCCATTATGCGAGCATTGCGGGTAAGAACCTTCCGGATTTTATAAAATCCGGAGGGCTTTTTATCAGCTTTGCAGGAAACGGTCGGTGGTGTGACATTGCTAACCGGACCAAAATGGCAGCTAGGAAAGTTAAAACTAATAAAAGAGTGGGCGACCATAAAAGAGGAGACACCTCTTTAATTTTAAACCCCTTGACCGATGAGAAAATCCCATCCAACGTATGGCCAGCCGCATGAGTGGGAAGGCACACTTATTGAGCTAATCCAACTGCACCTAGTGTGTCTAAAAACATAGCTGTCTCGTTATTGTCACGGTCCTCTAAATAGAAATTAAAGTCACCTAAAATAGTAAAATCTTTAGACAGAATGGTTTCTAGCAACCAATCAAAATTCGCTAGAAAACTGGATTTAGTCCCTGGAGGGCGATAGACTAAAATGCCCTTAAAGGTTAGATTTGCACTAAGTCTAAACGTAAATTGAAGTGCCTCGAAAGAGAGAAGAGATGGGGTGAATAGGGACTAAAAAGTATTCTCTAAAAATAAAAATCGTTACTCCTCCACCTCTTTTGCTCGAAGGCCTGTCCACTCTACTCTATACCCCACCGGGGTAGCAGTAATGAAATCCGGGTCAGAGGCAGCATCTGCCCAAGTTTCCGTTATGAAAAGCCTGTCCAGCCCCGCATTTTCCATCATTTGCGCTATTTCATACCTATGCTTCCCCTATGGAATCTTGCATTAACGAGCCCGCCTTGCAACATAGTTTCATCCCGAGAGTTAAACACATCGGGAGACTGATAACTCAAAGAAGGATCTAAAAAAAGAGAGATCATCCACAGGAGTGAAAGCGAAGCCACAGCCTGTGCAGCTACTATTATCCCTCAGTATCTGCCTGTGGATTCCTCACCTTGTGAATATCACCTGCGTCAGCAGCAGTCGAAAACTTTTCGTAGCTTTCCATGCAGACGAGGACAAAGTCACAGAAGCATGGCTTTGCTCGCGGCTCAGCTGTCGTCACCGGAGCCATAAGAGCCTCGTCGCCCTTTTGTCCGTGCCTTCGAGGCACACGGACGGACCGACACAAATATATACAGTATACAATATTCAAACCAACAGTGTGAAATCAATGCATTAAAGCAAAAAGAATACAATTTCATTAAAAGAAACAGATAGAAACTATCACCATTGCAGGTATATAAGGGTGGCCAACAGGGAGGCGGGTGGGTCAGTGAGGAATCCACAGGCAGATACGGAATCCACAGGCAGATACTGTATCCACCAGAAAAAGAGTTACCAAAAAGGTAAGTAACTTGTTCTTCTGATGGATACATCTGCCAGTGAATGCCTCACCTTGTGAATAGAGTCCCACAGCAGGCACCACCCTTCTATACCAAAAAGTCCTGTAGGACGGAACGCACAAAGTCCACTGGAAGCTTTTGTAAGTGTGGCGATAAATGGTACTGGAGATGGAGGTGGTACTAGAGGGATCTGTGTAAGGAGGGGTATGACTACAGACCACAGGAGTGCTCTCTCGTGGGAGAATAAGTTCCGGATTACTCCCAGTCAGGGGACCGCAGCACTCCTTTTTGAGATGGAAAAGCCACTAATATTTTAGACCTTAAAGGCAGTAGACGGTGATGGCCCCCTGCACCTTGGCTAAGAAAACGGTTGCCCACTTGGAGCTGGTCTCATCAAAGGAGGTACTGATGTAGTGACATCAAGTAGCTTGGTAATGTATTCGCTTTTGACATTGTTCTAAAGTTAAGCAGCAACGTCCACGCCTCTGCAGACTCTTAACCCCTTCGATGCTCATGACGAGCTCAGCTCGTCATGAGGCACGGTTGAGCTGAGCTCATCATGAGCTGAGCTCGTTATGAACAATGGTAAATCAGGGAATGCAGCACAGGAGGAAAATACCTTTAGCATTGAAGGTGTTAAGGAGACGGAGGTAGAGGGCACTCGTGCTCCTTGCCTCTCAGACCACCTTGAAGTCACCAGCTGAAGTCTATTCTTTAAGCCATTCTTCGCTTGTACTGTAGGACCCATCTGAACATCTGGCAGTGGTGGCAGTCCTCAGGGTGGTGATCCACATGGACAGGAATATAAATAAGGGTATTTTCTTGAAGAAATTACCAGTCATATAGGGATGGTGGGACATTGGAAAGTTATTATGGCCTTAAAAGGCACAGTAACACTTTAGCTCCTTGCTTTTGCTATCATGCACCATCCTTCATTCGCATTCAAATGTATGTTCCCTGGTCACTTTTCTTAATGTAGGACCATTTATTTTAACTGGAGGCCATTCTTTAAAAAAATATATATGACACCCCCCCTTTTTTTAATACGTAGGGAAAATGTTGTTAGGCCTCAAGCACACTTTCCTACTGCAAAGCCTTTTAAATATGTACAGGTGTACATTGTGTACATATTTGAAAAAGTGCTCTGGGTGGGACAATTTAGTGGTCATCATAGATTAGGATTCCCGGGAAGCGAATCGGAAGCTCCCAGCAACCTACTCTTGCTCTATCCAGTCACATCTTCAATTAAATACAAGGGAACTTACCGATAACTGCACCAAGATATCAACAGGCTAACACCAAATTCTAAATATTACCTTGCAAAAGCGCTCTAAACCAGCATCCACTATTTCACAATCGGTCGTCCAAGCCCTACGTAAACTGCAACTTGATCAAGACTGAATGATGCCATTGTATGACAGTTCCAGAAATTGCAGTGTTTGTCTCTGGACAAGAATGTGGTGAACTGCTGCCGAAGCAGGTTACACAAGTAGGTCACCACATAGCAATGCATATGGTTTCACTAACGCAAGTACATACTGTAACGTTCCTATGGCAACTTCATGAATATACTCAAACATAGGAGAGACAGACACTAGTATGATAAAATATCATGAATGAAAACAATTGTATTTTTCTAATAATCATTGACATAAGGTAAAATTAACGCAACCACATTAATCTATCTACTCATTCATACTATGTTAGAGAAGTACAGATTTTTAGAACATTAGAAAATTCATATGTCAGTGATACTTGGAGTAAATTCTAATAAGTTTGTCACAGTAATACCAATAATTATCTCATAACTATTACACATGTTCTGAAAGACTAGGTTCTTTTCATGATTCAACAGGTCTGTATGCAGTTCCTGGGTGGTTTCTCTGCATACGTTTTGGCAACATGCCTTCTTTAGGAAAAGCCACCTCAGATGCAAGTAATTTCTAGACCAATACTTAATAGCTATCCTAGAACGTGGATCAAACCAGGCACATTATATTATGATGAATTACTCCAATAATCAACATTTTTTTATGTTCAACGCGGTGGTGAAGTCTGCTCTTGGTGCAGACTTTCAGAAGGTAATAGTGATGTATATTCTTTTATCAAGTCTTCCAGTGCCGGGTTATATGTACAGGTCCCTTTATGTAATGTCAATAGATATGCAGGCGGCACGGTCACATCTCCATTATGGGCAAAACGATCAATCCAAAGGCCGCAAGTGTCAGGAAAGCTTGTCTGAGAACACCCACCATGAGACAGTGAAAAATAGAAGCCTTCCAAAATAAAGACATTTGATGCATGGACTGGAAAACTGTCCCCTTAACAGCTATATTTGGCACCTAGTATAATGCTTAGAGTGTACAAACAGCATGCTTGCAGAAACAGAACCTGAAGATGCTGGCGTGTATTACCATCTGGGACTGGCCTATAGTAGTTTGTTTCTGGTTGCACAGAATGCTTATAAAGGAGTGGTCTTAGACAAACCGTAAAGCCTTTATTCCTCCTGCTGTCAAGAATAGAAACTTTGGCGCGAAGACGGTCTTTGAGGTCCTGGAGCGGTCAGTGAGTAGTTTTTTAAGTTAAGAAAATATCACTAGGCGCTGGACCTTTACAAGCTGTGGCTGTCCAAGGATAGGACAACTCTGTACTCCTAAACCCCTTTGTCACATGCCAGACGAGGAATTAGACGGTCTGCTAGGAGAACAAATAAGGCCCAGGGAAGTGAATACAATGCCTCTTCACTAATCTTGGTGTAGGTACACCAATCATGGTATGGAAGAAAATGTTAAGTCATTTAGACTTCTGGGTGTCAGTTTCCATCAGAGTTCACACTGGGGGCATTTTTTGAACAGCTTCCTTTCCATGAGCTGTAGGCCCAGCAGCATTGGCGCGCAAAAGTTGCATCCGAACCCAATGGCAGAAATATTATGGATTGAGTCAATGCCCATGCGCACTATCGTCCAAGGGAGGACTCCCTTATCTTGGGACTACAAATACTTCTTCCAAGACAACAAGGTGCAACCATCTGAGCCCAACACCAGATTGCGATCTAATGCAAAGTGTGTGATCTGCAGCTCATATGCCTCAAACACAGCAGTTTCTAATCTTGGTTTTCTGAAATTTCAGTCGGGAACTTGCAGTCTCCAACATAGAACTTATAAATGTGGTGACCAGATAGGTCTGCTCTAGACTAAAATTCTGTACAATTACAAACGTACCAGGGGGGATGGTGCTGTTGACTAGTGCTGGATAAAACACTTCAAGATTCGAGGTGGCAATTGCTATCCCCATCACAGAAGATGCTGCTTTTATTGCTTAACCTGTACCAGTTCAACTTTTATAGACTCAGGTGGGTCAAGACCCTCATCCAGTTCAACAAAAAGACAGACAACGCCACAAGCTGCATCTATTTTAGAGGGCAAAGGTAGGAGACACTGACCATGATCTACCCGAGCAGAACACCGGAGAGAAAAACTGACATGCAATCGTCACATCAGACTGGAAAATGGTGAGGGATAGTGAATACAAAAAGATAAATTCATGCAATTGCACAGTACCAGCCAAAGTTCCAAATTGACAAGTATGATGTTCTAGAAAATAGGCCAAGAGGAAATAGTATCAATTTCAGAAACCATAAAGAGAACAAAATAGGAGACACCTGACACTTAGTAGCTCACTTGGTTGGGCATGGACACCCTCAAGATAGCCTTCGCACTAAGTGCTTGGACAATTTTTAAGTGTTAGTCTGGTCTAGGTGTGGGCTACCCACATAATAAATTAGATTTGTTTCTATATGGAGTGAGGCCAGTTTCTACTTACTGCTTAGGCACCAATGCCACTAGCAAATTGCACAGCAGACCCCTTTTGGCTCATTTTTGTGGAGGATTGGTTAAGTAGATTTTAGGCATGTCAATTTGTGTGTGGGGTTGGGGGGGGGGTGAAAAGAGGAGGCAATGGGTGTTTGGTTACACAAAACAAGGAAAATTCAAGCTATCACAGTATGTGTATGTTCTCAGTCCCAAAAGACAAGTTTTACCTAAATTCAATAACAGGTTTCCAATTGTGTTTTTTTTTTTTTAAGACAAATGATATCAAATATAGTACTGGTCTTTACCGACAATTAATACAGCAGTGGTTGCAATTGGAAGTAAACGAGACCGCATTCATCGCTGCCACCATCCATTACCTCTCCTATACAGGGGCGCAACCACAGCCTTCATCCTACTGGACCTCTTGGCCACCTTACACACTGTCTTCCACCGCTACATCACGAGATTCCACGACGCCAGCATCTGTGACAAGGCACTGGACTGGATCCCCTCCTTCCTGACTGGACAAACACACAGACTACCCCCGTGCCTCTCAGAAATTACAGAGATGAGCCCAGATTTCGTCAACGTCTTTACCCCCCGCTCCCCCCCCCCTCTAGCAGTCATTGTCGGGAGCCAGGGCCTAACAGCCTCCTACGCAGACAACATGCAGCTGATCATCTCCCTCACCAACGAACTTACAGTGGCCAAAATAAGCTCTCAACAGAATTAAGTCAGTCACTACCTGGATGAAAGACAGCGGCCTGAAGCTCAACTCTGACAAGACCGAAGTACTCACCACAAGATGACTCCTAGTGACCCACTGCACTTGGAAACCCTCCCACCCCTATGGACCATGCTCACAACCTCGGCATCATACTGGACTCTACGCTCACAATGAACCGCCAAATCAAGGTTCCCCGGGCTTCGCAAGACATTCAGATGGTTACCCACAGAATCCAGAAAGACTGTCACATTTTTTTATGTTCAACGCGGTGGTGAAGTCTGCTCTTGGTGCAGACTTTCAGAAGGTAATAGTGATGTATATTCTTTTATCAAGTCTTCCAGTGCCGGGTTATATGTACAGGTCCCTTTATGTAATGTCAATAGATATGCAGGCGGCACGGTCACATCTCCATTATGGGCAAAACGATCAATCCAAAGGCCGCAAGTGTCAGGAAAGCTTGTCTGAGAACACCCACCATGAGACAGTGAAAAATAGAAGCCTTCCAAAATAAAGACATTTGATGCACGCACTCCTCACCAGCAGACTACTACAGCAATTCACTCAATGCCAGGTTCACCCAGAAGCAGCTCAGGGAAATACAGAACGTCCAAAACGCTGCAGTCAGATTGGTCCTAGACATCCCCGCTACAGCCACACGACAAGACCGACAAGTCCCCTGGATCACAATCAGTAAGAGAATCACCTTCAAGCTCCTCAAACAGCACCTTCAAAGCACTCCATGACCCAGGGCCAGAATATCTGAGCCACTGCCTCGCATTCCACACACCCAGACAACTCAGATCAACTAGCCCCAGCCTCCGTCCCATTGAGTCAAAGGACCAGAGGAAGATCCTTCTCCCTTGCCGCCAAAACTAGGAACACCTGCCCCCACCTCAGACCCAATTCAAGAAGGACCTCAAGACCTGGCTCTTACATGGAACCTCCACACCCAGACGAATTAGCAGCCCCCTTCGCGCCTTGAAATTCTCACAGGTGAGTAGAAGCACTATACAACTCCTCAACGTTCAATAAATCTTTATAGACACCAGACCACAGTTTTCAGTGCAGATCAGAGAGGAGTTAGGAAAATACCTGGCATTCACTTTAACAAATCACAAAGGAGGGACTGAGGACTTTAGACTGGTCCAGCATACATGCCCCAACAAAAATGAAGATACAAAAAAGGTATGCTGCTAATTTTGCGACAAGACGAAACTGGTTTTGTGTGACCATGAAGTGTAGGAGGATGAGGATTCATGAAGTGTAGGAGGATGAGGAGTCCTCCTCTTGGAATAAAGTGCCCTCACACAAAAGGCAAGGTGTCATGATTCATCATATGGGTTGCTCCACAACGGGTCTGCGCTGCAATACTGGACTGGCTCACTTTGAGGGGCTCTTTGGGGGAGATTTTATTCCAAATGCCATTAGGAGCCATGTGTGTGAGGGGCCTAATCAGTGTAGATTAAGGTGTATAACCTGAAAAAAGTATTAAAACAGGTCAGAGAGTACCAGCGAAACCCAATAGTTTACCCGGTGTAGTTCTGTAGCTTGAAGATCTTTCTGGATTCACTAGGCTGTGCATTATTCCGCAGTCTTGTGGTTGGGTCCAGAATCGTAGTCTTTTTTTATTTGTAGCCCAGGTGGGCGTCGACGTCCCACCTTTTGGTGTATTTCCGGTGACGTCGGCACGCTTCCTGCGGAAGCTCCCACTCTTGGGCGCCATCTTCGGATTCTTTTTTCTCGTGTTCGTTCTGTTGCGGAAGTTATGGCAAGGTTCAACTAAGTCACTCACCGCTTTAACCTCCAAGGTTTCTTTTCAAAGTAGTGTCTCTGTTTCAACCCTCCCTTTTCTCTCCAGCCTTATCTTTTTGGCGGAGGTGGGTGGGTTCGGTAGTGAATCCAGAAAGATCTTCAAGCTGCAAAACTACACCGACAGGTAGACACTATTCATTTTGAAGTGTGAATCTTTCTGGATTCAATATGCTGTGCATATACTTTGTAGCGGTTTCTCATGTTTGTGGCGGCTGGGTGGAAGATGAGCGTTTGTTATTGAATATGTGTTGAAGGACCTTCTGTCCGACTTGTGCTTCCTTGTTCTGTATATCCACACAGTAGTGCTTCGTGAACGTGTACACCGAAGCCCATGTTACCGCCAGGCATATGTCCTGAATGGGTGTGTTAGCCAGGAAGGCTATTGTAGCTCCCTTTTTCCTGGTAGAGTGGGCATGTGTCCCCACTGCTAGTTCCTGTCCTGCCCGCTTGTGGCAGAACTGTATCGTTTGGGCAATCCATCGCGCTATTGTTCCTTTAGTTACTGGTTTCCCCATGAAACTGATAGCAAAGGTCGCAAAGAACTACTTTGTTTTCCTGTGTTCCTTCGTTCTCTCAATGTAGTGCATTACTGCCCTTCTGGCGTCTAGGGTGTGCAGAGCCGGTTCAGCCCTTGTGGCCGGTTTCTGGAAGAAACTTGGTATATGTATTGTCTAGTTCATGTGGAATCTTGACACCACCTTTGGCATGAAGTGTGGGTCCGTTCTCATCACCACCCTATAGTTGTGTATCTGGATGTAGCGTTAGCGCCTGGAGCCCGCTCACCCTGTGCAGTGAGGTGACTGCTACCAGAAAGGAGGCATTGTGAATCGGTTCGAAAGGTTCTTTCATGAGTTGTTAAGACTAGGTTAAGGTTCCATGCAGGTGGCGGCACCCTCTTTGGTGGTGCGATCCTCTTTGCTCCCTCCAGGAATCTCTTAACCTGGGATGTGAAGAAACTCTTGCATGTTTCTCCTCTTGTGTAAGCGACTATCGCTGCCAAGTGAACTCTTAAGGAGGATGAGCTTAGATTTTTGTCGAGCAGGTGCGAGGTATTTTAGCACGGTTAAGTCCATCTGCATCTTTTTTTGTAGCTTCTCCCTCCTGCACCACAGTGTAAATCTCTTCATGTGCTGGGCCTTCGTGCCTCCCGAAGTACCATCAGGGTGCTTCCTGGCAGTTTCAGATAAGCAAACTATGTCCTCAGGAGCCACGCTACTAGGCTCAGGGTCTCTGGCTCTGGGTGTAGCATCTCTGTTTTGCATGGAGAGCAGGTCTTTCCTTCTCCCGAATCTGTGGGGTGCACTCTGTGCCATCTCCATGATCTGTGAGAACCATGTCTGCCTGGCCCACTGCGGTGCGACCAGTATCAGGGTCATGTTACTCGTTCTGCACTTGCCGAGTACCCTGTGAATCAGCGGTATCGGGGGAAAAGCGTAAGCAAATGTCCTCGACCAATCTATCCATAGAGCATTCCCCAGGGACCCCATCCCGGGCAGCCTGGATGCGACGTTTCAGCATTTTGCAAATAGGTCCACCGACTGTCCCCCCCACCTGTCGAACAGCCTACTTGTTTCTTGTGCATTGAGCTCCCACTCGTGGGATGCTGATGTCTGTCTGCTGAGCCAATCTGCTTCTACATTGTCCTTCCCTGGTAGATGTATGGCTCATAGGTCTATCTTGAGTGGGATGGCCCATCTCCATATCTCCTGCGCTAGCTTTGAAAGCGGGCCGATTGTGCCCCACCCTGCTTGTTGATGTAGAACATCGCTGTTGTATGTCTGGATCAACACTCTCTGGTTGTACAGCTTTGTCAGGAATGCTTTTATAGCGAGGGAAACGGTCCTCAACTCCAGGTAATTGATGTGCCTGACCGTATCTGCTGGTGTCCACAGACCCCTCACTCTGAGTTTCTCCATGCGAGCTCCCCATCCTTTCTGGGATGGGGATGTGTCTGTGGTGATGGTCACTGTTGGAGTTGGTGGCGTCAGAAGCTTCCCCCTTGTTATGTTCCCCATGTTCCAACATGCAATCTTTCTGCACTGAGTGCGTTACAACCACTAGGTCCTCCCAACGACATGTAGCTTGTGACCATTGCTCCTGTAGCCATTCCTGTAAGGGTCTCATGTGTAGCCGTACATTTGGCACTAGGTGTATGCATGATGCCATCATGTCTATGACTTTGCTCGCTGTCCTCACTGTCAGAGCTTGCCCCTTCTGGTAGAGCTGAGTCTCCTTCACCACTGCTACAGTTCTCTTCTCGCTCGGGAACAACTTGCTTTGTAAGGTGTCGATATGTGCTCCCAGGAAGTTTTCTATTTGTTCTGGTTCCATTGAGGATTTCCCCCAGTGGATGGAGAATCCCAGGTTCATCAGTGTGCGAGTCACTCTGTGCGTGCTGCTTGCACGTTCTGTATGAGCTTGCCTTTATTAGCCAAGCGTCCAGGTAAGGGTATAGGTGTATTCCCTCCCTTCGTAGGTGTGCTGCAACTGTTGCGAGGCACTTTGTGAAGACCCTTTGTGCCGATTTGAGGCCGAACGCCAGGGTTGTGAACTGGTAGTGGTCTTCTCAAATGATGAATTGGAGCAGATGCTTGTGCCCCCTGCCCATTGGGATGTGCAGGTAGGCATGGTGACCATGAAGTACCCGCCTTGCAATTGAGGAAGTACCTCTTGTACGGAGGTCATTTTGAACTTTTGCGTTCTTATGAATCTGTTTAAGAATCTTAGGTCCAGGATGGGTCTCATCGTTTTGTCTACCTTTGGTACCAGGAAGTATGTTGAGTACACGCTCTGTTCCTTTCTCTGTAAGGCACTGGTTCTATGGCCTGCTTTTGCAGGAGCTCGTTTGCTTCCTCTTGAAGGAGCTCTAGCGCTTTCCTTGCTTGCGCCCTTCTTTTCGGCTTTCTGCCGATTGGTTTCCCTTCCAACTCTATGCAGTACCCGAACTGTACGAGGTTGAGTACCGATTTGTCTGAAGTTATTCTCTTCCACTCCTGGAAGAAGTGCTTTAGTCTTCCTCCCACTAGTCTTACATGCTCGCAGGTGTTCAATTTGCGTACCTCCTGTCTGTTGTGCTCTACCCTGGGAGTTTTTGGGTGCACATGGAGCTGGATTAAGTCACTTAGAGGGGGGCTGTTGTCCCCTCCTATTCTGTCCGCGCCCATTCCCTCTTGCGAAAGGACTGGCCTCTTTGCTGGTACTGCCAGGACTGCTTTTGTTGCCCTTGCTGTGTCTGGGTGTCTGCCTGGTGGGCTTGATGGGACGCCTGGTGCGATGTTCCTGGCTGGTTTCCTCCACTCAGGTCTTCGTGATGGGGTGCCCCATGGATCTTGCAGTCTCGTTATCCTTCTTCAGTTGGCTGAGCTTCTCATCTACTGGGGCACCTAACAACGTCTCTCCGTTGAACGGGGTGTTCAGGATGCTGTGTTGCACTTCTGGATGAAGCCTGAAATCTTGAGCAAGGCTGGTCTCCTTTCCGTGATGCCCATCATCATGAGTCTTCTGGAGGTGTCTGCTCCGTCCAGGGCAGTTTTGAGGCATGAATTTGCAACATTCTTCCCCTCTTCGACAAGGTTTTCAGCTCTTTGCCTGAATTCCTGAGGCATGATCTTTATCAACTGGCCCAGCTCTT
This sequence comes from Lissotriton vulgaris, assembly GCF_964263255.1. Taxonomy (NCBI): domain Eukaryota; kingdom Metazoa; phylum Chordata; class Amphibia; order Caudata; family Salamandridae; genus Lissotriton; species Lissotriton vulgaris. The sequence continues at coordinate 209,739 of NW_028244456.1, read as the reverse complement.
CCAGGATCTGGTACTGGTGCCTGTTCAGCAGCGCACTGGAATTTGCCATGCGCCAGTGCATTGCGGTATTCCGTTCAATTCTTCTCCCCACGAGGTCATTCTCATGCTTTCTTTGTCTGGAGGTGGCCCTGAAGTAGTAGGCACATGGGCCCTCTTCCTTGCCGTGGCCGCGATGATGGAGTCTGCCGAGACCGAGCCCTGTATGTAGGGTGGGTCCTTGGAGGAATGTTTATACTTTCTCAGTTCTGGGAGTGAAGGCTTTTAAGGTTGCAGGCTCCTTGAAAGCCTCTTTCCCACGTGCCATGACGCTTTCGAGAATGGGCAGGTACTGGCTCCTGGTTTGTGTGGGGAGCAGTGTCTCTAGAAGTAAGTCTGATTTCTGCTTCTCTTCATCAAGTTTTACCTTGAAAACTGCAGCTGCATTTCTGATGACTGTTGTAAATCCTGATGTCATCAGGCGGCGAGGGCATCGAAGGATACGCGTCAACGCTTTCTTCCGGGCTCTGTGTCGACGTCTTGCCAATCTATTTCCAGAGTCTCCGAGGATGCAGACTCGAGGAGCGTCCTGCGGTCGTCGTCCCCTTCATAGTCGTAGGAGGCCCCCCTCTTTTGGTTCGTCGAATGCCTTGACGCTACCAGACTGTCCTTCGACGTCGTAGTCCTCCTCCGTTATCTCGACCACCTGTGTCTTAGGTTCTGTCAGGATCATGAAGTCTTTCATCCTGGCGTCAAATTCTTTCTTTCGCTGCAGGATGTTCTACATCTGCCTCGAGCCTTCTTTTTTTCTCCATTTCGGCAGCGTGGTCTGCGTCGAATGGTTCGGCCGAAAGGCCGAAAAGACAGGTCGGCGCCGAATGTTTTGGTGCAGAGCTCACTTGCGGGTCCTTTGCCGGCGCCCTTTGCTCTTCGGGTCTTTTTCCCCTCTGCGTCGAACGCTCCTTTTCGGGGCGTTTGACGTCTTTTGCTGTTCTCCAGCTCTCCGCGCCGGGGAGTCCTTCTCAGAGGATCCGCTGGGCCTGGGAGTAGCTGCGGACGCCGAAGTCCTCTGTGCCGGCGCTTTCGAGGGTTCCCCCTCGTTTTTTGAGACTCAGGGTCTCTGGTGTCTAGGGGCCATAGAGTTTCCTACCTTCTTCAGAGTCTTCGTATTATCTGTCTCCACGACTGTGTAGCCGTCGTCTTCAGCGGCGTTGTCCTCTTAGTCGGATGATAGCTCCAGGTCTCGAAGCGACGGTGGCTGGCCCTTGCCCTGCATGTTGGCGTTGGCTACCCTCTGTCTCACTCCAACTCGAAGAGTCTTCGGCGTGAAGGCGGAGCAGTCCTCGCTCTTGTGGTCGACTGGTAGGCAAAGGTTGCAAACCAGGTGCTGGTCCTTGTGCGCGTACTTTGTGGCAGTTACGGCAGAATTTGAAATGAGTGTTGTCCACCTCATGTTTTCAGGGGGCCCCCGGAGCGTGCATTCCCCGATGGATGTCAAAGTTCTTGAAGTTCTTCTTTTCCTTAGTCGTCCTCTTCGATGATATTGTCTCCCAATATCTTTTCGTCCAAAAATGCGTATTTGTCTTCTTTCGGAAATGATCCGCACCCCAACAGCGGAAAAAAGAATCGTGACGATGGCACCCAAGAGTGGGAGCTTCCGCAGGAAGCGTGCCGACGTCACCGGAAATACACCAAAAGGTGGGACGTTGATGCCCACCTGGGCTACGAAAAAAAATAAATAAAAACTACAATTCTGGACCCAACCACTAGACCGCGGAATAATGCACAGCATAGTGAATCCAGAAAGATTCACGCTGCAAAACTATTTTAATCAATGGGTCCCCCACCCCGATTGAAACAAAGGCACATGTCTGAGATTATGTCTCGGGTAGGGTGCTCTATGGTGCGGTCAACACGTTTCTCGCCTGCTAGTTAATCTGGTGCAGATTCTTCAGGACCTAATAAAATCAAATCTATCTACACTGATACCGGCAGAAGAGGTTAGGTCGGCTGGCCTTTTGTGGATTTTGAAAAACCACATAAGGGAATTCCTTGTGAGATACTGTGAGAAAGTACCATCTTTCTTGCACTGGTATGCCCCCACTGTTTTCCGAACTGCTGATGTGCTTTGACTGAGTGTGCCCTGGGACCCTGCCAACCGTGGCCTGTGTTCCTTCCCTAAAAGCTGTGTTGAAACTAAAACCCAATTGGCATCTCGGGCCAGCTGTCAGCCCCTAGTAAATGGTACCCTAGGTACGGTGACCAGAAGACCCCTGAGGATTGCAGCACTTATTGTGCCACCCTCAAGAGGCCCTGTACCCAGACACCCACACACTGCCTTTGCAGGCTGAGTGTCTAGATACAGAGCTAAACCAAGAGTCAACATGGAATACAACCCTGTGCCATGCCCACAGAACCCACTGCCCTGGCATTCTTCAGTCACCCCTCTAGCTGGGTGCCCTATGCCAGAGGTGTGGGCACAGGTGCATGAGCCCTTGGCCCCTACAGTACCCAGGGCCATTCCTGGGCACTGTAATTGCAGTGATGCCATTAAGAGTATATGGTGCTGGGAGGTCGTCATTACGAACTCCACAGCACCATAATGGCTACACTGAAGACTGACAAATTTGGTACCAAACTTCTCAGCACATTAAACCAGTGTGCCAGTGTGGGATTTAATGTAAAATGCACCTGAGGGCATCTTAGAGATGCCCTCTGAAAACCTAACCCTACAATCCACGTGTGGGCTGAATGGCTGCAGAGGCTGCCACACAGCAAACATGTTGCTGGACCCCTGGGTGGAGAGCCCCCCCCCGCGCTCTCCTGGGCCTGTAAAAAAATACACATCCTGGGCAAGGTGCTAGGTCTCCTCCCCCAGGATGGGCAGGGGGAAGCTTCAAAGGCATGACCATTTGCTGTACCCAGCAACTAGCCCCCACCAGTTCTGACCACCACTCTGGCAGGAAGATTGGAAGGAAAAACTACGCCAGGAAGGGGGGGGGGGGGGGGGGGGTGCGCCACCCCACCCCTCAGTTGGGGGGAGACTAGGTGAAGCACGACCCTGAGCTCCGGCCATCTTGAAGAGGGGGAGTCCTGCCTAATCCCAGCTAGGCTCCTGCCCCCCTCCCACAGGAGAGGAGCAGGGTAGGGGGTGTACTCACCCCAGGACAGGGACCTATTGGTCTCTGCCCTTGCCCTACCTGTAATGCCCTTAAATTCAGTATTTAGGGGCTCGCTGAACCTTCCTTCCTCAGATCCAGATACCAAAAGAAGAAAGATCAAAAAGAATACCTGCCGCGCAGCTGCTAACAGGACGACAAATGACTAGGCCCCAGCCCTGCCGGCCTGTTGATCCTGGAACCTGCTCCTGCCTAATTCCGGTGACTCCTGCGGACAGCAACCTTGGGACACCCAGAGGACCTGCCTGCCTTGACCCTCTTAAGGACTGGGACTCCCATCAGCAGAGGCTCTGCTGCAACAACCCCCCTAGTGCCAGCCAGGAATTCTGGACCAGCCCACTCTGCACCCGCCGAGCCCGGTCTGTGCCAGAGTGATCCAAGACCACGAGGACGTCCCCCGTCAACTGGGACCCAAAGTCCAGCGCCCAAAGATTTGACGAACCAGACGCCTTCAGACTCAGAACCAGCCCCGCCCCATCCCCCACCGTGACCAGCTGCGGGTAAGCTTTTCCAACACCCAAAGACACCCCTGCACACAACAGCCCCCTGTGCCTCCCTTTGGGGTACCTACCTGTGCTCCAAGATCCCAACTTACCTCTCGATGTGCTGGTTACCCCATGGAGAGTCTCCGCCCCAGAGCCTGCAGCCATTGTTCTCTTTTGACCTTTTCCATTGGATAACAGTGCGCCCGAAGGCTCAAAAGCACCCTGCACCCAGCCGCCCGAGTACTGCTGGCTGTGCCTCCTTGGTCCTATCCTGCCTCCCGCTTTGCCCTGAGAAAGTGACCAGGAGCCCAGCTCCCACAGCCGCGTGGCCTGCTAGCCAGCAGCCACTTAACGGTAGGCCCCCCGTCCCCCATTGGATAACATTGGGCCTAACTACCTCGGCACCCGGCCGCCCCTGCGCCGCTGAGGGTGTACCAACTGTACCTACCTGACCCTATGCCCAGAAACACAACTTCACCAGTAGAGTACTCACCAGGAAACCGGTAACTCACTTACCTGCCATTTAATATTGACTGGCTTGACTCAAAAAATCTTCCAAGTGTCTACTTTTGAAAACTTGAAATATTCATATAAAATCTGAATTCCAAAATCTGAAATACTCATCTGTGATCAGGAGAGGAGCCAGTACTGTACCTTGTAGCCCAGTGCTGAAACGCAAAAGTAATCCCTAGCGGGTTTACTAGCAACTTGTATTTTCTCCATAGGAATCCATGGTTTGCTTTTCTGTGAAATTTCTTTCAAGTGCCTACTCTTGAAAACTAGAAATATTCTTTAAAAATCATACATAATACTGAAACGTAATTACTTGTTTTGAGTTGAGACACCAATGCTGGCCCCAGGAGACCAGTACTGGATTACAAAAGTAACAAGATCGTACTTTACCTGTAACCTGAATTTTCTCCTATTGGATAACATTGCCAAATTTCTGTTGAAAAGTTTCGAAGTGTGAATTTTTAAAATAGCTTTTTATTCCTGAAAAACCACCACAATACCGAAAACGTTTTTGCTGAACTGTTTCCATCTTATACCCCAGGACTGAACCTAGGAGCCAGTCCTGGAATTACCAAAGTAATCTACAAAGTAATCACCTGTGTTTATACAAGTTAATCCATTGAGCTCAATGCTAAATTGTGTGTAAAATTGTGTTGCCTGCTGCAACCCCTGTACCCATTGTTTTTACTAAGTTTATTGCCTTTCTGCAAAGTACTCATCTGAGACCTCTCATATTGAGAACAGTATATTTTTTATGCCCGTTTGTTCTACAAATACAATTTTAAATAAAAACAATTGGCCTGGAGTTCAGTCATCGAGTGTGTGAAACATTTTGCTGACTGAGTGTACAACAAATTCTTTACACTGTCCTCTGGTACTGCCTTACAGCTCGACCAAGCTACCACTTTATAGAGTAAGGTCACACCTGGCTTTAACCTCAGTTATACCTCTGGGGTTTGTGGACTCTATACCCACTATACCTTACTCTGGTCCAGTATATATAGAGCCACTTTCTCAGAGATACCGCCGGGTATCGATGATGTAGACAGAGAAACCCAACTAGGGTTGGTCTTATGCTATCAGGTACTATACATAGCATGTGTTAAGATTGGTTTAAAAGGCTAGATAAGACCATGCAACCACCCACGTGCAGATGGATTTGATTTTATTAGGTCCTGACAAATTGCCACCAGATTCATTAACTACAAGGAGAGAAACATGTTGACCGCACAATAGAGTGCCCTACCCGAGACATAATCTCAGACATGCGCCTTTGTTTCTTTGAATCAGGGTGGGAGATCCATGGATTAAAATAGTTTTAGCTGGTACTCCGACGGTTTTAATACATTTTTCAAGCTATGCACCATCACTGATTAGGCCCCTCTCCACCACGCACCAAACGGCATTTGGAATAAAATATCTCTGCCATAGAGCCCCTCATAGAGAGCCAGTCAGGTATTGCAGCGCCGACCTGCTGAGGAGCAGCCCATATGATGAAGCATGACACCTTGCTGGGTGTGTGAGGGCCCTATATTCCAAGAGGAGGAATCCTCATCCTCCTACACTTCTTGACCACACAACCAGTTTCCTCTCGTCTCAAAATTAGGAACAGCATACCTTTTGTATCTTCATTCACTTTAACAAGACATGTGAGATTTTATAAGTCAAAGTTCCTGCTCACAAAACGCATTTAGACTATACTTTTAGGACCTATGGTACACTTGACAACTACACCCAGCTCACACATGAGGATAATGTGGGCAACCCTACTTGCCACGCATTTCAAACTAGAACAGTAAATGTGCTTGGTATTCAAATTTAGTCAGAAAGGAGCTGGGTTCAAAGGGGAAACTGAGAAGCAGAGGGCCTGCAAATAATTCGTCCAACAACTTCAAAGAAAGGCTAGATCTTTGAAAACCATGAGTCATTTACAATACTGGTTCTCGTAGTGTGGCATGTGGAGCGACTGACAGAAATTGCTGCATGTTTCACAAGGTCTTATTTGACAATTACAGTAAATCCCAGGACTGAATAGTTTTCTGCACGTTTCTAAAAAACTATCCTCCAAGTTGACCAGATAAGTTAATATCGCTTAGAAAAATGGGATCACTGCCACCATAAGGGGATATAGGTCTCACATGGACAACAAACTGGGAAAACCCAGAATATGCTTCTTCCATGCAAATAGCCTTGGTTCAGATGTCAATAGCTTTCCTAAAAAGGTCAAAAGCTTTTAAAAACGGGAGTTTTTTTTGTTGTCCATGAACAAAAGGAGGGGTTTAAGAAAGAAAGGGGGGGGGGAGAGAGAAATAGGACCTTAGATAGGTTTCAGACTTAATGAAATAGGAACCTAGCCATTTTAGCAGATGCAGAAAAGGCATTCAATTTTACGAGAAGGGATTTCCTTATTGCAGTAATTGGAGGCAGGCATAGGTTCAAACGTGATTGGAAAAGTTTAACAGGAAAAAGGGATCTGGAGCATGTCCAGAGGCCAACAGGCTTTTCACCACGGAGAAGAACACTATGTCCACTGCCCACTGCCGCCTTTTGCCCTGCCAGTGGAGCCTGCGGCCATTATCATTCAGCCACATGCAGAAAGGAGATTCCTCAAGGGACAGAGGAGTCCCACATGTGCCTTTATACATATGTATTGCTAACATTATCAGACCCCGTATGTTTTTGTTACAGCAGCTCTTTATGAACTAGACAAATTCTAAAGGATCTCTGGTTTCAAAATACACACACAAATCAAGGTCTATCAAATTATAGTGTAGCATGGGTAAAACCGATGAGCTCACAACGGGGATGAATGCTGTTAACTGGTCAAACTGAAGACAGCCTGGGATTTTGTGCGATGCAAGTCCCTCACGCAGTTTGGAACAATGCAACAACAACGAAAATCTTACCCAGGCTGCTTAACTGGACGTTGAATTCTTATACCACAAACTGAAAACCAGACTATTCAGCTTGAAGGACTAAAAATATGCAAGTAGCAAAAAAAAAAATCCTGCCAGGACATAGGATGGGGCAGTCTGGCATGCACGGGAAAACGTACTAGTCAGTACAGGTAACAGAACGGACAACCAGAGAATACAAGCTTTTGCAATGCAATAGGTCTCATTTCTGAGAGCTTAAGCTGTTGTATTATAAATGCCAATGCCTTTTATTTAATCGGTTTTGCTAATTTGCACATAAAAAGGCAGTCATTTACAATGCCAATAGCTCAAACGGTTGTAAATGAGACACCTATTCAAAGAAGCGGCCGCCATTGTCCTGGCTGCTCAGAAAGTGAAAGAGCATGGCGCGCCAAAGGTTGCAGGAAAGCATGTCATGCCTGCAGTAGAAGAAACTCATGGTGCTTACAGAGTAAAATAGACGTACCTTGCAACAACCAAAGTAAAAGGCCCTCATGGGAAGGTTACAAATGAAGACAAGGAGGGACTAACAAGCCTATGAATAAATCAGAAGCCAGCATTTACGAAGGACAATGACCCAAGTCAATAACATAGGCTGGGAGTGGGTGGGGCTTCTATTCCATACTCCAGTACAGCATGCGGCAGAGCAGCACATGCGCGGCTCAGGCACGACCTAAAAGTGGATGGCTATGTACTGAGGAGTTGTGGGTTCTTATGGGAGACCGCAACAGCTGGAGACGCACCGCTCAGAGGCTGCACTTCTATTTAAGCGCCCGTCTACACCCAGCCTGGGATGCCTTTATTACCCAAGACTAGTTCTGCCATAAGTGCCAATGCCACACAGCAAACTCATTCTAAGAGGTTATTGGTGCCACAGGCCTCTGTAGTTAGAGGGGCTACCGCTGGAATGCTGAACACAACCAGCCGCCACCACAACTACATCCACAGTGAGGAGGTAAAAGTGAGGACTAAAGTGGAACAAGAGAACTCTGCAGTATGAACTTAAGACTTTACCTAAGTGAATTAAAATTAGTGAAATCTATTTGAATTGGTTTTATGCATCTAGCCAACTGGGTACTTTCGAGTGAACTGTATCTTAACCTAATCAACACATACGACTGTGCTATACACGGGGGAGGGGAAAGAAAGAACAGAAAGGGGGTAGTAAATCGCTGCAGATTGTAATTAAGATTACACTTTAATAGGGTTCTCATTTACAAGGGTTGTCTTTCATTTTTCTGAGAGAGTAAAGAACTGAAAAATAAGCAGTGGGCTAGATAATACCTGATGTCCGTTGGTGGACTAGAGTTCTGAGGTGTTTTCTTTACTACCTCTACCTATTACTGCTACTTTGATACATCGGACTGCTCCCCTGATAGCCAAGAGTGATATGTGGAATTGGTGTACCTGACCCAGCTTGTAGAGCCACAGCAGGAAAGGCCACAAGACACCAGTGGCAATCAACCTGAACCACCATGGATGTTCTACACCCTCCCCCCACCACCTGATCTGCAGTTGTGACACTGAGCCAATATTCCTATTGCTCTATGTTAAGTGGAGATACACTGGTAAAACGCTATTGAAAACTAGACTTCACAACCTACTTAACACTGAAGATAACTTGGCTTTTAAAATACAAGAACTAGGACTGCAACCTAGAGGTGAACCATGACAATTAAGCATTCAACATTGAGATACCCCCATTTGAAGTGTCGAGTGACATCCCTAGTCTCAAAAGGACATCTCTAGTCTCTACATTCTTTGCCCTATAACTGATGCTTCATTACTATATTACAGGTTCCGTCAAACACTTGGAGGAGACTGATCAGCCAATCTGACTCCTTGTTGATCGACTCAATCGGATGGCTGAGCTTCTAGAACTTTCTATGAAGGAAGGGACAAACCACCCTAGTGGATACAAGATAGAATTCTTTTAATATATACTACTCCAAGAAAGAGGTACATTGCTGAGGGAAACATTCGTACAAGCACAACTGACCGTATACCTCCATGTCACACCCATGAATAGCACTGAGTGACAACTTCAGTGTCCTATGGTGTACACTGAGGCTCCTGAAATAAACTTCAGGTGGCTCCGAAAAAACAAGTTACATCATCTTAAAATGTCCATAAAAAAATGACAAAAGCTAAAGATATTAAAAACAAATTATATTTAAAGTGCTCTGGGATACTGCACATGGGTGGGACTAATGAACAGTCACTTTCAGTAACATTTGTTACTGGCAGAAATAATCGCATTTTCCACACCTTAGAATATCCCTCGGCATCAAACTGGATCGGGAAAGTATTGAGCAGTACCTCTGCGTGCAGATAGGTGGCATCGATAAGCTCTGCATCAGAAGTGGCACCAATGTATGCGCCACCCTGTGACTCCAATGTATGCGCCACCCTGTGACAGACTATTTTTGCACCAAAATGCGCAGCCTGTAAAAACCAATGTTGCTCCAGTATGCAGTATCTAACGAGATCTTTTGGGTGAAGAGTCCAGTGTGCAGAGTTGAGAGAGAAAAAAAGCAAAGTTTAGTAACTTGTTCTTCTGATGGAAACTTCCAACTGCAGATAACTCACTTTAGAATAAAAATCTAAGCAATACCTTCTAGAGGGGTCTTCAAACTGGTTTACACCAAAACGTCCTGATGGTCTGAGCAGGTAAAATGTTCATCTCGATGGATCAGACTATCTAAGAAGTAGTGCTTCACGGATGTGTGGAGTGACACCCGTATAGTGGGCCAGTGCAGTACTGGTAGCAGCCTTCGTGAAATTGTCCTGCAAGCCCTCAGGAGGCTGCTTCTTAGCCAACACGCAGATTTTAATGCCGACAATTCAACAAAATGGTACCTTTCTGCACAGCATTGCCCTTCTCTGCTCCAGTGAACCAGATGAAGAGCTGATCTTCCACCAGATGGTCTTTGGTGCGATCAATGTAAAGAGGGCTCTTTGGGTCCAGGTAATTTTAAGTCTCCCCAGCTCTTTAGAAGGATGAGGTGGCTTGAAAAATGTAGGCAGCAAAATACTCTGATCAACATAAAGGGGGGTGACTACCTTCAGCAAGAAAGAGGCACACGCCTGAAGAACCAGTTTATAGGGAAAACCAGTTTATAGATGTACAGAGGGTAAATAGACAGCTTGAATGTCACTGATACTCCTGGCTAATGTAATTGCAACTAGAAAATAGATCTCTATGGTCAAGAACAGCTGTGAAGGAGCTCAAAGGGAGAACCCATGAGAACCAAATTGAGGTCCCAATGGGGCATCACAAAAGTGGTAAGAGAAAAAGTTGCAAAACTTTCAGAAAATGAATCACAACTGGTGACTTGAACAGGGAGGGTTGAGCCTGCAGCCAAGCTGAAATAGCCAACAGGTAGTCCATAACAGTGCCCAGGGCAAAGCTAAAGATAAAGCAAACAGCAGCACATCTGACTGACAAGCAGGAAATGGCTCCACATGGTGTGAGGAACACTAAGCTACAAACTTATTCAAATGGCAAGAGAATATAGTCTTAGTGGAGGGGCGTCTCGCTGCCAAAAAGACATCACAGACCTGGGGGTGAATATTGAAAACCCTCAACTGTCGCTGTGCAATCTCCATGCATGAAGATAGAGTGAGCAGGTATGGATGCAGGACCTGTCATATTGCAACAGGAAATCAGAGGACCGATGCTCAGGAATTTGGAATACAATAACCTCCATGTCTAACCCAGAACCACCACGATGACTTGGGCCCAGTTGGTCCTGATCTTAAGAACTCTGGGTAGGAGCCATATTAGCAGAAAGACTAACAGAGTTCCACTAGAGGCAAAACGGGTCCCCAAGCGAGAGAAGCCTTGGAAACTCAAACGTGCAGAAAAGCAGACATGGTGGGTTCTCAGCCATGGTGCTCTCCATTCTTGGAAGAGACCATGTGCCTCCTCCAGGGGTAGCCGCCATTCATGATCTGCAATACATCAACAGCTGTGTTAGTCCACACTGGCGTACGGGGAGCCCGCCAAGTGCTGCACAACCAGGAAGATGTCCTGGCCCTCAGCCAAGTCCAGAGACGCACAGACTCCTGGGACAGGGATCACGACCCCACCTGGTTTGTCACAATGCCAGATGGTAGTGATGTGATTTAACAAACACATGAACCAGATTTTCCTTGCTGGAGGAGATGAAGGCATTAAATTCCAAGTGGATGGCTCCTGACTTCAGCAGAATGATGTGGAGCTGAGCCAGAGAGGAGAGTCCTTTGTTCTCCACCTCTCCCAGGTGGCCGCTAACAAGTGATCACTGGTCACCGCAGTCAGATTTTTTTGTGATGTGAAAGAGGGTGTGGGGGCAGGTGAGGAATATGCCACTAACCCAATAATAGTCCATCAGCCAACACTGCAAATCTTAGTCACCTTAAAGTTTGAGAATCCTCTGGTGGTGTCATCATTGGAACTTCAGAGCACGCATGTTTAATTTGGCGTGCATCACCCGCTGGATGCTGGAGACCATCAGACCCAGCAGCTTCCTGGACTCTCCATTCCAGCAGACAGGCATGGTACTGGACTGCATAAAGAATGGCTCTCATGAAAGGAGAGTATGTATCCTTACGGCTAGAACTGCCGACTTTGGATCTGGTGAACCTGGTTCTTGTCTCAGCGCCCGCTCATCCTGTGATTCTGGACAAAATCTCCCCGCACCTACCCAAAAAATTAATATGTCCTTGTGTAACGTAACTGGTGCTTGTCTAAAGTGCTCCAATACCATCGGGTCGAGTTTGCACTATATAAAATCCGCAAAAAAAATAAAAAAGGAGCGCCTGGGTAGTGCGTGTGACTACAGCATGTTATCATTCAACTCCAGAGTGAAAAGGTTTGCTGTATTCTGGAGCTAGAGAAGGACTGCCTGTGGAGAATCTGCCTTCAGCAACCAGCTGTTGAGGTGGGGGTAGACTGGAGCCGCCCCCGACCTCCTAAGAAGTTCTGCAACCACCATAATCACTTCAACAACCGGGCTTTGGAAATATGCATCCTGCAAGCTCAAGGCTAGCATCTTGTCTCCAATGTCTAGGAAAGACGGCACTTGAGCCAACGTGAACATCTCGATTTCTGCAGAAAATCGATGTGGGCACAAATATTGAGTGGGAAAGAGGCTATCGTCCTTTCCTGGCACCAGAAAGTAGCAGGAATAGCAACCACACAATCACTGGGTGCTCGAATGGCCCCTTTGACCAACAAAGACTGCACTTTCTGACGAAGCCACGAGACTTGGTCATCCATGAACAGATTGTGACAAGAGTGGAAGGCTTATCCATGAATGTGAGGGAATTACCCTCCTGTACAATTTGGAGACCCCACTTGACAGAGGTTATGTTGCTCCATTGGGGTAGGTGGTGCCGAATCCTGCCATTAACGCAGGTGTGGAGTAGAGATCTCGCTAAAGCAGTTTGGATGCTGCGGCAGCTAGAGGGTAGGCAGAATGACAGTGTGCTGGGTATACCTCCCGCTTCCTTTCTGGGGTCCTCAACCACTGCAAAAGAAAAAAAAAAAAAAAAGGCTCTGCACTGGTAGGCTGGCTGGTCAGGCTGACAGTGCGAATGCCCATAGGAGTTCGGAGGGAGCAAAAGGACTGTTGTGGTAAGCCTGGGAGAGTCCAAGGGACCCATTGGTGGGTTGACTTTCCCAAACCTGCTCAAGCTCCGTATCAGCTGTGTGACCAAACAAGCATGATCCATTAAATGGCATGTCCACGAGTGACGCTTGCACCCTCGCCCCCATACCCCAAAACTGCAACCAGGCATGGCAGTGGAGAGCCACCATAGCCTGGCCCTGCCTGGGGAACCAGTCCACACCTGATGCTGAAATTCACTGCGTCCCGACTATCCACCAAGACTTGGTTGAGGATGGTGCTGCCCTCTTCAGGAAGCATGGAGAACAGCTGTACAAAGGAGTCCCATACAGCACGGGAATATCAGCCTAAGAGACATGCTGTGTTCACCGCCCACAAGGCCAAGCTGACAAGAGAATTCTCTTTCCAAAAGTATCCAGCCTCTTGGATTCCCCATGCAGTGAGATGGAAGGAACGCGTTTGGGTGGACCTTGGCTGTGGAGACCTGTACCACCAGGATGTCAGCAGACTGATACTAGGAGAGGGATCTGTGGTGGTGTCAAATCAGAACAGAAGGTCTGCTTTGCAGGTGGGAGTTCAGGAGCGGGTCATCAAAGCACGACATTTGAATGAGGAAGATGATGAATGCTTTGAATACTTTGTGGACTTACCCTACTTGGAGGAACAAGTCTTGCAGAGAGAAGTTTAACATCCTCGGGAGCAGCTCCAGGAATGGCCCAGAGATCTATGTTGGGAATGATGCAGAGCCATCTTCTCCGTGCTGCAAGCAGTATCACCTGCTTGCATATTGCTTTGGGATGCACAGACTTGCAATCAACGCAGGTCTTGAGGTGTTGACCTCACCCTGGCACCGGGGACACAAGTGAGGATCAGACGTCTGACATTACCCACTAGGTATAAACCCTGAAAGTTTAGCAGGGAATATGTCTGATCACAGTAGGAGAAATTGTTAAAGCACAGTTGACAAAAAAGGTGATCAAAACATGACCAGATTCAGCAGCTCAGGATCTGCAGTGGTGGCATGGAAAGAAAGGAAATTAAGTCAGCTCACTAAGTGGCGCATATATGGGCACCGCAACATCACTTCTGACATGAACGACGCACATTGATGCTACCTATCTGCCTGTACAGGTACTGCACAAGATTAGTCCAGTCTAATGCCTAGGGAATATTCTACGGTGAGGAATTTGCAGTTGGAGGTCTTCACCAGAACAAATACTTATGGCCAATATTGAACAAATGATGGATAACCTGCAATGCTTTAAGAGGAGTGCTGTCCTGCCTTAACCTTAGTTATCCTTCATGGTAGTCAAAGCACGATAATAGACAGACATGCTCCTGTAGCAAAAGCCACCATTAGGCTTTGTACTCCAAGAACTGTGGTCATAAAGTGCCCAAGGGTTTCTAAACTAGATATTCAGCATTCTAGCATGAGCAATTTTTGGGTCAAAGCTGGTAAATCTGTCTGAAATAGGGTTTTCACCATTTCCCCATAGTATCTAAAGGCTGAGGGACTAACCGCACACGATTAGTGTGCTGCCATAGATAGCCAACTAATTCAGAAGAGGAAAAAGAAAAAAAAAGGAGAAAAAACACTGAAAAAAAACCTAGTGAAGCATAGCACCAATGTTTTCAGTTATGGAAAAATAAATTTTAACAGAAAGACAAGTAAACATCAAGAGACATTGTATGTATACGAGGTGGCAGCATAATCAAATTCTAGGTAGAGAGCTAAAGAGTTTTAACTGGCTTCCCTTGCAGGGAATAGTGTGCCTATACACTAAGTTCCGTAACCACATTGGGAAAACAATTTTAAAGGTGAACACTAACAAAATGTATAGGGAAAGCCTATAGGTATGAAAAATATTAACAGGACCTTTTCTTCAATATAAAAAGTATACTGAAGCCGCACAACCGGCCACTTTTAGGTTAACAATGTGAGGTTATGGGTAAGTGCACGGCAAAAGAATAAAAGAAAACATGTAAATCTGGACAACACCAACCACTGTCACGTGTCTGTGGGGGGTGATAGGGGAGGGTGGGGGTGTGGAAGAGTGATTGTGACACTCAAATGGTGCACAGCATTACTTGGATGTAGCTTAGGATGAAGGAGCAGCAAGACATCCAACTATCAGGCATATAAAGAGATGGTTTTACGTGTTTGAAGAAGTATGCATTCCATTTACCGAGGTTTATGAGGCAAGCATTAAAGTTTATGATAAACACCAAATTTTTCCAGGTACCTATTAACCCTTTCGCTGCAGTGGCAATTCCGCCGCAGCGCTAAGGGGATGGGGAGGCCGCGCGGCGCTCCGACGCTTATGACGGACCTGCTCCGTCATGGCCCTTGGGTGGGCTGTGCTTGTGACGGAGTGGTTCCGTCATGGCCCCGCCCGTTCTTTAGAACGTCAGCGCAGGCACGAAATCGGCGCCGCGCAGGCACGAAATCGGCACCGTGCAGGCGCGGCGAGCGGGCCATGACGGAACCGCCCCGTCACCAGCACAGCCCACCCGAGGGCCATGACGGAGCGGTTCCGTCATAAGCGTGGTAGGGGTTAAGGAAAGCAAAAAGCAGTTCACGCTGTTACAGTAATAGGGATAAACAAATCCGCATTCACAGATGGCGGATTCAACATGACTAAATTGCACCAGTTAGTCACATGTATAGGGTGTTTTTAGTAATTCATATGTACAATTACTATGGAGAGGAAGTTGATCCCAGAAAACAGGAGTAGCAAAGATTGATTGATGCATGACTATTAACCAATTAGAGGTCAACTTAAAAAAAACGCAAGTCGTTCCTTTTGGTAAGAAACGACACACAGGTGGTGGTTGGTCATTCAACAACATAAGCCTCGTAACAGGCCAGTCATATAAATATCTAAGCGTCCACCTGGATTCTAAATACAATTTTAGAAAGCAGCGTAACGAGATCGCAGTCAAAGCAATAACCCTTGCGGTATCACTAGGCAAGCTTGCGAAAAATCTCTCAGGCCCAACCCTATCGCCTCTTTTGGAGGTGATGAGAGCAAAAATTGGCCCTACTCTATCGTATGGCATAGAGTTATTTGGGGGGAAAATGAATACAGCCTTGAACCAGCACACAACCAAAATTTATAAAAAGGTTCTCCAGCTGCCAAAATCCGCATCTGCTGCACAGATAAGACTGGAGATGGGACTGATAAACTACGATGCCTCCAACATCGGGGCATATCTAAATCTCTGTCACAAACTAAGACAAGCGGACCCCAATACATTAGAATCCCTAGTCTGGGAAGAAATAACCCAGAAAAATCCAGGTGGAACATACGGCCGTCTCTTTAAAGACGCCATTCAGCAAATGTCAGCAAGTGATTTGTGGGCCCTGAATCCTAGTCAGACAGCATTCAAAATAGGGATCAAAAAGGGTGTGAGAATGAGATCAAGTATCATGGATAAAGCACTCTTTTTGAAACGCAGTCACGCCTGGGCTCTTGTAAACTCTTATAGACGGCTAGCCCCGCCTCCTATCTGGCCTGTACATATTCACTCCATCTAAAGCGCAGCCTTATCGCCATTAGAATGGGCGACTGGCGATTCCTGAAAGATTTACCCTCCTGGCGACGCACCTCTGAAGATTTAACTTGTAGAGGGTGTGGCAAAACAGCTGAAACTATGTCGCATGTGATCTGCCTCTGCCCAGCTTTTAATTCAGAACGCAGGCGGAGACTAAAACCAGAATGGAATAGGCTGGGTGCCAGGACTTGCAGGCAAGCTATCATGGTAGCTTTAAATATGGAAAACACATCCCTAAACATAAGACTCATAAACTTCATTCTGCAAGCATACCGTAATTTCAATCAAAAGAGGCCCTGCTAAAGTGCCCCTCCCACTTTCCAACTCTTAGGGAGGTTAAAATAAAACGACCAGTAACCTCAGGAATGTCGGCTGCTTCCTAAAAGTAGGATACCATTGATGCCGAGTACAATATAAAAGGGAGGAAGAGACAACTTTTTTCCCTATACATCATGCTTCAAGCTACTCTATTTTATTTAAAGAGGCTTAAGAGAAGACAATTTCCATTTTTATAATGACTGTCAACTGACCATGTTTTTATTCTTCAAGATTTTTTAATCTTATTTATTGATACACAATGTGAATTTTGTAACCTTCTTTTAAAGATATATGTGTTATATCTAAATAAAGATAATTGATTTGATTTGATTGATGCATGAAGATGTAGTGACGGTTAAAATGAGGTTATACAAATTGACCGAGGAAAAAGGTTATTTGACTCAGAAATGAAAATGCACGGCCAACAGCCGATTAGCAATACTTAGTGGAATCTATTTCCATAGAGACCAATAAAAAAAAAAAAGACAAGATCTTACCCAAGTAGTGTTTTGTGGGTTGACTGCCTGTCCTAAACCCCACTGGCAAAACCATGTAAATTTGGATTTCCTATTTCCTGGTGGAATCCTTTTTAGCTGCACATTAAGACGGACAAGTATTTCATCCAGTGCATATGTTAATTTCTAAAAATGTCCCTGCAGTTCAGCAAGTTAGGCAGAGGTAGGTAATCAACCAGCTCATCTGACTCAACAGGGGTGTGGAATTTAATAAAAAGGTCTAGTTCTCCATGTGACAGGTGGCTTCATGACCTGTAAAAAAAAAAAAAAAAATCCACTTGTCCCTTTGGAGCCATTAAGTGCAGTGACAAATTATGCCACAGGGGTGTGGAACTCCTATACCCATAATGCCCATGACACTGTTTGGGGGTCAAGGACAGGAAGTCTTCCTGTATTTTGTCCCTGGGGCAAGTAGGCCCAGCCCCCTGCAACACAAATCCTTTGGATGCCCTCATTATGGATCAGGGAAGGGCATAGTCTGCAGTTAGAAATAGTTGTGCACGTTAATGCTGTTCGAACTTGTATTTAAGGTTCATTAATATAAAGCCATAATTATTATTAGGGTGAGCGCTCTAAAGAAATCAAAGTTTAGACTGCACTATTTACAGTTGTTCCAGTATAAAAACGTGTACAAGCTTTTACAAAGTTTACTTTAAGGTTACATATAATGCTTCCAGGATGCTCGGAAGAGATACAAATCTATGCAAAAGCTTGAAAGCAAGATTAATTATTTGCCTTCAAAATATAAGTCATAAAAAAAATGCAACTAGGAAAACACCGCTTTTGCTAAGCTATGGTGAAATTGTAGGTACCATTCCTTTGATGCATCGTTTAGCAAAACGTATTGATGCATGCTAGTAACTCCCAAAAGTATTCATAATGGAAAATCAATGTAACCAGTTGCAACAATGTTATAGGGAACATCAAAATAAACAAACACTGGCAGAGCCAATAGGTATGACTTTGGTGGTTAGCCTTTTGGTTATTAGGTCAATGTGAGCCTTATTTTGATGTGGGTTTTGTAAAACTTTGTGGAAGCTTTCATGCCATCATAACAAACACTTGCGAATGCAAAAATATTTTTTGCATCAAAAACCAAATATTGCTACAGTACTTCCGGCCAATGAACAAAACTACTTTGCGTACCAATATGCTCCTTGTGAAGGAGCAGAATGTGGTCACTCACAGTTAAGCCAGCCGGTAGATCGAGCATTTTAATACAAACAAAAATACGCAAGAGCTAAATAGGGTCTCAATTCTTAACCCGTTCCATGCTTGCGTCGTCCAATGGCCGTTGAATGCTACCTCACTAGTGTTGCGCTTGTCCGTTGGCCGACGCGACCCCACCCACTCATTGGAACTCCTGCACAGCAGCGGAATTTGCGCCGCGGTGGAGTTAAGAAAGTCACAAAAGTGCACCCATGATATAAATCCTTGCCGTAGTGCAGATTTACGGCTTTAATTACTTCACAAAAACTTAGACGTGGAATGGCGGAATCTCCAGCGTGTCTCCGCTGTCTGACTGCGAGAGGCACGTTTAGACATACACTATGGGAATGCACACGACTGGTCTCTAATAGTGAAGGAACTAAGTGAAGTCCTAGGGGCTCAGCTACCGATGGATGCCAAGTATGCATTGCTAGAGATACCCTCAGACCTAAACCTACCAAGGCAGAGTCTTAACCTTTGTAATCTAGCCATGATAGCAGCCAAAAGGGTCATAGCTAAAAAAGGGAGAGCGAGCGCACCAGAGATCCCAACCCTCAGTAAGTGGAAAACTGGGATGGACATGGTTATGGGTGCGGAGCAGGTGACTTACAGAATGCGAGGGTGCCCGTGTAACTTCATGATTTGGCACCCCTTGCTGCGATACTACCGGCTTGAACTTTAAGACACACAGGGGTGGGGGGCAAACAACGTAGTATTGCCCTTGGAGGGGAGAGGCCCCGGCAAACTGTTGCCCAAAGACGGAAGGGGAGTAGATCATAGTGGTAGTCCACCGCCGTGTACATTAGTATCATCACGATGAGCAGACAAGAAAGAAGCATTTACTGTATCTGCATGAGAAATGCGTGGTGCCCGTTGACCATATTTGTACCATATGTGAAACTGATGTGTCTTGCAAATCATGGAGAAGTTTCAACAAAGCTATTAAAAAAAATAGAAAAAAGAATTTACAGAAGTAGATCAGAAAATGGTACTCCTAGAAAATTTGTGAACTACATCTTAGCATTGGCAAATGATCACACGTAGATTTCCTCATGCGAAAGTGTCACTTTCCCACTGAGCACATTTTTCCCCACAACCCTGGAAGTAGTTTTACCTCGGGCCTTGTCAGGTGTCTAATTTTCAACCTCTTTCTAAATGGGAAAATATTAAAAACAAGCTGATGAAAACCCATAAAACAAGCCAGTTAGTAGGTTTGCACAGACTCAAAAGGGCATTCAGAACTACTATGGCAAGGTCTGGTTTTTGAGACCAAAAATACTTTTGCTTTAGTCAGTGTTTGTTACAATGAGGAGTGCCCAGAAGCTCCCACAACAACAAAGTTTTACAAAACCCAGATTAATGCATGGACAGAACCAAAAGGCTGACCAGCAAAGTTGGTATTGGCGCTGTCAGTGCTCGTTTATTTTTTGGTTTCCCCTATAATTTTGTTGCAAGTAGTCAGACTAAATGTTCCATTATGAATATTTTGGGAAATACTGGCATGCGTCACATTTTGCTAAACAACGCTTCGAAGAATTGGTACTGAATAAGTCACAGTAGATTAAGAGAAACGTTTACTAGTGGCATAGATTTGCATCCATTCAGAGCATCCTGGAAGCATTATACATAACCTTGCATTGTTAAACATTTAAAACTGGTATACAGATTTTTATACTGGAACCACTGACTGTAGTGCAGTCTGAAGTTATATTTCCTTAGAGCGCTCACCCTAATAAAGGTTTTGCATTAATGAACCTTCATGACAAGTTCGAACAACATTAATATATGGGCACAACTATTCCCTTAACTGCAGACAATGCTCTTCTGTGATTCAAATGTGTTAGTGTAATCTGGCAGTCAAAGGATTTGTACTGCAGGGGGATGTGCCTACTTGTCCCAAGGACAACACAAATAAGAAAACTTCCTGCCCTGACCCTAAATAATATGTCATGGGCATCGGGCTATAGGAATTCCACGCTCCTGCTCTAGGAGGAGGAGAAGCAACCTAAAGTTTAACGAGTATTAGGATTATAAATCACAACCATGTAGAGGGGTGTTTTCCATGGAATCCATACCTTTTTAGACGCACGTTTAGTAAAGTACAATTCCTATTAAGAGGATGCTGGACAACCAGTCCCCAAAGCTGAGCCACCAAATCGAAGTGGGCAGGTTATTAGACCAGTTTCCAGAACCATTGTGCTAGTCACAGGAGAGCTTGAGAACTGATGAGACCACCACTTAAGACCAATAGGCACTCAGCTGGTGTAACTCCAAGGCAACAAAATCTGGCAGAGCAAAAAAGAATGAGGCTGTAGATTATGCTGCAGCGTTTTACTTCTCATTCATAATTTTGCACTCCATGTCTGCATCATTGCAGAAGCCACGATATTGCAAATCAAGAACATGGTAGATTCGAGTAGGGTCTCTATGTGCAAGAGACTATATCAGCAGTGTTACGCTATACTCTCAAAGAGGGAAGTCCGTAAATGAAGTTAAATCCACATTATCATGGGGAAACCAGGAAACGGATGTGACAGATGTGCAAGTTCAATTATTTAAAAGCACTGTGCTGTAACAAGACTATGGCACCCACACAGCATGTGCTTTTAATAAACTGTAATTTAGCAATCTAAATAAGGGGTAAATACATCAAACAATGTTTTAAGCGACATGTTTTTATCGGTAGTCACAATAAAAGGCCTGCTTCATGGCAGCATCACAACCCCTAACTGGGAAACAATTCAACATCCACAAAATACTAGGGCCTTGATAGACAGCAGCCCGTCCAAAGCCTTGACAACTATTTGTGAGAGCATGGGGTAAAAAAGGGTGAGGAAAGGGCCGTAATTTGTTTTTTTAAGCCCCATATACATGGAAGAAAGTGGTAAGGTCATCACAAACAAAGTCCACTGTTAATTGTTCAGTTTGACAGCCAAACTATAGCATACCTTTAAATTTCAAACGGTGTTGTGCCGGATTCTTGGGTGGCTAAAACATAGCAAAACACCTGTTTCAATGGTCTACACTTGAAATGCACTGGCTGCACTTTTAAGTGAGTCTCAGAGTACATCATAAGGACTAGTGCTCCATTGCAGAGTATTTCCATGGTACAGGACTACACACAACTCCATGATTATCCTGCTAAATATTGTCCAAGATACAACAGAAATGTTTCAAATTCACTCAGTGAGGGGGGTGGAGTACTATGTTGCACCTACGAGTTTGGGGTACCCCGAGCTGGGAAACCTGCAATGTATGCAGTGCAGGATTGAGACAGGAGGGAGTCTGGCGGTGACTTAGATAGCATATGCCTTAGGTAGTGATCCCTCCATGTCCTCTGCGCATCAAAGCACTGCTCATTCATCTCTCTATCCAGGCCATTAATGTCAGGTAGTTGTGACCACTTTGGGACAACAGATTCTCCAATGGAGCATATAATCAGAGAGCATGGGATGTAAATAACCAAGATACTGAAATGCACACTACCGGAGAAAGAATCCCTGGAATGGTCTCTGGTCAGCTGCAATGTAGGGCTGGGAAAAAGCCCTGTTCTGCCTAGAACTCCGATTAGATCTTTAATTTTAAAGGATCGTCTGCAATAGAAGCATGTCGCCAATCATTGTGACTGAAAAATGGAGTAAGGGAGCAAGGCCACCCAAGGTAAATATGTGCATATAAAATGCATGACTACATAGCCACATCAATACCGCAGAAGCATGCAAACCTCTTCAGCTGACTGCAGTAGTGATTTTGACCTCCGAGGGAAGCAGTCAGATACCATGAACAAAGTCCTTTCCCAACCATACACAGTTGGGATTCAGAAATCCCCAAAAGTTCTCAAAGAGAATGTTTCTTTAGCCTTATTCCAGATGTGTTCAGAGTCCACTAAATAGTATGATTGAGCTAAAAGAACAGTCACAACAGGCTTTGGGTCATAAAATAGAGGTGGATGGGCTACTTCTAGTCTACAGCGGTGTTCAGGTTTTTCAATGTCAGTTACTAAATTTGCATACTGCTCTTGTAACGACTACAGAGTTCCCAGCTTGATGCTGTATAATAATCCAAGCTTTTGTATCTATGAAAGGTCCAATGCGGGAGAAACAGTGCGACTTTACTAGCAAGGTCTGCACCATGTAGACAGAGCTCGAAATCCCTACCAGTTGGAAATAAAGCAGTAGGGAAACGTGGTGTGAGGAAATGGAGAGAAATCTAAAAAAAATAGTAGTAAATAAACCATACACCCAACCAATTCGAGTACACTTTGAATAAAGCAAAAATAAAAAATAAATAGCATTGTTGCCTGAGAAACCTGTTTACCAAGTCTACAGAAGGAAGAACAGCAGTGTTAACTGCCAGTACCGAGAGAGGGTCTTTGCTCCCTTAAAGTAGAAATGAAATTCTTTAGATTAGCGTTACATAACTGTTCCAAGCAATTAGGTTCTTTTAAAAGAAATTTAAAAAAGGGCTAGTTAAGAAACGCAATATATGAAATCTTGACGTGTATTGGCTGGCTTTACAGCTTCTTTGGCGCCAACAAGATAGCCTAAAGACAAATGCAATTAGAATCACGCTGTTAGCTGAATATGGCTAAAGTGCATGATCGTGTCAAGTTTCATTGTTACAGGTCAAAAAGAGGTTATCTGGACAGAGTCAGGGGTACCAGAATGCAAGGTGGTATGGTTTTATCTCCAAAGATCCCAACGTTTTAAACTAAAAAGAATAAAACACAAGGGTAAGACACTGTATGTCCCTTCTAAAAACTGTAGACCTACCACAAAAGTGAGTACGGTGGCATCAGTGAGGGTGATATCACAGATCTCTAGCCAGTTGCCAACTTTTTGTAAGAAACAGAATAGAAACTAAAAGTTCGTACTGTCCTTTTCTTGGATTTAAGCTGTGCTTTGCAAAGAAAAATCATAATTTATGGAAGAGGAAACCTCACACGCAATAGTGTCATGCTTAATCGGCATCCTCTCCCTACCTGGTAGGTAAATACCACCAAGGCAGACTCGACCTCCTCGAAGAATTAAAGGGTAGGAGGGACTCCTTGGATAAGACTAACTGTATAAAGACGGGATCCAGATCTTATTAAAAAATATCTTGGTGTTGCCACCTTGATTCAGTGGTACACATGGTATATCTAAAAACAAACCTGGGTTTTAAAAGAACACATACTTTGACATCTCTACTCGCAAAAACCAACAGACCTGCAGCCAAGAACACTAACTTACCACCAAATACGCAGGGACTTGGTGCATTCGTACCCTGCTGCGTATTTAAAACATAACACCCAGCACTGCTAGTGTGCCCCAGAAGTTTCAATTAGAGCAGTGAGTCACACAGTTCTGGAGACTACAAATAGGTTCCTGCTTCACCAGCAATTGACAGTAAAGCAGCTACGGACAACACAAAAATGTGCAGATGCATCTGAAGTACCTGTAGCAATGTGATGCTGAAGAGACAGCTGCCTGTCCTGCAGTGCAGCCTAGGAGCAAGCCATGGGCTGTCCCGCGGAAAGGGGCCACCTTAGAAGCCACCAGCACTTTAACAAATGGGGTCTGAGAACTGCGCAGCAGGCCAACCCATCCACCGGAGGGCCCAGGCCATCACTGAAGCAGGGTTGAGTAAGGGTGGGGCTGGGAACGATAACAGGACACTTTGAACCCCCCGCCCCCACACCCATAATGCCCTGCAGCCTTTCAAGACGCTGTATTGACGCTGTATTACCAGATTAAAAAGCAATGACTGGGAAGAGCCACTGTAAACACAATTCGATTTATATTTCTGTGCAATTTCGCACAAACTTGAAGGTGGCCCGATACTAAATCAACTGTTGCGCATAATACATTTTTTTTAAATTAACTCTTATGAATGTGGCAAAACAAGCAATGACTGGGAAGGGGAGGAGGGACGGACACAAGGTTGGGCGAAGCAAGGACATGTACACAGCATCGGGAAAGCTAACCTGGAGGAGCAGTCATTGTGGTATTGAACTACAGTTAAAGCCCCTGAAATTGGTTGGGTGAAAAGAATGCGTGTTGCAGCAACGAGCCAGCCGAGCACAAGACAGACTACACAAGACAGACTACACAATGGGTTATTTACTCAGGCTCAGTTTGGGGCATTATGTACCCCTGGCCCTCACCTCTGCGGAGAAATTCAGAGAAGAGTGAGCAACTGGAAGGAGGTGGTGTAGGGACAGCGTTAGATAAGAGACAAAAAAAAAAAAAAAAAACACGAACAAAAAAAAGACCAGCATGAAAAGCAGCAATGGACAGGTATTAGTGAACGGACTGCGTGCGAGTTGAGGCAAAACAAAAAGGTATGCGCCATAAGTGGTTAAAAAGTAAACTGCTCCATGTAGCTGGGTCAGACGCCAGGGCGGAAACAAAACCCAAAAGGCGGGACAAAAACAAAGGGACCATTCAAATGCAAGATTTTGCGAGAGACACTACAAATAATCTCGCCAAACAAGCATTGCTAAAGCAATGCTATAGCGAGACCTAAAAACCAACTACAAGTGAAGGGTGTGGCCAAAACGCCACAGAAAAAAATACACCATGCCCCACAGACCAGCGCATGCGCGATGCCTAGGCTAGACCTAAATAAATGTGACCTGCTATGAGGACAAAGGCTCAAACCCAACTGGTCTTGAAGGGGTGGTGTCCTTTGTAGTTGCACTTTCCTCAAAAGGTACACCACTTGTGGTTACCTATGCATGACCTGCTCTGGACCACTGGTAGGTAGTGTACCTTTTGAGGAAAGTTAGACTACAAAAGGACACCACCCCTTTGAAACTAGTTAGCCGGTATCCCCTAAAAGTCTAGGGAGTTAATTGAACACTAGAACCAGAAGAGAGTCACCTGGGTTAAAAAGTTAGTTTACACTTTCACTACTCTTAGATAAAAAAATATTTTAGGAGAAGCTTAAAAGTCATTCACTCTAGTTATGGATCCTCCAGCCCTGAAGAATGCCCCAGACCGTTGTGGCTACTAAGGGCAGAAACCTGGTGACAGTTAAACAGGTTTGAGACATTGTCCTCATAACCGTTGACATTTAGATATACCTGGTGTACCAATGAATAAGAGGTAAAAACCTGGCAACATCAAGTTATTTGTAATAAGATCTGGATCCCGTATTTATCCATTTAATCTTATCCAAGAACTCCCTCTGCCTTTTTGGGGGGGGGGGGGGGGGGGGGGGGGGAGTGTACAGTCTGCCTTGGTGGCATTTAGCATTTACATACCACGTTTGGGAGGAGGATGCAGATGTTTGAAGCATGCCACGATTAAGTGTGTGAGGTTTCCTCTTACATATAAAGATTACTTTCTTTCCAAAACAAATCGTAAGCCAATGAAAAGAACAGTACGGTATTTTGGTTTCTATTCTGTTTCTTAGAAAAGGTAGACAACTGGTTAGAGAGACCTGCGATATCACACTTAATGTCACCGTACTCCCTTTTGTGGTAGGTTTTTAGATTAAAATGACACTGAACTTGGATCTCTAGTGATCAAGAAAGTGGTTATTCAACGGAGGAGCTCTGCCAAATGCCATCATCCTACTTGTGATCCTCACTACTAGAGGTAAGTAACCAGTGAGTTAAAGTTTAACAAGTTCTGCCAATTCCTGGTTTGTGGGGTCATTATTGTTCAGGGAAAATTATCACAGTGCACACCATCATCACAACCATGTTCTCACCTTTAGTGTTACAATTGTATGACAAATATACAGTCAGCGTGTTCCAATGGGGTTCCTCCAAGCAGTTAAACCAATCTATATTCCAGAACTGGCGATGGCCAACGTTTTCCACAAGAAAAATAAAATGGTAAAATGTACATACCTTCCTTATCGTCACCAGCTACTTCAGCTAAGTAACGATAATAATCTCCTTTCATCTTCAAATAGAAAACCTTGCTTTCCGATTGTGTAGCTTTAGGAACCAAGTGGTTGTCCAAAAGACCCTAAAATTAAAAAACCGTGATCATAAATCACACTTAATGTTCTCCCTTAGCGATTTTATAAAACATCCAATAATCAAAAAAAGGGAACACAGACACTCACGTTCAACAGTTAATGGAAGACCGGATTAACAAATAAAGGGTTGCCATAATTTTATCTTGAAAACGTCCAACAGCCTTACATCATACCAACAGGGCGTTTGCTTCTATAGCTAATAGGACTATCTACCATTCTCAAAGACAGAAATCAAGTTCATTAAGGTACAAAACAGGTATAGCGTCCTGAAAATGCGGGAAACTTTCACAAGTCATATTTTGTTCGAGGTCTACCTCAAAGTAGGTCGTACAGGACGTACTTTGTGAGAAAGTTCAGAGGAAACTAACGTTAGATTTCTGACTTCCAATGAGAGCACTCCATCTGACGACTTAGTTTTCTTTTTAACAATCTGGGAGCCAGAGGACCACACTTTTACCCTGACGGAAAAAGGCCAGTGGGTGCAAAACTTATCCCACCAGTAAAATAAAAGTAAGCTATGGCCATATGTGGCATTCAGAGATTGAAAACGTTCCTATAACTACCGTTGTGGTGGTCTTAAAGACAATCGATTTCTAAACAGGAATCAACTTTCAGTATGGGAAACTAGAATTCCACACAAAGGTTATTTCACCATGGTATAAATAAGAATGCTTCCAAAACATTTGTGATGAGTCAGCAATGAACAGAAGCCAATAATGTTTGCATCACAGGAGAAAAATGAAATCTTAAGACACCACTGAATGAGGACCTTGGCTAGTGAAACTTTGAATGGAACGGTTCAGTCACTAACCCGGGCACATTTAGTAGGACAACGATAAGCAGGAAGGTGTCAATGCAATGTTAATGTGCTGCTCACTCTGAAAGAAAGCTCTTGCAGAAAGAAACATACCACTGCACCATTGGTTCGTCCTTTAGTGTGCGCATTTAAGATGTGAACTATCCAAGCCCCACTCACTAAACCAGCTGATCATTTAACGACCCCTCAACTCCTACTATAGACAGCAATATTAATTTACAAGTAAAACTGGTACACTATGGTTATTCAGGATCATGCCCTTTAACACTTCAGCTCTAAGAGCCACTGTGGTTGCACTGGAAAATTATGGGTCACAGGGATACTAAATGAGGTTACAGTGACAATTGAAATACCGCCACTCCATGGCACAAGATGCCAGCAGATGAAGACTTGATAACACATCTTAAATAGCGCCATCCTCGAGTAACTCGCCAAAATGCTAACCATAGCAGTAGTATGCAAGGCTTCAAGAACCAGTGCCAGAATCAATAACTGGATAACACCAAGTGCATTGAGGCCTCAGGACCCAACTAAAGG
This sequence comes from Lissotriton vulgaris, assembly GCF_964263255.1. Classification (NCBI taxonomy): domain Eukaryota; kingdom Metazoa; phylum Chordata; class Amphibia; order Caudata; family Salamandridae; genus Lissotriton; species Lissotriton vulgaris. Next base: position 182,134 of record NW_028244456.1, on the reverse strand, counting down.
GAATGAAACTTGGTTAAAGAGGGACACCACGAGCTGCACAATTGTAAGCGCTCATGGAAACACGTCTGACAATCAAGTGAATAATATTCACTATCCATTCAGAAACCCGAGAGGAGGGAGTACACCATAAGGATTAGTGTTCCCCTGAAGAGTATTTACATGGTACAGGACTACACACAACACCACCACTTATTACACTTCGAGGCGGTTCCCAAGATGAATGCTTCTGACTGAGGCCGATCCCAGCTCTCCACGCAGACTCTTCACGCCCCTGCTCGAGCAGCATGGGGAGCCGAGGCACCGGGGGCCACAGTGGCCACAGAAGCAGCGGACACTGAGAAGACTTAGCTGATGCCCGGTGGAGCCGCTTGGTTCGGCTATTGGAGAGTCTGGCCTGGGTTTTCCCCGAGGCAGTCTCCTACCATGCCGGACATGGATTACTGCACCGATGATGCCGCTTTCAGACTCTTCCGCCTCACTCTGACCGTACCGTCCTCCTGTTGATTATCCAGCCTTGGAGGAGCTCTGGCTCCTCCAGATGACTCCGGATGGTGTTGGATTGCTCTAAGGCATGATCTCCCCTCTTCATGGGACTTCGAGACATCTTGGCCGATGTCCAGAGGAGCCGCTTGGTTCGGCTATTCAGGAGTCCGGCCTGAGTTCTCCCGCTGCCATCTCCTACCTAGCTAGACATCTGGGAAAGACATTCCTCTTCCCATTGCTGCTTCTGGACTCTTCCTCCCCTTACTGCCTCGGATCGAGTCACCGCTGATGAATGATAATGTTGCCAGCCTTGGTGCCGCTTGGTCTTCGCTGCTGCCTCCCCATGCTGGCTATCTACCTGGATATGCTCCGCCTCGTCCCCGACTCCTGAGACCCAAGAGATATTTTTCCAGATACGGAGGAGCGGGAGCCACGGCCAGCTGATTGTCTACTCCAATCCCCCAGTGGACCCGAGCCTGCACGCCTCCTCTCCCTTCCTCCCCGCCTTTGGAACTACATAACAACCACCCCCCCCCCGACTTCTTTTCTGCACTTTAAATCACGCTCCCTGGGTCACTTACATACATTACTTTATGAATTTTTAATCTTTTGCCTTGCCCGCCATTTTGTTGCTATTTTCCACCGATTCCTCTGGACCCAGACCCGCCACCTTGTTGAACATTTGTCCTTTTCCCTCCCCCCCCCCGCTTGACTATCACACATTTCTCCCTCTTTATGATTTGCCTTTTCTCCATCCCCTCCCCTCGTATTCGTGCACCCTCTCATAACTCTACTTTCGCCCTCCTCTACCTTCTCTTCCACCCCCTTTTGAGTTTCTTTCCACTTCCTGTTAATTTCCGTGCAACTGGTCTTAATTTACTGTACCTTCACTGTACTTGCTTCCATGTAATTATGTAACTTATTTAAACTCTTAACTCGCAACGTTAGCCGTGATTAGACGACGACATACTAACTTTTCTGAAATTTGGATCTTTTAACAATGCAACCACTACTGAAAATGAACAATTTTATCGTAAAATTGTGTGTTGCTGGAATAATATAAATAGCCTTGAAAAAGCCTGGTGCCACTCGCCACACGGGGCGAAACACGTGTCTGCTGTTCTCTCTTCCTTTTACAACGTTTTCTATGAAACACCTACGAGTGAAATGGACTAAATTAAGTGATAAATAAAAAAACACTACCTTTACTCCAACCTATGTTTACTGTGTTACATCCAAAAATGGAATTAGCCTACTAATTTGGCTTCATATACATGTCTGGAAAGGAGTAATACATGCTCACAACCTTCTCTCAACTCGATGTGGTGTAACCTAATCGAAAGCGTTCCGATACCTACGGGTCTAGCCAGCTCTATATAAAACTCAAATAAATCCTGATAAATGAGAAAGGTTTCATGTTTACTTAGTGAGGGTACGAGTACTGTGGTGTATATGATTGAGGTACAACAAGCTGGGGATCCTGGAATATGTGTAGCCCAAGAGTAGGTGGCATGAGGTAGTTTGGGGAGGGTAACTTATTAGACAGTATATGCCTTAGGTAGTGATCCCTCAGGGTCCCCTGCATGTTAGAGCACTGCTCATTAATCTCCCTAGAAGGCCACGGCAGTAGGTTGTTGCGCCCACTTGGGTTCAACAGATTCTCCAGCTGAACAGGCATTTGGAGAACTTGAATCTTATGGACAACAATTTTCATGGTTCTCAAGTGTACACTAACAAGGAACGATTCACACGAGTGGTTTCTGGTCAAACGTAGAGATGGTGAAAGCCTTGACCTACAGGAACACTGATCAGATCTAGAAAACTTAGGAGTTTAAACTGATAGTCTCCAATACAAGCCTGTCGTCAATCAGCCTCTGAAAAATGGGGTACAGCAAAGCCAACATTAACATTCCAAACCGCCACCACCAAACCAATGTTTGACAAAGTAAATCACAAGATGCTCAATTTTATGAACAGTGAGTACTTAAAAGCAGGGAACGCTTCATAAATTAAGTCTGGGTTTCTGTTACCATTAGTGCGCAGGTAACTAGGACTCTCCGAGTGCAGCCAGTTCCTTTTGCATTTTTAAATGTGGAGAACCGGCGTTTATCAGTAAGGTTCCTATTCTATTGAGAAAAGGCAGCCCAAATACCCCTGAAGAGGATACGAGAACTTCCGAAACGGCCACCCCTCTTATTCCCATTTTATAAGCAATATGTAGTACTGGACTAAGGTCAAGACTGTGGTTAAATAAATTGCCTAGCTAGGAGTCCTTTTTAGAAAGATAAGGACTCCTGATGAGCTATCTTGAGGACGTTAGCAGAAAGCATCATACTTTCTTTCGGGAGGTATGACGACCGACATTACATCAACACCCAGTGAATCCACTCCATTTCCTTTGCTAGCTGTCTGGACAGACGGCACATACAAACATGGAAATTATTCCAAGGAGTAGACAATGACACGTGCAGCTGCAGCAGAGCACTAGGACCAATGAGTATATGCTTGCCAAAACACTTATATGACTAACATAGAAAATTATGTCTGAAAGCCCTCCGAGTAGGCGGTACACCCCTCGTTTAAGAGCCCACCGGCGTGCAACCAGGTGCGGTTGAACAATCCCCAGAGGCAGGGAGTAATGTATTTCACTAGTGCACCAACTTATTATGCACATAGACAGCTGCGAGCGTAAAGAGGGATGAGCAATAAACGACAGGCCAGGCCCAATCCATGCAAGTTAAGGCACATCCCAAAAACGCTGCAGGAAAGGGTGGGTAACAACCGTATTTCAGAATGAATTCTCCTTGGCGTCTGGCACATCCAGTTTAACGGGAAAAGGCCACAGGAGCCGCCTGCAAATACAACTTCACAAAATCAAAGTACCACTCGGGATAGGGGTACAGGGAGATTTGCAAAGGTCCAAAACATTACCGAGAGAAGGCATTGCATTCAACCCGGCAGATTCGTTCACATGTAGGCCATAGCATGCCACAAAACATCAAACCGTAACCAAAACTCCAGCTTTAACAAAAGACGCCACGAAGGTGCCAAAATCAGACATTTGCCAGAACCTGAGGTGGCTGAAAGGGGGCAATGTTTCAATGGTCTACGCTTGAAATGGGCTGGCTGCACCCTCGTTGTGGTGAGTCCCTCAGTACACCACATGGATTAGTTTTCCATTGCGGCGCATCTTCGAGGACTACACCCAACCAACCCCACCGCGGTAACTCTGCAAAATATCCTGCCAGAGAAATGTTTCAAATTCTCCAATATCTACCTAGATACCCATGTTTATGAGGGAGCTCCATCAGCAGAGCCAGTCCATGCTTGTACACCCACAAATAGTTTGTAGTAGGAAGGTCAGACATCTGCATCTCAGATACCCAAACACGAAAACAAAGGGACACTTTGTATACCCAACTCCGCAAACAGCGTGGACAAATGGTGCAGTCTATATGATGCACTAATAAGCTCCCCATACGAGTGACTGATGCCAAAGAGCTGTCCTACCAAGAATCAAGGAGAAATGAACCGTAGTGCCTATAAAAAGGACCCCCCCCCCCCTTCTGAGGGTCTGGCTGCCTTCGGGGTCTCTTCCGTAGAGTGCAGTGCACCGCAAGTGCCATTCATTTCTGAAAGAGCATGAAACTCATTCCAAAACGGCTGGCAGTGCAGCATTCAAAGAGGACTGCCGGCGAATATGCAGGTGCACGTTCAGATGGCCAACTTGTAATGTTTCTGTACACCTTCATTACGAAATCAATGACTGCAGTCTGAGTGTATATGGGCATTCATTATTGATATTTAGGCAAAAAAGGTTTAAACACTTTTCAATAAAAAAACTGCCAAAGCCAATCAGCTGGCAGCCAACGCCGGGCTCCTGTTTTGCCAATTGTCGACAAAGGAATAAACTTTCTGAATTAAATATTTTATAACAGCCTAACGAGCAAATGTGCACGTGCATTTAAAATCCCAGCTTAACGTCCGGTCTGCTCAAAAGATGGCAGAGTAAGAACGGTTCAGATTAACAAACCCCTAAAGCAAACACTGACTCTGGCCTGCCACCAGCCCACCAATATGAGACGAGATCCACTAACTGCACCAATGAGAATCTGAGGTCTAGACATTTCGCAAAGCAATGCATAACATGTATTTCCTGTGTTGATTCAAGAGGACTGACCGAGCAACGGCAGTTTCCCCTCTCCATCATCCACTGCTAATCTTTCACTAAACACCATGACGTGATTACTGACAAACTTTTAAATTCAATGAATGCACCACACTGGTTTTAGATTTCACGTGCTTACAGCATTCATATTCAACTTCCTCCAAAATCAACATTGTGCAACTCCGCCTGCATACCTGATAGAATCAGGAAGTAGGGCCTACATCACTGATCCCAGATCTGCTACAATGATCTGTACATTCCCACTAAAGCGATCTAGCCAGCGCCCTTTCCACCCATTTCAAAGCAGTCATTCTCAAACCAAATCACGCATGGAAACCCATAGTTATATTTAGACTTGGGCATTTCCTAAATTTTTTAGCACAGAACTACAGAGCCTAACATGCCATTTTAGTGTTGAAAAGACCACAAAAAACAGCATTTTGACGAGTTAAGAGTCCCACAGGTTGTTTTTTAAGGAGCGTTCTAAAACAAAGGTGACAAGCTTCCAATGTAGTCATGGGCTTGAGATTTCCTAAAGTTCCATGTTCTGGAATCTCATATTTCACGATGCTCGTGTCTTAATGGAACGTTTCTTGACCAAAGGAGTAAGACAATAACAGATTCCTAGCTGGAGAGCAGTGGTGCAGCACTCTAAATAAGACCAGAAACTCAGAGGGCGATTTGTACACAGCAGAATTCCAGCTTGTATAGCAGGTCTGAGTTGCAAATTGTCTCCAGGCCTCCGACCATTATCCAAAAGTAAGCATAATCAGGGCACTTAGTAATGCTTCTTTGCATAGTCTTCTAAACGTCTGCATCATCCACGGCGGAAAGGAGGATTTTTAACTGATGCAGATCTAGTACTCAAATTTGTCGACACTGTGGAAGGGGAGTCCATTTAAGTGCTGTCCCCGATACCACCACCGGACAACAATGGAGCCTGGCAAATTAGATAACAGGGACTTCCCGATTTTACCCATCATTGAGAACGTCGGAAGGTCGTATCCAATGTTTGAGAAAGCTGGTGCTACGCCTCGGGCTGAACCCAGACCAGCAATTAAATACAGAGGTTCAGTTCGGCATACTCTCACAGCCTTTCAAGAGTTTGCTTGTACACGAGTTATACATTGTGTGGTAGATGGACATCACCTGGGAGTCTACCAGAGGATTATTAAGATTTGGAACAATTGCAGGCGTTAAGTAGTTGAGAACTATATCAACCAGCAGCTACTCATAACAATGTCAACTACAAAGAATTGTAGAACATTCCTGAATGCATGTTTTGCACTTGGAGGCGACACTGGTTTTCTTGACAAGATGGTAAAACATCGCATTCCAACACGGTTTAAAGGAAAATAATGATTGAACTACAACCATCAAGACATAAAAAACAACCAGGTCGTTGTGGGTGTATTCCTATCAACATGTTACAAATTGATCAAAGGTTACTTCTGCATACATATCAACTGCTACAATGTTAAGGTAAAAATCGATTTCACTGCTGAAGAAATTCTTTTAATTCAGTTTTCGTTTACTGGCACATAGCTATAGTTCACATTACAAAGGTGCTTACGGCATTAGCGACTTCTACCACATGGTAAAGCTTACACTACAGTAACGTGCTACACAAACTTGTTATCAATTCATGAAGCATGTCTACACCATTTCAGACACATCACCAGAAAATTTGCTATATAAAAGTGCCTCTAGACCAGAGTATTGCAAAAGATGACTTTCCCAATAATAAAGTGGATTGAAAACCTATGGCATCAACTTATAACCAAGACAGCAGCATTAACTACACAACACCCAATAAAAGCAACATGTTCGCATAACATGCAACGAAAACAAAACAAAACATTTGGGAAATGCAACAAACACGACCAGCAGAGAAATAAAACCAATTCATCTTACCAGTACATCATTGCAGATCTCTCTTAGCTCGGTCTCTATTTTCTCCCGGTATTCTTTGGCCATTTGTTGTTTTTTTTCACTGCCTTCCGTTTTCTGCTCGATACTAGAAACGACCCTCCACGACGACCTACGAGCTCCTACCACATTCTTGTAAGCAACAGACAGAAGGTTCCGCTCCTCGTTGGACAATCCACTTTCACCACATTCCTCCGTTACCTTCTTCATGTTCTGTGCCATGTCATCGTATCTCTCGGCCTGTTCTGCCAGTTTGGCTTTCTGCACCAGCTCGTTTTTATCCATGACTGCACTAGCTAAGTAAGAAAAATTAGGAAAGATTAAAGATCGCTCGACTTAAGAGGAGAACAGAAAGCATTACATGTGTGACATTGCCGTGGTTTCATAAGAAAGAAAAGCACATTTCTGTACTGTCTTTGGGTTGAAAGGAACATCAGTCTTCGTTAAAAAAAAACACTACGATGTGAATGACAAACCTCACTTTCACACAATCAACGGATTACGGTTTAATTGTACTTTAGGGCAATCAAGTACACAAATAGGGTAAAGGTTACAGGCCAATAAAACATGTCCAATTTAACAACTCTGGAAAATCGGGTTTCTGGTGGAGCCAGTCCACGCCAGCTGTGCGAGGAAAACCATTTTGAGAGGACGGAATAGGTGGTGAGGACGAAATGATTAAAAAAATAATAATAATAAATATTAAAAAAAAGGTAAAAGTGACATTTTACAAAGGCTTTTTTGTGCAGACGAGAACTCACAAAATAGTCTGCCTTGCACGCATTTTACCTAATCGATTAATTTGTGTGCAAAAGGCTGCGACTGTCGATAGCGCACAGCATCTGCGTCTGACTAAATGACACAGTTTGGGGCGTCGGTAGGGGAAGACAATGGTTTTGGGGCAGTAATGCTAAAAAGTAGAGAACACCACGACTCGAAAGCGGTAGTGTCCGAGCCCCCCCCCCCCCCGCGAACCATGACAGCCTTACAGGGTGGTCCAGGTTAAATTGGACTTGCATGTTGACACAATGGGGTGGGGGTGTTAGATGTCTACGCGTGTGCTGATTGAAACCCTCGCAATAACACAATGGTGACAAGGACAGGACGCAATCCATCCCCCACCAGTTTCTCGGAAACCGGTTGCTGGATCCGTGCAAGGAGCAGCGTGCATAACGTGCCCCGAGCACGCTTCGAGAAAGAGAGAACAACCCCCGCCCCCCACCGGAGGATCCGGGGGCGGCAGCATCTTGCAGCGGAGGCGGCTCGAGCATCTGCCCAACTGCGGATTGTCCTCGGTATGGAAAGGCGGTGGGCCCCCGACACAAGGCGGCGACAGGCACCGAAAGACTGCGATCACGCAGCCACACCCTGTACGGGGAAGCCCGCAGACACAAAGAGCCGTTCTTATGCGAACCAACATGGCGCAGGGCTTGGTCTGCCCCCTTCATTCTTGCGGGCGTGCCGCCCGGCTCCCTAACCTCGGGAAGGACACGGGGTGTAGATGTCGCTGTCACAGAGGACAGCCCGGGCCCGGCGGCCTCAGCACATCAGAGCGCGCCGCAGCGGGGCCGCGCGAAGCTCAACCTCGGCTACGTCACCACCTGGGACATAACGGACATTTTGTAACCTCCGGACCGGCTCCATCACCGCCAACACGGAAACCCCTCCACCCCCACGCCTTTCGCCTCCCCTCACACAGGGCCTCCGGGTCGCATCACAGATACAGGGCGCTGGCTCATCGGGACACAGTGGGAGATTGGACACTCCCGTTGCCTCACTGCGCACTATGACCGAAGAAAGAGCGACAAAACGTGTCACGGCTGCCCAGTGACCGCCCCATGATACCTGTTTCCGCGCTGCTACAAGAGACAGGGGTCTGGCTGCTCTTGGCGTCCCTCCGTCCGGGATAGCTGGGGAGCGGTGTCTGCGCGTCTTCTCTGTGCTTTCGGCTGCGCCGCCCTCACCAGTTCTGCCTCCGCCCCCTCTCAGGCTCCCTCAGCCGCGGGGTTTCCTCCAATCGCTAGCCGGGCTGCAGGGAGCATGACGTAAGGGCTGCTATGGCAACCGCTGATTGGTGGCCGCGCAGCACACAACCGTCGGATCGCTAGGGCGGTGCTCGAGCATGGCGGCCGCGAGCGGGGCTGAGTGCGCGTGGCCGACTTCTCTCACCCCTCCCGCTTTCCGCGGTGTTCTTCTGTAGTTGAAGCTAAACCGCCGGGCCGTTCAAAATGGCGTACCAGGGAGGGGGTTCTGCCTCTGTACGCTGGAGCGCGATGGACTATTGATGTTTCTTTCGCTTTCGCATAAATAGGACAACTGCCTGCGCGTGGTCAGACCAGCGTGAATAAGTGATGTAATTGGGTTCATGATGGGCCCTTGCGCCCTCGCCCTTTCAGGCGTTGCCCTAGATATGAACTCAAACGTCATTTTCTGTCCCAACATAACCATTTACCTGCTGCTCTCACAAAGGCCTCATCACCTTTATCCCCTCCGCTTTGGTGGAATAACCTATAATTTTTATGAGCCATCAATAAGTACCCACCAGTTTAGGACAACTCGGAGGAGTATTGTGAGATGCCTTGTTTTTTGTACGATTGTATACATGGGAAAATATCAGAAAATGTTGCATGAAATGAAGACCTCCCACAGATAAAGAACGAATTCAACTGTCAAGTCCCCGGCACCTTATTGACCCCACCACCTTGAAATAGGATTTCTGAGCTAGTATATTTCAACTTACTTTATTTACATGATGTCACCCTCCTTAGAATAGCAAATATCTAAATCTAGTGACTATCTTTCCACAGCGGCCAGTCGTAGCTAAACACTTACAACCACTGACACAGATATTCCAAAATCTGATGCACAGAATAAAGTAATTAACTGTACCGCTTCTTCTAAGGATTATATTTTGGTATCAAGTTAAGATAGGTAAGAAGGTGAGAGGAGTGTGCTAGGAGTCCGTGCGTGTTCATGTTGCCAGTAGAATATCAATGAAGGGAAATGATCGAGCCAGCACGTCTAAACTTTGGACAGTACTCGTATGTTTGATTTTTGAAATTTTACACAGGTACTGTATTTCACTACATGAGGTGACATATGTCATGTTGACTGCATTTTGTTTTTGTATAAGGTGAAAACCCTTAATATAAAAAGGCCATTGAAAGGGAGCAACACATCGTGCCATGACATAATCTCCAACTTCAACAGAGCCCAATACCATCAACTACAACTCAACAACAGCAGCAGGTGCATCACAGCATTCTCCACGCACCTGGGTTTTAGGCGGTACAAGCGTCTGAACTTTGGAATATTGTCCGCAGCACAGGTGTTCCAGAACATCTTTCGGGAGGTCCTCTCTTGCCTCCAGGTGGTGATGAATGTCAGTGATGACGTCTTGATATATTCCACAGACCATAGAAGATCATTACCGCTGACTCAGGGCCACCCTGCAGTGACTGTAATCAGGGCATAACCTTTCATCGAGCAAAATGGTCCTTCTTCCACACAAGCACCACGCTCTTTGGCTACATATTCACAAAGGATGGCATCCAGGTTGATACCAAGTGTAGGAAGGTACATCCTGACTATGGTTGCCCCCAACTTTTTGCCCTGTGTTTTAGCTGGTTTTGGACATAGTCGACCTGGGACCCTGCCAATCAGGACCCCAGGCCTACTGCTCTCTCTTTAAAATGGATTCCATGTACCCTAGGTGCATTTCCAATTGGTACTGGGCCCCCCTATCAGACCCTGTAACTCAGGGCATGGGTGTACCCAGGGCTGTCAGGGGCTGCAGCATGTATTATGCCACCCCTGGCTGGCCTCCTAAATTTGACACAACTGGCTGCTTGACAGCTGGGGCAAAGTCGTGTAATCACCCTTTGCTGTAGATATAGTATACCTATACCTAACCCTAAAATGGACACACAGATTCCTATCAGTCACTCCTATGGCAGGCCTTGACAATCCTGAAGGCAGAGTGCTTGGAATCGTGTGAGATGGTGCTCTGGCATGAGCTGAGCCTGTCTGCAGCTTGCGGAATCAAGTCCTAATAGCTGTTCCATGATATCGCATACCATATACTCTTAAGTGCATTATAATCCTCGCGGTTAAATGCTATCTTTGGTATTGCTTTATCAAAACATGTCGAGTAAGGTGTCATACGAATTGGAATACTAACCCCTCGCCAATTCTGGCGACAGGGTTAGCATTCCACCCTTCTAGAGGGACACGACATGTATGTAACTGTGAACCCCGGTTAAAGTTAACTGAAGCCTCAGCTCCACAAAATGGATGCTGCCACCACAGACACGAGTCTGACCCCCTGCAGCTGGGAGTCCTTCCAGTGAGGGGAGCCTGGACAAAGGGTTTCCTGTCAGGGGCGGTGCTAGCACCGTCCCAGACATGGTTTTGTGTATCCTGGGTAGGCAGGGCTTTACAGGAAGGTGACTGCTGAGTGGCACCCCGGTGCTCACTACGCATAGGCCAGTCAGAACCAGTTCCAGGGGCACACCAGCCCCTGGCCTGGGGAAGTCCGGCAGGGGAGAGGGGTGTAACCACCCCCCTCCTGGTCCCACCCATAGGCAGGACCTAGTCACCGGGTCAGCCCCCTTTTTTAGTATAAAGATGGGAGCGGGCCCCCTGTTAAAATTAGATCATCTTTGGAATCAAGATACCACTTTCTTCGAAAGGACTTCACGATTTCTTCTTCAAGATTCTCCCTTGTGGCTAAGGAGTAGTCACCCTGCATCCGCAGGCACCATCCTAAAGAACACTGCGGCCTGCTGCAAGTCCTTCATCACGAATCCGACGACCCAGCACGACGAGACCCGGCTTCCCTGGCACCTCTGACCTCTACTCACCTCTACAGCCAAGCTGAGAACCGTGAGTGCGACGAGACCTCAAGGGACCGACGATCGCCAAGACTGCACGACATCTTTATTGCAAGCCCACCGAGTCTTCCACTGGTGAGTGCTTTGGGGTCCGAGAAGCCCCAACCCTGCGCAGCTCCAGCACCCAAGATCAGCCTCCCTGCATCTCCACGATCGGCGTGGGGCCCTTCTGCTGTTTGCTGTGCACCGCGTTGTTTGGCTACTAGCCGGCTGGCTTGTGGCCTTCTGAACGACGCCCGACGACAACACTTCTGCTGGTCTGGTTGCTCCAGGCTGGCCCTTGCTTCCTTGTTCAAGAGAGGCACCCCGGACCCTCCTGGTCCACTCCAGACGCCATTTTAGGTCCACCGCGTGGGCTTGAATTTGCCAAGGCTTTGTTGCCCAATCCTGGGTCCAGCGACGCCGACAGCTTCCATCTTCGTGGGACAGCTCGATCCTCCATCCTGGTCGCCGACAACGCCTCCTGGTCCGTGAGATCTTCGAGTCAAGCGTCACCCACTCACCTAGTCGAGGTGGCTACCATCCGGTGCCCTCCTGGTGCCCACTGACTACTGGCTAGTAGTCTCGAACTTGGTCCCCTCTGCTTTCAGGTGTCATCTATCTTCAAGATCCAGGCTTGGATCCGACTGAACTTTCTTCACTGGTCACCGGCCAGCATCTTTTCTTCCGGCTCCTGGTCCGTCTACGAGGATTCCCGACGTCTTTTCAGACCTATGCAGCTGCAGCCCCTGGGCTAGGTAACTTCGGCATTTCGGTGCCCCAGCATAGCCTCACTATCCAAGGGTCAGAATCTACTTTCGTTTTCTCCCTACCAGGTCGGGTTCGCCCGAGAACACTAACTTTCTAATTCCTAGCTACCATAGACTTTTGTCCCGCATCTCGCGTGAGAGTGCACACACTGCACCCGAGTCCCCTAGGCCTCCTAGAAGTAATCTAACGATTCCCTAGTCAAGTCCTAGCGATTCCAAAAGCTATTAGTACTGTACTTACCTGCTAGTAATTTCGCATTCCACTTTCAGAGTATATGGTTTTCCGTGCCCCTCGGGCATTTGTATATACTGTGCTAACTTAAGTATTTTTGTAAGAGTTTTGGTTTGTGCTTAGTACCCTGTCCTCATAAAGAGTACAGGGCTGTTGTGATCTTTAAATAAATAACTGTTTATTTTCATAACACTTGTGTGGTGTCCTTTCACTTGGTATTCAAGGGGTATATGTGTGGTAAACAGCTGGCTTAACGCGCCCTCTCGAGTCTTTAGCCTTAGACTGCTCGTATCCACGCTACTAGGATAGCTGGTCTATAAGGTTGACTTACAACCAATCATCAATAAGGGTTGCTGGACTGATACATAGTGTTCACTAGAATAGTGAGCACTGCATATCAGGCCACCTTCTCACATTGGTGAGCAGCGGTTGGGATTTGAGCTTGCTGTTGTTTTACCACACGTATCCTAAGAATATCTTGTTGAAAGATCACATAAGTACTGTTAGGTACATATAACTAAAGCTTAGAATACTCTGAGTTCTACTGAACCAGCTGTTGTAGCTCCTCAAGGCTTAGCACACCTTGGCTGCAACTCTTAGCAAGGGATCAGTAGGTAACACATAGTGTAGGTAGGTGCATCACTTACACCACACTAGAAGCAGTATGTCGGCCACAGGAGGAAACACTGAGTCTCCCCTTGTGTCAGTTGACCCTCCACAGGTCATCCCTTCAAAATATACTGCTCTTAGCTTCCATGAGATGAGACAAGTGTGTACTCTCAGGAAACTAAAACAGGGGTCTAACCCCACCACTTCCTTTCTGATTGGTCTCTTAGAGGCTTATGATGCCAGTAGGGCTGGTAACCCAGACCCTTCTAATCCAGATGGAAGTTTGCCCTCCTTACAGGGTCCCTTTGATATCCATCCCCTCCTTGAGGCAGATGTTGCTGAGGATGAGGATGAGTTATCAGGGGAGGAGGCAGATAAGGGACAGCTAGAAGTCAGTAGACTAAGCAGGTCCAACTTAAGCAGGCATGAGCTTGGTACTGGGGGACTCCTGGGCCCACTCTCAGGTCAGCTTAACATTGGGAATGGACGAGTTAGGTCTCTATCAAGAGGCTCTAGCAGATCCTTTCGAACCAATGGCTCTCTCAACTCTTCTCACAGAGGAATGTCTTCCCCTAAGAGGAGAGTGTATGAAGCTGAAGAAAGGGCAGTCAAACTGAGGATTGAAAGGGAAGAACTTGCCCTGGCCAAAGAGAGACTTGCCCTTGCTAGAGAGCAAGAATTATGTGGGCTAGTTCCCACTGGTGGCAGCAATAAACCTAGCAATAGGGAAAGGAGTTTTGATAAAAAGCACCTGAATAAGATAGTGCCCCCCTTTAGGGAAGGGGATGACATCCACAAATGGATTACTGCTTTGGAGAGAGCCTGCACTGTGCAGGGTGTTCCCCAAAGTCAGTGGGCAGCTATCTTGTGGCTCTCCTTTGATGGTAAAGGTAGAGATAAGCTCCTCACCACAAGGGTGGAGGATGCTAACAATTACCAAGTCTTGAAGAATGTACTGGTTGATGGGTTTGGTTTAACCACTGAACAATACAGGATGCTGTTCAGAGACACCCAGAAAACTCAGTCTCAAGATTGGACTGACTTTGTTGATTGTGCCACTAAGGCTTTTGAAGGCTGGCTACTGGGTAGTAAGGTTACTGATTTTAAAGGATTGTATAATCTAATTATGAGGGAGCAAATCTTAAGTAATTGTCAGAACCAGCTATTACATCAGCACCTGGTAGACTCTGAGTTGACCTCTCCACAGGAATTGGGTAAGAGGGCAGACAAATGGGTCAGAACCAGGGTTAGGCCTAAAAACCAGGGTGGTGACCAGAAAAAGGAATCAACCAAGCCTCAAGAGAAGGGTGGGGATAAATCCACAGAGAAGACTTCCCAAGGGCCCCAAAACTCCAACAAGGGTGGTGGGTCCCAGAACACTCCTCCAGAGCAAAAGAAACCTTATTGTCATACCTGTAAACAGGTGGGCCATTACAAAAGTGATGCCAGTTGCCCTAAAAATGGCAATAAGGGAAATGTACCCCCAGGTAATACTCCTAAACCTCCTGTTACCACTAGTGGTAATCCCCCAGGTGGTGGGAGTGCCCCCAAGAATGTGGTGGGCATTACTTTGGGCAATCAGGAGGACTATGGCTTAGCCAGGTTCCCTGACCACACTCTTGTCTGTGAGACTGGCATGGGGTTTGCCAACTTCACTACTGGACCCCACATTTTGGGCAAGTATAGACAAGAAGTTTTAGTGAATGGTCAGAAAGTTGAGGCATTCAGAGACACAGGGGCCAGCCTCACCATGGTGAGTGACCATCTGGTCCCCTCTGCTCAACTGACCCCTGGTTTTACTTATCAGGTGACAGACATTCATGGAATGAAGAGAAGGCATCCCATGGCAGTAGTCAAGCTCAGCTGGGGTAATGTCACAGGGCCCATGAGAGTGGCAGTGACAGATAACCTACCTGTAGATTGCTTACTGGGGAATGACCTGGAACTCTCAGCATGGGCTGAGGTGGAACAAGAAACTCATTCCAGAATGATAGGCCTATCCAGACAGGTTAGTGGGGCAGTAATAGCTACAGCCCCAGTCCAAGCACCATTCCTCCCTGAAAAGGTTGGAAGGGCAGTGGTAGCCACTGCCCAGGCTCAGACAGACTTTTCAGAACAGGATAGGAGGGCTGTGACAGTCACAGCCCAAACACAGACTGAGTGCCCTCCTGAAAAGGTTGGCAAGGTTGAAATGGTCTCAGCCTCTACTCAGACAGATAGTGAGGTTGTGAAGCCTGAAACAATGGAGCACTCCACTCAAACAGAGAGCATTGAGGAGGAAGAAGAGTCTTCCCCCTCCCAGACACTAGGTGAGAGCCAGCCTCCTCAGGGAACTGACTCTACCCCTGTTGAAGGAACTGCCCCAGAGGTAGTCAGGCCTAGCCTGGCAGAGCCCCTGATGGCAGTGGACCCTTCCCAGGTGGGACCCAGTCTGGAGCAGGTAACCTGCACCTCTCTACCCTGCCTCAGTCAGCCCAGGGCTGAAGAGATCAGGGAGGCCAGTGGTGGACCCCAAAGGGCCCCCTGTCCAAAAGAACCCCTTAATCAGCAGATTAGGATCACTGAAGCTGGTAACCCTAGCCAAGTGAAAATAGAACAGACTCCTGAGGGATCCCCCTTAAAAGTAGTTAGGGAACTCCCACAGCTGGACACTGTTGGGCACAGCCAAACATGGGGCCTAAAAACCCCAGACCTGACTTGTCCCTCCAGTAAGCCAAACAGAGGGACTCAGCCTCCAGCTTTAGGTAGCCAGAGGCTGACCCTGAGAGCTCAGTGCATCTCAGCTAAAGAAAGAAAGGCACACATAATGAATGGTGATTGGAGGAAGTTGAGCCCAAAGGTAGAGGAGCCTCACTTCAGTACTCCATCCCAGCATCAGCCTTCTTCTTTCCCAAGACACACCAGAGACAGAGATTCCCTATGGTGGAGACCCTCAGATACCCTTAGGGTGAGTGGTTGCCTAGTGGACCATGACACAGGGGGAAACCAAGCCAGAGCTGGTCCTTCCTTATATGGCCACTTAGGTAATAGAGGCTTACCTGGACAAGGATAGCCTTATCTCCTTTCGTTTGGGGGGGGGTTGTGTAGGAAGGTACATCCTGACTATGGTTGCCCCCAACTTTTTGCCCTGTGTTTTAGCTGGTTTTGGACATAGTCGACCTGGGACCCTGCCAATCAGGACCCCAGGCCTACTGCTCTCTCTTTAAAATGGATTCCATGTACCCTAGGTGCATTTCCAATTGGTACTGGGCCCCCCTATCAGACCCTGTAACTCAGGGCATGGGTGTACCCAGGGCTGTCAGGGGCTGCAGCATGTATTATGCCACCCCTGGCTGGCCTCCTAAATTTGACACAACTGGCTGCTTGACAGCTGGGGCAAAGTCGTGTAATCACCCTTTGCTGTAGATATAGTATACCTATACCTAACCCTAAAATGGACACACAGATTCCTATCAGTCACTCCTATGGCAGGCCTTGACAATCCTGAAGGCAGAGTGCTTGGAATCGTGTGAGATGGTGCTCTGGCATGAGCTGAGCCTGTCTGCAGCTTGCGGAATCAAGTCCTAATAGCTGTTCCATGATATCGCATACCATATACTCTTAAGTGCATTATAATCCTCGCGGTTAAATGCTATCTTTGGTATTGCTTTATCAAAACATGTCGAGTAAGGTGTCATACGAATTGGAATACTAACCCCTCGCCAATTCTGGCGACAGGGTTAGCATTCCACCCTTCTAGAGGGACACGACATGTATGTAACTGTGAACCCCGGTTAAAGTTAACTGAAGCCTCAGCTCCACAAAATGGATGCTGCCACCACAGACACGAGTCTGACCCCCTGCAGCTGGGAGTCCTTCCAGTGAGGGGAGCCTGGACAAAGGGTTTCCTGTCAGGGGCGGTGCTAGCACCGTCCCAGACATGGTTTTGTGTATCCTGGGTAGGCAGGGCTTTACAGGAAGGTGACTGCTGAGTGGCACCCCGGTGCTCACTACGCATAGGCCAGTCAGAACCAGTTCCAGGGGCACACCAGCCCCTGGCCTGGGGAAGTCCGGCAGGGGAGAGGGGTGTAACCACCCCCCTCCTGGTCCCACCCATAGGCAGGACCTAGTCACCGGGTCAGCCCCCTTTTTTAGTATAAAGATGGGAGCGGGCCCCCTGTTAAAATTAGATCATCTTTGGAATCAAGATACCACTTTCTTCGAAAGGACTTCACGATTTCTTCTTCAAGATTCTCCCTTGTGGCTAAGGAGTAGTCACCCTGCATCCGCAGGCACCATCCTAAAGAACACTGCGGCCTGCTGCAAGTCCTTCATCACGAATCCGACGACCCAGCACGACGAGACCCGGCTTCCCTGGCACCTCTGACCTCTACTCACCTCTACAGCCAAGCTGAGAACCGTGAGTGCGACGAGACCTCAAGGGACCGACGATCGCCAAGACTGCACGACATCTTTATTGCAAGCCCACCGAGTCTTCCACTGGTGAGTGCTTTGGGGTCCGAGAAGCCCCAACCCTGCGCAGCTCCAGCACCCAAGATCAGCCTCCCTGCATCTCCACGATCGGCGTGGGGCCCTTCTGCTGTTTGCTGTGCACCGCGTTGTTTGGCTACTAGCCGGCTGGCTTGTGGCCTTCTGAACGACGCCCGACGACAACACTTCTGCTGGTCTGGTTGCTCCAGGCTGGCCCTTGCTTCCTTGTTCAAGAGAGGCACCCCGGACCCTCCTGGTCCACTCCAGACGCCATTTTAGGTCCACCGCGTGGGCTTGAATTTGCCAAGGCTTTGTTGCCCAATCCTGGGTCCAGCGACGCCGACAGCTTCCATCTTCGTGGGACAGCTCGATCCTCCATCCTGGTCGCCGACAACGCCTCCTGGTCCGTGAGATCTTCGAGTCAAGCGTCACCCACTCACCTAGTCGAGGTGGCTACCATCCGGTGCCCTCCTGGTGCCCACTGACTACTGGCTAGTAGTCTCGAACTTGGTCCCCTCTGCTTTCAGGTGTCATCTATCTTCAAGATCCAGGCTTGGATCCGACTGAACTTTCTTCACTGGTCACCGGCCAGCATCTTTTCTTCCGGCTCCTGGTCCGTCTACGAGGATTCCCGACGTCTTTTCAGACCTATGCAGCTGCAGCCCCTGGGCTAGGTAACTTCGGCATTTCGGTGCCCCAGCATAGCCTCACTATCCAAGGGTCAGAATCTACTTTCGTTTTCTCCCTACCAGGTCGGGTTCGCCCGAGAACACTAACTTTCTAATTCCTAGCTACCATAGACTTTTGTCCCGCATCTCGCGTGAGAGTGCACACACTGCACCCGAGTCCCCTAGGCCTCCTAGAAGTAATCTAACGATTCCCTAGTCAAGTCCTAGCGATTCCAAAAGCTATTAGTACTGTACTTACCTGCTAGTAATTTCGCATTCCACTTTCAGAGTATATGGTTTTCCGTGCCCCTCGGGCATTTGTATATACTGTGCTAACTTAAGTATTTTTGTAAGAGTTTTGGTTTGTGCTTAGTACCCTGTCCTCATAAAGAGTACAGGGCTGTTGTGATCTTTAAATAAATAACTGTTTATTTTCATAACACTTGTGTGGTGTCCTTTCACTTGGTATTCAAGGGGTATATGTGTGGTAAACAGCTGGCTTAACGCGCCCTCTCGAGTCTTTAGCCTTAGACTGCTCGTATCCACGCTACTAGGATAGCTGGTCTATAAGGTTGACTTACAACCAATCATCAATAAGGGTTGCTGGACTGATACATAGTGTTCACTAGAATAGTGAGCACTGCATATCAGGCCACCTTCTCACACCAAGCACTGCTTGCTTTTGGAAGAGGGGCACTCACCCTAACGGAGACCAGATACATCCACATAGAAAGTGAAGCATTGGCCATAAAGTAGGCCTTTGGCCATCTCTAACTCAGTGGATGACCCTTCTTTGTGGTTATCAACCATCAGCCACTGATCCCTCTATTCAAGGATACAGCTCCCCATCCCCTGCCCATGATAGAAGGGTGGGCGACACAGACTGTCGCATCATGGGGGGGGGGGGGGGCAGTAAGAAACAGATGCATCACCTCCCAACACAGTAAGAAACCAACCCATCACCACCTCTCCAGTAAGAAATCGATGCATCACCTTCTCTGCGCAACAGTAAGGAACCAACGCACCGTCCCTGAGTGTAAGGAACTGATGCATCACCTTTCCTGTGATGCTTTTTGCCAGTAAAAATGGGTGACAAGCCTTTCAAAGGTCTCGTATCGCCCCAAATGCCCTGCCAAAGGCACATCATGAGCTAGCCCCAGTTGGAAGGCTCTGAAGCGCTGGGGTACTGCCAGCACACAGGCTGACCCAGGCTCAGCAGCCTTCGGCTCACTATACAGAAGACCATTCTCCCAGTAAATCCAATGTGATCCAGACTGATCACTTGCTGCCTGGTTTGCAGCCTGCTGCTGCATACCAACAAGAGAAGGGCATTTCTGCTGCTCCTGGCAGTATTCCTCCCTGGAGGGGTCCCCTTCCTGCTGCCAATGGGTCACCTCAGGCAGGTCCCCCAGTTCGACCACTTGTTCCCCTGTAGGCTCCAGGGCATCCCCTTCAAGGTTTGCTTCCTCCTGGACCGTGGGAACTTCGGGGCCATTTTATCACACCCAAGCCTCTTCTCTTTCTGGCAGGTGCCTGGGCCACTGTTTCAGGCTCCAGGTCTTCTTGATCTGCCCTTACCGGCTGCCGTAGACCGAATGGTCACATACGCCCACTCAGGCAGACCCAACATCTTCAAATGAGACTTACTCTCCACCTTCTCCCAAGGGGAACTCTCCAATTAGTTTCCTAGCAGACAGTCAACAGGCATGGCTGGCCTCACAGACACTTTCAAGGTACCAGAGACTCCCTCCCAATCAAAGGGAACCTGTGCCACTTTGCAGAGGCACTCTAAGTTGTCAGCTGCAACTACTGGGTAGAATGTGTTGGGGACCACCTGCTTCTCAGACACTAGCTGACAATTGACAGCTGTGACACTGGCTCCAGTGTCTCAGAGTTTTCACATTATGGCAATTGATGGGCACCCACTGCCTGTACTTCTTAGTGTTATCACGCAGATGAGTTCTTGGGACCATCTCACGGTCTCCTAAAGAGACCAGGGTAATTTCTGCAGCACCCAACTCCTGCCCAGGGCTACACTAGCCATCTCCACGGGCAGTGCACCAGTGGGTGCAGTGGTGGCCTTCTTGGGATACCTAGGGTCCCCTATGAAGTGGCCCACCTGACCACAACCACAGCATGCCCTGGGGCCCTTCTGGACAGCCTTACCTGTAGGGACCCATGGCTTCTGTTCACGGGGGGGAAACTTTCCCATGGTTCCCCTGGGAAGAACTTTGGGGACCTTTTTTGTTGGGGACAGTGCCCACCTTTGTTAGAGGCTCCCACACAACCTTTTTGGACTCTGGTACTGACCAAGCGGTCCGCCTCCATAGCAAGCTTCTTCGGGCCAGTCAGCCTACTGTTAATCAAGTGCTGGCATAGCTCTGAAAAACAATTATCTGACAAGTGCTCCCAAATCATAGAGCCCCTGAAAATCATTCACCTGGCTAACCTTTCCCCATCCAGTCAGCGCTCTGCAAAAATAGGACATATACTCCACCCAAGTGCTTGACTTCAGCTTCTTACAGGCCATCAACTTCTGCATGCATAGCTCTGGGGTCAACCCATACCTCCTTACTAAGGCTTCCTTCATGGGGCATAAGACATCTGATCCTCAGTGGACAATGCTAGCAAAGTTTCCCTCCCCTCAGTTAGAGAGCAGCTCCACAACCCGCTCCCCGGGGACTCTCAGGGACTCTGTAGGACCTAATTGCTACCTCATATGCTTTAAACCACTGACCAATGTCCTCATGCTTCATAAAAATCCTTAATAACCTCCTTGGGATGTATACCTTTCCTTCTCCAGGCGCTGGTGGTGCGCTGCCACCATGGGGATTGGATTCTATACTTTTTGCTTTTAGATCCAGTTCCCTTAAACCTCTCTGCTAGGGCTAATTTCTCCATTTGAAATGCCAAATTCTTATCCTTTTGCCCCAGCTTGAGCTTTGTGAGCTCCAATTCATGCATCCTGTTTCTCTCCCTGTCCTCCAGCTCTTCAGCTCGAGACAGCCCCTTTGAAGATACACTGCTGCGCCCTGGGAAGGTAACCTCCCCCCAGGCAGACTCACATTCCTATCCTGCTGTCCATCTAAATTCTCTGTCTCCTCCATAGGCTGCTCAGCATGCTCACTGGCATTTCTTGACTCCAACCAGGCCTTCAGCGCCTTTTGAATTCCTCCTTTCTGGAGAGGCCGCTTACAGAGATTTAAAACTTTTTGCAAATAGCTTTCAACTGTGGCACAGTATAGGTTTCAACCCTATCCTCTTTAAACTAAAGATCCATGGATGCAATTGATGCTGGCTTTGACATGATGAAGATTGGCAGTTCTCAGTTGCAAAGAAAAATAGTTCCAAAGAAAAAGTTCCACCAATTGTATGTGGTTGCGTGATGGTCTGCACTCTACTAGTAGTGTACACCAATCACTGTATGTAAGACACAAATGCAAGTCCAGATCCTCACCGCTGACCACCAATGTTAGAAATAGGGGTCTCTTGTTGGCAAAGGTTGGGACCTTTGTCCAAGTAGGGACCATGCTTCCTAGTCAGGATAAGGAGACACACTTCTAAAAATAACCCCTGCTCACCCCCTTGGTAGCTTGGCACGAGCAGACAGGCTTATCTCAGAGGCAGTGTGTAAAGCATTTGTGAGCACATACAGTAATACAGTGAAAGCACTACAAATGGACACCACACCAGTTTGGAAAAATAAGTAATCTTTATCTAAACCAAACAAGACCAAAACAACAAAAATCAACGATACAGTACTAAAAATATGATTCTTAAATGGTAGAAATAGTTCAGTTCAAAGCAAATTGCTGATGCAACACTTTTCACACAAAGTTCCTTGGATGCGTTGCGCACACTAACAAAAACAAGGCAGGTGATGCGTTGGTTCCTCACACTCAGGGAAGGTGATGCGTCGGTTCCTTACTGCTGCGCAGAGGAGGTGATGTGTTGGTTCCTTACCGGAGAGGAGGTGATGCATCGGTTTCTTGCTGCGTGGGAAGGTGATGCGTTGGTTTCTTACTGCGTCCCCCAATGATGCGACAGACCTGGCGCCTCGATGTGAATCGATGATCCGGGACGATGCGTGGGTTCTTGCAGTCACACAGCAGGGCTTGCATCGGAATCAGTGCGGTGATCTCAGACTACGGAGACCGGTGCACTCGATGCAGCATGCATCGATTTCTTGAGCCGTGGGCAGGCGCTGCGTTAGTTTCTTCGGCGATGCGTCAGAAACAGGTACGGATGCGTCGCACTTTTCGTCATTGCGTTGCTTTTCCAGCTCCCACAGACAGAACAACCTCCAGAGGCCCAGAACAGTTACAGGCACCTCTTGGTAGGTCAGAACTCACAGCAAGGAAGTTCAGGGGAGCTGGGGGTTAAGTCTTTGTGTCCTCGAGACTTCAGGAATGGAGGCTAGCTCTTCTTCAAGCCCTTAGAGTTCTTCCTCAACCAGGGGACACAGCACACAGCAAAGTCCCTTACCCTTTCTTTGGCAGAAAGGAGCCACTGCCGGCCAATCCTAGACAGCAAACAGCACAGAGGCAGTATTCCTCCTCAGTCTTTCGAACTCTTCTCCTTGGCAAATGTTCCTCTTGATTCCCAGAAGTGATCTAAAAGACTGGGGTCTAGGCCCCTCTTTTTATACAGTAAAATGCTTTGTTCTCTGTGGCAGACAAGCCCTTTGCCCAGCCAAAACCAATTCTGTCCTCTCTGGTGCAGCTTCCTGGCAGGAGGTTGAGTTAGCATTGTCCTTTGCAGACCAGACCCATTCAGGTGCAAAAGCAATCTCCTCCCACTACTTTGAATGCAATTTACAAAGGGAGCGCTTGCACTTTGGCACTGAACAGCAGTGGCAAAGTGCCCAAAGCATCTAGCCCTAGACCAGCAAAACGAAGTCCACACCCAGCAAAATAACAGGAGGCAAAGGCAAAAATACAGGGGAAACCCATGCCAATCATGCCAGGTCTAACAACCCCCCACCCACCATAAGATGGCATGCTACATCATAGGGTTCCTCCTCAACTGTGGGCTACAACTCTTAAAATTAGGAGGAGCTCTTTGGATGTTTTAAATGGTAACCTATGTGAGTAAAATGTAAAAGTGAGTTAAGCAGTGTGAAATTAATACTGTTGCCTAAAGAGACTATTAGGTAGATTCATCAACACAAATTGCGATCGCAATAGCTGCGAAACAGCTATTGCGAACGCAATTCAATGATCCGCAATTCATGAAAAGAAAAGAAACCAAATTGCGAAATCGCAAAATATATTTTGCGACTTCGCAAATAAAATCGCAGAATCAAGGTGGAACCCCCTTTGCGATTCTGTAATTGCGATTTCCCAATGATTCTGCGATTTCATTTGTGAAGTCGCAAAATAATCGCAAATGCAATGCATGAAAAATTGCAATTAGCGAAATAGCCGAAAATCGCTATTTGCGAGGCGCAATTTAAGGAGACCCCAAACCAGGTGGTAACCATAAAGTAAAAAAAAAAAAATGTAAAACATTTTTCCTAACTAGCTACAGGTGCGGGGCTGAACAAACACACTTAAGGAGACACAGTAGGAGCATGAGGACATTCACAATGCCAGGACTCTACATGGTGGTCAGGCGGCGAAGGCTCCAGGCTGCAGCAAGGAACAGATGCCGGATCCAGGAGCGAATATTCCGCCAGCGGATCACACTCCTGGGCCAGACTGAGGAGGAAATCTACTCAAAGTACAGGCTGAATGGGGCAATGATTACCAAGCTAATCCGGGACCATGACCCTCTGATGTGGCACCCAACGAGGAGGACCAATGCCGTGCCCACCCATGTCCAGGTCTTGTGCTGCTTGCACCTCTTGGCCTCCGGAAGCTTCCAGGGGATAGTTGCAGTTGCAGGGGGGATGTCCCAGAGCACACTGTCCCGCTGCCTAAGGAGTTTCCTGGCTACACCATTACATAACATTCCCAACCACCTAACAGGACTTGAATCAAACCAAGCTACAATTTTACAACATTGCGCAATTCCCGCATGTAATTGGATGCATTGACTGTACCCACATCCACATCTGCCCACCCGCTGAGACAGAATACATGTACCGGAACCGCAAGTCCTACCACTCACTGAACATCCAGATGGTCTGCAACGCTAAGACAATCATCACAGACATAGTGGCATGCATGATTCCTTCAAATTCCGGCACAGCGGCATGCACACACGCCTGGCCAGGGGAGACTTTGGCGAAAGACACCTTCTAGGTAAGTACACATGCCAACAATTACAAACAGTACATCGAGACCATGTAGCTGCGCTTAACAGGCACTCACCCTCTGCTCCTTTCATTCAGGTGACAGCACCTATGGCCTCTGTGAGTACCTCCTCACCCCATACCTCAACCCTGCCACACCACAGCAACGGACATGTACCCCCCTCAGCGCGTGTTGAGACGTCGCACTGCTGCCTCATCATTCCGCTGGACTGGGATCGCACAGTGGCTGTGCACCGTGTCTGCCTCCTGGGTGGTGGTGGTGTGGCCTGTACCACTGCCATGGGTGTTACATGGGGTGGTTGCTGGGCTCCTGAGGCTGCAGGGGTGGCCCTGTCCACATGGGGAGGTGGTGGTACTGCTGCTGCTGGCTGTGATGGTCCGGGCCGTGGGGCAGGATGGCCCTCTCCCTCGGTGTCCTCAGGGTTCTCCTCTATGTGTAGGGCCTCGCTGTCGGTGCTGGGTTGTTCAGACGCACCTGTGATGTAAATGGGTGCATGATTAATGATATTTATCTTGCACATGGGATGTTGCTGCATGCATGCAGGCTTGCATTCCCTGACTGGCTTTAGGAATAACCTTCACTTGACAGGTATGGCTGTGTGTGGCTATCCGGGATTTGTGGTCAAACTACAGGTCCCACAATGCAATAGGGCATTTCAGGTGTGCATGGCCTGCATTACTGGAGTTATCAAATGGCTAGCTCTATAGTCATGGGCATTGTTAGGGGACGGGGTCGCAGTCGCATGGCACTTACCATGGGATTGTTGGGTGGGTCGGGAGAAGTCCAGCCGGGAGACCCCCACGCAGGGTGCAGGATTGAGGGTGTCCTCCACCAGGTCTTCCAGTGGAGTGTTGGGTGCAACAGTGGGGTCTCATCCTCCGGTGGCAAGTCGCTCCCCCAGCCTCTCAGCGATGCGTTCTTTGGCACGCCCTCTGAGGTCGTACCACCTCTTTTTTAGTTCATCGATGGAGCGCTGGGTCACTCCAACTGAGTTCACCTTTGCGCGGATGCGCAGCCAAACGCGCTGCTTGTCGGCCTCAGGCACCCTCCGGGACTCCTTTCCAAACAGCCGGTCATGGTCCTTTGAGACTCCCTCAATGAGGTACTCCAGTTCCTGCTCAGAGAATTTTACTTTCCTCTTTCTGCCTGGTGCACGGCTCCCTGCTGCTTCCTGGGACATTTTAAGTTGTTCTTTGTGTCCTGGTGTGGTGCTGCAGGTAGTCTGTTGTGGAGCTCTGGGCTGTGCTGCTTCCACTCTCAGGCTCTGTGTTCTGAATGAGGGCGGGAACTGCCTACTTTCTGGTTGTGATGTCATCATTGTGCTCGAAATACGACTTCCCGTTTTTGCGATCTCGTAATTAGCGAGATCACAATTTGCGATTTCGGTAATTGCGAGTTCACAATTTTTACATGGAAAACAGGCGATTCTGCGAATTTTATGCGATTTTGCGAAAATTGCAATCGGCAATTGCGGCAGATTGCGATTCGCTTTTTTTACTCGCTTTTCTTGATGCATCCCATTCCGCGAATTCTAAATTGCGATTCAGTGTTTTTCGCAATTTAGAATTCGCAGAATATGGGCTTGATGCATCTGGGGGTTACATCTTTATTTTTGTCTGTTAGGGACAGGATTAAAAACAAAACAAGTGATGTACGCGTTATCACAGAATTTACCCTCCTTGGAAATCCAACTGTAGAAAAGATCCCCAGGAAAGTTTTCACTACCACTCATGCAGTAATGCTCAGCAGAGTGATCCACCAGAAACAGGATATACTTATTGCCTGACTGTGTGTGTGTGGGGGGTCGAAGGGACCAACTGTATCTACTTCCACCCGCTCAAATGGAACACCTACAACTTATAGAGGTACTAACGGTGCCTTAGTCCTCCCTCCTGTCTTATCCCTCCTTTGGCAAGCAGGACAGGTTCTACAGAACTGCTCTGTGTCTCTGAGCATCCCATGCCAGTATAACAGAGGGTCAGAACTATCCTCGGTTATTCTAATCTCTAAATGTCAGTGACAACAGGAAGTTCTTGTGAAATAATGAAACAACTAGCCTCTTGCTAGTCTCTGGCTCAGGATTTTATGGCTCACTATAAAGATTAATCACTGAACGTGAGACCACTAACCGGTCCCAGGATGCACTACAAAATGTCTTGTAGGTTCGACAATTTTAAATGCAAACACCAAAGTTATTCCCAAATGATCTACTCCAAATTCATGACTATTCATTCATCTTTTAATTATGTCTTCATATCATTGTCCACTGTTAACTTCACAGTAATATATCTTGTATGTGCCAGATGACTGTGGCCTTGAATTAAATTAATTTGTGTGCTGCCTTCCCCTCTTCTCTCGGCCCCTTCACTCAAACCCAATGCATTTCAGGCCATGAGACCCTTGTCAGGGGTCACTGTAACACAATTGAATAAATTGCGCTGTGAGAACCACTCCTCATCCCTAACCACACTCTAAAAAGAACTGAAGTACAGTCTCACCCATATCCAGCATGGGTGATATAACCAATGACACCATGTGCCCTAAACTCATGAAAAAGTCCAGTCATGCAATAAGCCTCTAGAAAAAAACTCAACCCCTTCCATGTGTTCAGAAGTGAAGGTAATGCACTAGAGTCCAAACATGACATGCCTGCCTGAATTACATGTGGCATGCTGTGTGAACCATATTACAAATATATGTCAATCAGCCACCATGTGCACCTGGAAGTTCGTGCATTTTCACTCAACTGTGGATTCACATGCATACCACATAAAGCCTGAATATTAAAACACCTTACGAGATACAATCCCCAAACGGTAAATGACATTGAACAAACAATGTAATCCCTGTGCCTCCACAAATCGATACCAAGTGTTTAGTAAAAATTAACAATGCATGCCTTCCCATGCAGTGCTAAACCCTAAAGCAACCCTATCAATACCGTGATACAATCCACTCACCAAATGCGTGCTCTCTAACTTCGATTCGCGTGGTAATCACTGTCACTGGGTAAAATCCGGACGTGCGAAAGTCTAACATCTAAACGAGCTGCTATTTCACTTGTCAGTGGTCACAATAACATTAGTAAAAAGACTATCCCATCTCCATGTCTATCATCCAGTGCAACCATGTATAAGGACGGTAGCCAAAAACATGAAGCAGAAGTGACAGTGATCTTAAAACATAATCAAACTACAATGGACAAAAAATATGCTGAGAATTGCCAAAAGTAATATCTTAATGAACACTATAGTGATGCTCACGACATACTCCTGAAAACGTAAATAGTGACTAATGATGCTGCCTCTGTGTTGAAATATAATAAATATAAACATGTGCCATTGATTTGAAACTGAGAAAATTATGAATTGTTATATACCATATATGATGGAAAGTGGTACAAGATATATATATAATATATAAAGAGAGCTTCAAAATAAGAAACATCATAACCAAATATTGGAATGTGCTTAAAAAGGACCCTGGCATTGGAAGCCTAATAGGTGATGGACCTGCAATCTCATTCAGGAAAGCACCATCTCTTCAAGACACACTAGTCAACAGTCACTTCTCCAACAAAAAGAAACGTGGCTGCAAAAGAGACTGAAAGGATTTACGAAATGTATGTCATGTAAGGCCTGTAAAGAAGGTAAAAATCTCAAATCCATCAAGGACCCCAAAGGACATATCTTCGAAATCTTGAACAAAATCACCTGTGAATCACATTTTGTAGTATATTTATTGGAGTGTGACTGTGGAAAGCGATATATTGGAACAAGAATTTGTGCCTTAAGGAAAAGAATACTGGAGCACATACGCGCTATTCAAAACAAGGATACAACCTATGCAATAGCTAAACATATGTTGAGTCACAAAAACAAATCTTGGCTGAACATAAAGTACTCTGGTATAGCGATGGTGCCGGAACACGAAAGAGGCGGCAATCGACTGCAAAAATTAAGACGGCTAGAATCAAAATTAATCATTCGATTCAAAACTAAGATCCCAAACGGATTAAACGGAGACGAGGAAATGCACGTACATCTTTGACTAGAGAACATTGAAATCTGTAACCTGTAAATAATCTAAAGGAAACAGACATAAAAACTTATAAATGGAGAATTGAAGCCTATGACTCAAATACAACTAAAAGATTAACTTTTTTAGAAACTCTCACCAAACTGTTATAGTGTAAATTACAGGCAATTAATAATAGAAACAACTGGAGAATGTGCTTGACGTATGACTCATGTGCCTTGCAGGAAGTATTTCCATCAAATGTGTTAGCCTCAAACAAAAGTTTTTGAATTAGATAGAAATAATCGCTTATGAAAAAATGTAAATAGAGGCAGCAATGTCTTCAAAGTGTTTAAATAGTGTATATAATTTGTAAATATTTGGATCTGCGAACCCTGTTTTGTTGGTGAGGGAAGAGAACATCGACCTAAAGGACCTATCCAAGCACTCAGCTTTAAGAAAAAAACTCATTTGACAGGAACAAATGTTTTTACATTTGGTTTCTACTAACTGCAAGGGAAGCAGATATGTAAGCGGCAAAAAGGTCAATTAGGCACTCAGCCTAAACCTTTGCCACCATAAAGTGGAGACATTGATAAATTATTTGATGAAATATGCATGAAGCATAGTAAAATATGTCCGACGGTAATGTTCAAAATCCTCCGACAAAATGGGAACGCAGATAGGCTATTAATTAAATAGATAGCCATGCCTTGAACTACTAAGCCCACAAAGCACCTTAAATGTATAAGTGGTGACCTAGTATAAATAACCAAAAACAAATGAAGGACTTGTTACTACCATGATCAGGAACTGCTGAAAGTTACGAAACGCGTAGGTGAAGGAGGAAGATTCCGAGTGAAATAAATCGTGTTTAAATCATCCAAAGAGAGTGCGTCGTATTTGTTGAACCTTGCTCAGACATATATATTTTTGGCCAGCTCCGTTCCGCTCTTTCCCTGGGGGTGATTGGTCAAGCGGGGGCTGAGAAAAAAGGGGGTCCCAAAATGTGTTTTCCCCATGCAATTTACCAAAGGGACCTTTAGCCACGGCTACAGCCCGAACGCCTGAACGGAATTACACCAAATTTTGCAGAGAGGTAGTTCTCAGTTCCGACTTGTGCCTTTGGCCTATTTGGTGTCAATCTGTTCAGTAGTTATTGAGAAAATTTTGGTTAAAGTCATTTATATATCTATGGGCTCGGAGGATCCGGGGATTGTGTGAGGAATGGCCTCATAGGATAAGCACACCGCCCCGATCACGCGCTCAATTCTAATTGGCTGTCAAGCGGTTGTAAACATTCGAAACCAGGAACTGTTGGCAGCCATTTTGTGCCTCAGTAGAAGCAAGGGTGAAGAAGAAGTCTGTGAAATATGTGTGCAAACTGCGCCAAGGGGGCAGGGTAGACACATCCTAACCCCCTAGGCCTGTGGGATGTGCGGATCCTACTCGCATCCCGCGATATTAAAAAGAAAAGAAACGCGGTCTCCAAAATCCCGGGGGCATTGTTGAAAAAATAGTGTGGGGGTCCCAATCACCCCCACACTGCCCAGGGGACCGCCACCCCCTGGGGCTCTAATTTAATATATGCGGGGTCTCACAGGGGGGGGGCTCTCAGGCCCCACAGATCCGGGGACCGTCACCCCCGGGCTCGATTATATTGTATGCAGGGGGCTCGTGGGGCCCCCCCCCCTGCAGCCCCTGGGACCACCACCCTCGGGCTAAGAATTTAATATATGCGGGGGGCT
This sequence comes from Lissotriton vulgaris, assembly GCF_964263255.1. Classification (NCBI taxonomy): domain Eukaryota; kingdom Metazoa; phylum Chordata; class Amphibia; order Caudata; family Salamandridae; genus Lissotriton; species Lissotriton vulgaris. The sequence goes on along the minus strand of NW_028244456.1, from coordinate 151,912 downwards.
CACGGGCCACCCCGCAGCCCCGGGGACCACCACCCCCCGGGGCTTGAAACAAATGGGTGGGGGGCTCTGAGGCCCCCACGCCCCAGGGACCATCACCCCCGGGCTTTTAAAGAATGTGGGAGGGGGCCATGCGGCCCCCCTCCTGGAGCCCTCAATGGCCCTGGGGACCGCCAACCCCCAGGGCCGGCTCCTGCAGTGTCCTGGGGTGCCCACCCCGGGACACTGCTGTTTGCAATGACAGGGCGGGAGCTTCCCGGCTGCCACCCTGCCATTGCAAACTGCTTTGCTTCATTGAAGCGAGAGCAGGGAAACCTGCTCTCGCCTCAATAAAGCAAAGCAGATTGCTTTTCCATATGGGGAGCAGCATGTTAGCTAGTTGCACCCCGGGGACCCTCAGTATTCAAGGGGAGTTAATCCCCCAACTTAAAACGTGCCACGGGGCGCGTTTGCACAGTGGTGAAGGGAGGTGCCTGAGTTCACATGTGTGCAAACACTCCCTGTGACGTGGTTTAAGTTGGGGAATTAATTCCTTGTCAATACTGAGGGTCCCTGGGGGCCAACTAGCCCACCAGCTACCTCCAGTAAGTGCCACGGAGCTGCGTTGCAGAGTGTTGTAAAATGGGACATGGCTTCTGAACACCTCTCTGCAACGCATCCTCGTGGTGCATACTGGAGGTACCTGGTGGGCTAGCTGGCCCCCAGGGGACCTCAGGATTCAAGGGCACTTAATCCTGCAGCTTAAAACGCGTCATAGGGCGTGTTTGCACACGTCACCTCAGGACCTGCCCCCTTCCTTCACCATTCTACAAATATTCTTCTAAAATCAGCCGAACTACGAATTCCGATTTACTCACCTGTTATCAGGAGAGAACCCAGTGCGACATCTTTTAGCCCAGCACTGACCCTGAAAAGTAATTCTAAGCGTACCTACAGTAACTTGTATTTCCTTCCATAGGAATCCATTGTGTTGTTTTCAGCAGAAAAGTTTTTAAGTGTTGATTTTTGAAACGTACAAATATTCCTCTAAAATCAGTCGAACTATGAATTCTGATTTCTGAATCCTGTTATCAGGAGTGCCCTCAGTGCTGCTTCTTTTAGCCCAATTGCAAAAAGCACAGTTGATGGACAGAATTCAGAACAATGTCTTACATTCACCCCAGTACAAAGATCTGGGCCTAAATCCATTGTTTTTTTGCTCTCCACACCACCCTAGGTCGGACACTGGCTATATGCAAATCAGCCTTGACCCTGTGCCTCATGGGAACAGTCCAGCCCGAACTACCAAGCCATGTCTTTCCTAGACCGGAAACAAGCATCCAAGTACCGGTTTCTGGCTATCAGCGTTCCTCAGCCTGGATAGCTTGACTCCAGTGATGTGGAGAACCTGGGACCCACGTCTGAGCATACCCAGCCCACTCGGGGTGAAAATTGCAAAAAACACAGTTGATGGACAGAATTCAGAACAATGTCTTACATTCACCCCAGTACAAAGATCTGGGCCTAAATCCATCGTTTATTCACTCTCCACACCACCCTAGGTCAGACACTGGCTATATGCAAATCAGCCTTGAACGATGGATTTAGGCCCAGATCTTTGTACTGGGGTGAATGTAAGACATTGTTCTGCATTCTGTCCATCAACTGTGTTTTTTGCAATTTTCACCCCGAGTGGGCTGGGTATGCTCAGACGTGAATCCCAGGCTCTCCACATCACTGGAGTCAAGCTATCCAGGCTGAAGAAGGCTGATAGCCAGAAACCGGTCCTTGGATGCTTGAGTCCGGTCTGGGAAAGACATGGCTTGGTAGTTCGGGCTGGACTGTTTCCATGAGGCACAGGGTCAAGGCTGATTTGCATATAGCCATTGTCTGACCTAGTGTGGTGTGGAGTGCAAAAAACGATGGATTTAGGCCCAGATCTTTGTACTGGGGTGAATGTAAGACATTGTTCTGCATTCTGTCCATCAACTGTGTTTTTTGCAATTTTTACCCCGAGTGGGCTGGGTATGCTCAGACGTGAGTCCCAGGCTCTCCACATCACTGGAGTCAAGCTATCCAGGCTGAAGAAGGCTGATAGCCAGAACCCGGTCCTTGGATGCTTGATTCCGGTCTGGGAAAGACATGGCTTGGTAGTTCGGGCTGGACTGTTTCCATGAGGCACAGGGTCAAGGCTGATTTGCATATAGCCATTGTCTGACCTAGTGTGGTGTGGAGTGCAAAAAAACGATGGATTTAGGCCCAGATCTTTGTACTGGGGTGAATATAAGACATTGTTCTGCATTCTGTCCATCAACTGTGTTTTTTGCAATTTTTACCCCGAGTGGGCTGGGTATGCTCAGACGTGAGTTCCAGGCTCTCCACATCACTGGAGTTAAGCTATCCAGGCTGAAGAAGGCTGATAGCCAGAACCCGGTCCTTGGATGCTTGATTCCGGTCTGGGAAAGACATGGCTTGGTAGTTCGGGCTGGACTGTTCCCATGAGGCACAGGGTCAAGGCTGATTTGCATATAGCCATTGTCTGACCTAGGGTGGTGTGGAGTGCAAAAAACGATGGATTTAGGCCCAGATCTTTGTACTGGGGTGAATGTAAGACATTGTTCTGCATTCTGCCCATCAACTGTGTTTTTTGCAATTTTCACCCCGAGTGGGCTGGGTATGCTCAGACGTGAGTCCCAGGCTCTCCACATCACTGGAGTCAAGCTATCCAGGCTGAAGAAGGCTGATAGCCAGAAACCGGTCCTTGGATGCTTGATTCCGGTCTAGGAAAGACATGGCTTGGTAGTACGGGCTGGACTGTTCCCATGAGGCACAGGGTCAAGGCTGATTTGCATATAGCCATTGTCTGACCTAGGGTGGTGTGGAGTGCAAAAAAACGATGGATTTAGGCCCAGATCTTTGTACTGGGGTGAATCTAAGACATTGTTCTGCATTCTGTCCATCAACTGTGTTTTTTGCAGCTTGCTTCTTTTAGCCCAGCACTGACCCTGAAAAGTAATTCTAACCATACTTACCAGTAACTTGTATTTCCTTCCATAAGAATCCATTGGCTGGTTTTCACCAGGAAAGTTTCTAAGTGTCTATTTTCACAAACTACAAATATTCCCTACAAATCACCTGTATGACTTAAACGCATTCTTTCAACTGTTTACAGGAGATGCACCTGTGCTGGATCCAGTAACCACCACTGAGTAAGAAAAAGTAACGTTAACACTACTTACCCACTAAGTGAATTTCCTCCCATAGGATAACATTGGTGAATCTATGTGAAAAAGTTTCGAAGTGTCAACTTTTAAAATACAATATACAAATTTGTTTGCCTGGTGGACCACTAATTCTAATTGTGCCCTCTATCTTTTGAGGGCGCTTTATTGCAATATCTTTGGAGGTTATACAGCCATGGACAGTCACCTTAAAAACCTCCCAGACGCTCTATTTACTTGTAAAAATATCTTATTTCACTATGCCCCTCACGGCACCAATCTTCATCCTCAAGATGAATGTTATTAAAAACCCATCTTGAACATTAATGTTTCCCAACCCTTTATATCTCCATTTTTATCAAAGCTTTGTCGGAAAAAGCATTTGAAATATGTATATAATTGTTTATTCTTAAATTGCAAGAGATGAGAAGGTAATCCAGTCGAGCTGCAGTGCTATATTTAGCAAAAAAGCACAAATATTCGTTCTTTTTTGGAAACCTTTCCCGCCAAATATCAATCAGATCTAATTTTGTTTACATGTGACATTGCTGTAGCCATACGAGGTTTACTTTGTTTACGTGTCGCAGAGAATGAATCCATCTCCAGATTTGTCAAAAAATTAAAATCACCCACTATTACTACCATTCCAGGAATATATATGGGCACGCGATATAGAACTAATAGAGGTGATGGGTTATCTTCTATTGATTCATATATTGTGGCAATTGTTAATCTGCACTTATTAATTAATCCACTACCCAAACCCCATCTCCCCTCTTTATCTGTCTGGAATGAGGAAATTTGAAAGGGGAACAGTTGATTAATAAAAATTGCAATCCCCCTTTGGGGGTGGCATTGGCTGATGAAAAATATTGACCACCTGCCCCGTGTCTAAATATGCTATGTGTGGCTTCCTTCTTCCACGTATCGTGCATCTCCTGCATTAATGCAATAACCAGGGTATAGCCTCACACCCATTCACTAATAGCACGAGCTTTGATTTTATTATTGAGGCAATTTGCATTTAGGGAGACGATACTTATTAAATCTTTATGCATTTATATTCTAAGGGTTACTGCCACCCGATACCATTCGAACTCCATATTTTAAAGTGCAGTGTGCGTTTATAATGGAATGGCCTCTATTGTTCCCTAAAACAATACCCCCACCCAGACCCTAAAGTTCATATAACAAGAAAACTGCACATCCTTCATCAAAAATGTTATCATATATATTTTTCCCTCTTTTTTATTTAAAAGTTTTGGTGAAATCATCTCACAATGTAAAGTGCCTATAAGAGATAAAGTGCAATGTGTAAAGTGCGTACCCAGTATTGCACAGAGTATAAAGTGCATATTGGGTTTATCTAGGGAGCAGGTGGATTAAAATGCATATTTGATACTTATAACCAAAACCCCAAAGTTAAAAATATCACCACCTTTGTTCAATAATACCCCTGTCCACACATTTCTGAAAATCCGCCCTGCCGATTCGGATACGCAATAATTACCTAAAGTGCCTGTGCAAGCTAAAGTGCATAGGCACCTTTTCTTTTGAATGAATATAAAAAAAGCGGTCTCTACTGAAGTTTAACTTCATTTAGCATTAGCCAATGTTTTCAATAATCTGATGAACTCTTTCAGTACAAAAGGATGAACTCTGGGGGGCGCTAGGTGGGGCACATCCAAAATGGCCACACACCTGTGAGGCTCAGGAAGCTCGGCGATATAATCTGTCATTTCTCCGCACATCTACCAGCTATTACTGGAAATTAAAACTGCCTACCTGCTGATCAGACCTTCCGACCGCACTGGGTGAAAAATCACGTTCCGGCGCTCACCAGTGGGACTTTTCAGGCTGTGGTCACAGAGGCGAGCGGCGTAGCTGGAGACCTGGGTGGCCGCTGCCCCTACTCGAGCCCCAAGAATCCCACGTGGGGCTAGGCCCGACATTTACAGGATCAGTGCTGAAGATCCTCCGCTGCACGCCAGTTTCCTCTGCATCGGCGTGTGCCTTGCCTCGCTGCTTGCGCCTTCAAATACAGATGCCTGTATCCTGCACTCGGCGAGATAGAGGTGAGACCCACGTCAGATGCGACCATTTCTCCTTGGCGGGTAGCGCGCCATTTCTCTGACTCACACGGCCGCGTTGGGCCCACCCTCCAGGGACAGTGCCGCTATCGCATCAGGGGCCTGCCATGCAATGCACCATCCCGCGGGACCTCACAGCGGGGATATGCCCGAAGTCTGACTTTACCCACACGAGCCCAGCCTAATTGGCCCACACAGCCTCTAACCAGCTCTGGAGTCCCTATACCGGCAGTCCTCCCCATTCAAATTTCTCCCGCAAAACCGCGGCTAGCCATCATTCCTCTGCGGGGAACTGTTGACACTGCCACCTCCACGGAGCCCATACTAAACCCTGTCTGTCTCCAGACACCGGCAAGCAGACGCTCTCTGCCTCATCACGACTGCCTCATACCGTTTATGTCCCTTCGTGGCCTGCTTCTGGACATACTCCTGCAACTCCTTTTAACGCACTACTATCTGGGACATCTGAATCCTCATCTTTTAATCAGCAACACCCCACGAAGAGGTTCTATCTTTAACACGCTGACTGGGCAAGACACTACATGCTGCCGCTGACAGCCAGGTGGTGAAGCCCCCCCCCCTCTACTTTTTGTGTCTTCCCGCCGTTGAGCTGCTCTACGACCCCAGAACTCCCGGTGATACCCCTCTCCCCAAGCCTGTTGTGCTTCTGCTTAGACTTGAAACACCTCAATAACGATCATTTTGGGGATTGGGGGACAACTGCCAACACACGCTGCTACATTGTCTGGATGCGTGGAGCTGTGAAATGGGGAAGCCTGACAGCCGCCAACCTAGACTGACCTTTGATGCCAAAAAGGCCGCAACACGGTCATCCTCTGTGGACACTGAACTCACAAATATGGATCAAGCGCAAGCACCCTCCTAACCTGCTGAGGATGACGTTAAGACACTGCTTTTGGCTGTACAGCATAGTCTATCAGGCCTGTCGGGGAAGATGGACACAATGAACAATTGTCTGGACTTGTGGAGGCGCTAGAGGGCGCCAAGCAAGATGGCCGCACCTGTGTGAGGCTCTTGCAGCCTGGGCTTTAATCCGTCATCCATCCTGCCCATCCTTCGACTATTGCCCTGCTGAAAGGCCCCACTCTATCACCCTGATCGTGGAGCGTCTCGGGGGGCCAGCTGCAGGACAGTATACTGCCTTGATCTCGAGGTGCTCGCTTGCCGATCCCCACCACCCTCGTCGATAAAATGGCGGCCTTGGCTCTCTGGAAGCCGGAGGGGGACACTGGCAAACTGCCCACTGTGACGCTGGCACACTGAGAAGACATCGGCGCGCTGTGTGGCTTGCCCTCGCTGGCGGGGTAAATCCTGGAGAGCTGAGCGACACCAGTGAGGGTAGGAGACCACCCGCTGCTGCCGCTGAGATCCCTGTGGTCCGCTGACGGGGTGCTGCGGGGCGTACCGCGGAGTTGAAGGCCCTGGGGGAAGAGTGCACTGGATCATCGCAGTGAGTGCTTCACGCCGCGTTGGGGACCCCCGCCTCTCCCGCTGACACGCCTGCAGTTTTCCAGGGTTGGTGCGGCGTTACATATGATCCTATTGTTCCCTACTTAGCAGGTTGTGGCAGCCAGGAGGGCCGGGAAGGGGGGCCCCTTCGGTGTGAGGCCTAGCGTGCGCGGCCCCTGCTGGGATGCTCTGAATGGGAGAGAGGACACACGAGCTGCCAGCTTAAAGTCCCGGGGTGGAAGCTGCCCTGCATACGCTGCTGTTTCTTTAATTGGAGCTGTCCCCCGGGTGCCCTGATGTGACGGTGATGCGGCCTAGCACCTGCTAAATCACTGTTGGGACTCGGCTCTTCCCTTCTGGGCGCCGGAGGGGGCGGAGGAGGCATTATGGGTGCCCCCTCTGCCGCCAAAGTCGCTGGAGAGGCCATAGAGACGAGAAAGTGCATACCCACACAGCTTCACATGCGAGGCCTTTGACTGCCGTGAGCCGGGCCTGAGGAACCTCTCCTGGGTCTGCTGAGGCAGAAGACCCAGAAGAACCCATTGATTGCCCAGCTGCCATCCTGGGAAAACCCTTGGCCTGATACCCAACCTCAACACGGCAATCCCAATAGGTGGCTGGGGTGCGGAGAGGGGTTGTCCTACCACCTTGTACCAGTGACGATGCGCGCAGACATCTGTCGCGGAGGACATCGTGCTGCGAGGAGCCTGCTCTCCCTGCTGCAGTTGTGAATTGCGCTGCTTGCCCCGCCGCAATCCGCTGAACGCACATATCCGAAGTAGGAGACTGATCTCAACGGGTCCCAGCTAAATCGCAGGACCTCCCGCCGGTCCACCATGGGGAAGCCAGACGGCAGGCAGCCGAAACTTAACTTTGACACTTGGAAAAGCCCCCGCTCCCAGGCGGAGCCTGACGCGGATCACGCCGATGTTCCCACCACATCTACAGCGGAACTTTGCCCATACCTGCATTCTGCCACTGGGACCTGCACCGCGCCGATAGGGGAAGGCTCCCCTCAACAAAATCATCCTCTGGCTGTTGAGACCCCCCACCGTCTCCCTCCCGCCGTCCTTCTGTTTTTCAACACTTACAGCGGGGCCGCTGAGTGGAGCGAGGCGAGGGGCTGCCTACAACTCCCGGCAGCCCTTGAGGCCTCCAGCCACACCCCCAGCACGCCGCGCCAGGAGGCGCATAAAGAGCGTCACTGCTCCCTCTCGCCGGACGCGAGCGGGAGGCTGGGCGAAGCCTGGGCCAAGGGTGGGCCCGTCCTAGCCCGTCACAGACCGGAGGAGACTGGGCTGGGCCCACCACCCTAACATCCAAGTCAAGGTAAAATCTTCTGGAAAGGTCTTGTAATTAAGCCACAGAGTGTTTCAATATTATCCACGATATTATACTTATGTGAAGCCCTTTCACTTTCTTCTACCTGGTCGAAAAATATACAATGACAAGAGGCTCCAGAAGTAAAACATGACGAGTACTGTCGGCCCTATTGATCAATTTCTCCACAAAGTGAATCAAACCATTGATCAAACAGTACTGATGATTGATCGCCGCGTCTCATATGAGCTAGACCAAGCAAGACGCTCATCTATGGGTATGTTGGCACAGGCTAAAACTCCAAACGCTGTACCTCAAAATAAGACGACTTCGGAAACAAATGTCGATATACTCGTACTACCAAACACAGTCGACCTATCAGTATCCTCGCAACTGTCTAATTCACAACTCTCCCAGGATCTTGAGCAGACCCCCGATATTTTTGCAAACTCGCAGCCAACATTAAATGATCTAACACAGTCAGAAGTAAGAGGTATTAGGGAAGGAGCGATTCCCAAACAACAGAAATATATTGAATCACGTCCAAAAAGTTCAACACACGCTACTGTCATAAATTCTGACTCTGAACTATTTCTCAATGACCAAAACCAACAGAATATTGTTACCACAGAATCTACTAATAACATCACTTCTGATGTTCTTATAGTCGAAGACCATGCAAATAGATCTAACTCTAAACAGATTCGACAAGAAACATTGGCTCCTCACCCGACAAGAGATACAAACAATCAAGGTACAATCATCCTTGCTAAAAGAAATCATGGAAATAGTAAAATACCAGTTACAACCTATACAAAAAAGCCTTGAAATAATAGAAAAGCAAGTGGCTATATTAATCGTCACCGCCAAAACAACTTCCAACTTAAGAAACAAATACCTCCCAGTTTCATTAGGCCCTACCACCAACTCTGGAAATACTAATTCCACGAATAAATCGAAACAATTAGTGAAGAAGCCGGCTACCATAAATACCACAAATACTGTAATTACATATACAAGAGAGTCAGAAAAAAAATCAACCAATCAAACTCTCCCACCGAAAACTAAGTCTAACCAAGACAATGTTAAAACCACTTCTGGTCCCCAAATTCATTCAGTGGTAAATCCAACCCCTGCAAAAGCCCTACCTGTAACAACCCCTTCTATGCCACCTGTACCGAATACACCCCGACACGAACAGCCACAGAGACAAACTAGTAAATTAGAACGACCAAATAAAAGATGGCCAAAACTAGTAAATCTCCCACCGGAAGCAGCACCCTTTGTAGCTATACTAACTGGGTCCCAGAATTAAGTAAAGACACAGATGAACCTACCTGGTCTTTACTAAACAAAGCACGCTACTGGCTAAATATCAACAGGCACAATCACCCAAATAACATCACCAGAATTGCCACAGTGAGAAGGGTCTCTTGGATAGGCCACCAGCCAAAAACAATCCCAGGTGATTGTATAACAGTCAACTTTGAAAATCCACGAGCAGTGGACTATATCTGTTCATGGGATACACCGGAAAACAACGGAGGAATAGACGTTAAACGTTTATCCTTTTTCTACCCTCGACAAAGCCATCGCCTTGAGGATCCGAATTGGCCATCAAACTGGTCCTGGAGTCAATCTGACCAAGGACCAAGAAACTGGAATCAGGGTGACCGGGGTCAGGGAAATAATCAAAGGTACCACTTCCAGGGGGACTGGGGTTACGACCACAGAGAACGAGGTGACTGGAATAATTATGGCTGGAGGGCACATCAACATCTGCATAGAGAACCCTGGACCGGAATTCCAACCTTCAATAACTACAGCTGCCTAGACATGGTTGACTGACCATCATCACAGCCTTATACCTCGAGTTTTCTGCTCAATACCAGAGCACACCTAATTCCTACAGCTAATCATTCAAAGACCAAGACGTTTGACAAGGCCCAAAGCACACTAAAAGCCAGACCATATGACCGCACACCAAAAACTACAATCGAAAATGCAGGTAGTCATCCCAAAGAGAGTCCTCATCGTTCCAAACTTGCCACTCGACTGCAGACTTTGTCACATTCCGCCTCAAATAAACAAATGTGCGAGACAGTTTCGATCACGGATCCTCCCAATAAATCAGCAGAAGTAGAACTCGTCGGCCCGCTGACCCAACCTGTTGACATCAGTACAGATCTCGAGAGGAACATGTTATTTTGGAACGTGGCGGGTCTAGCAACTAAACATCTTGAGAAAAACTTCTTGGAGTTGGTTCACACAAATGACTTAATCTGTCTTCAGGAGACATGGTTGAACGACCCAATCCATCTGGTGGGATATAGAACATACTTCTCCCATGCAATAAAATCACACTCAGGGAGAAGTAAAGGGGGCCTAACTACATACATCTCTAACCTCTGGCCCTGTCAGGAAACAACGCCTATATCACTCCACAAGAATTACCAGGTCATCAACATTAAAGCAACTAATCAAGAAGTTTACACTATAATAAACTTTTATAACAATGTGAGCCTGATGGAATTAACTAAAGCTCTAAGCGAAATTCGAGATGTGACAAACCAGTTAAAAAGCAAATACGCCAAAGTCACACATTCAATAATCTGGGGTGGAGACTTCAATCTTCATATATGCAGCAAAAGCAATGCCCCTACATGCAGGATTACAGATGAACAAGACAACCCTTTAACTCATTTTTCCCACACGGAGGAAGGAAATAACATGCAGGCCACCATGTTCGAGTTAGACATTGGGTTCGCGAACATGATAATGACGCCGACAACCCAATTTACATCAACCTTCCATGGAAGAGGCGTTCAAACACTAATAGATTACATCCTAGTTTCTACCAATAACGCCACACGCATAAAGCACTTTGAAGTGAACAATAACGCACTCAGCGACCACTACCCACTCAGACTAACGTACCTAGAGCCTGACCACCAAAAGAACAAAGTTATGGACCATCGGGGTATATTGCATCAAGAAACACTCACATTGAATAGACTGAATGGCTTCACCCTAAAATGGGGTAATTTAGACCAAGAAACTATCAGCGCAAGAATAATTAAAAAATGCAGGACCGACATCGATAATTGCCTAAATCCTTCCGCAACTGCCTCAGAAATTCTGACTGGCTATAATGCAATAGTGAAAATCATAGGTAACGAACTAACTAAACCTAAAAAACAAAACAACATGCTAAGAAAAGGTTGGTTTAATACCCAGTGCACAAAAGTTTATTCAGATTTAAAGAAAGCCTTAGCAAAAAAAGATAGGAACAGAGAAGAGATAGTTCAATTAAGGAAATCATATACGTACGCACTCAAACAAAGGAAAAAAGAGATACAATGTAATCTCTGGACTCAACTTCTAAATAGCAGCACTCAAAAAGATAGTGAAGCCTTTTGGAAAATAGTCAAGAGCCCATTCTTAACTGGAAACAACGAAGGTCCTTCCTTAGATGTTGCAATAAACGCGGAGGACTGGGTGCAGCATTTCTCAGGGGTCTTTGGAGAGGCTAAATCTGGAGATCTGACTTCTCCGCCTTCCCTCCCATTGGTGAAATATCCAATAGAAATACACTTCACCATCAACGAAACATCGAAAGCTATAAAGACTGCAAAAAATGGTAAAGCGCCAGGACCAGACTCTGTTCCTATGGATCTCTATAAATTCCTTCCAGATCTTTGGTCGCCCCTTCTAACCAAAGTATTGAACGCAGCTAAGGAAATTAACCTCCCTAACTCTTGGTCAACATCGATCCTGGTCCCTATTTTTAAGAAAGGCAACAGAGACAGTCCTTCCTGTTATCGCCCCATTTCCCTTCTGGACTCGGTCGGAAAGATGGCAGGGAGGATACTTCTTGACCGTCTCCAGGAGTGGTCAAAAGAACATGGGGTGCTTTCAGATCTTCAATACGGGTTCAGGGCTGGCCTGAGTACCGTGGACCAAGTTTTGAATTTAACATTACTGGCTGGAAAATATACAACAGCGAAAAAATCAAGCCTACACATGGTCTACGTTGATCTCACTGCAGCGTTTGACTGTGTGGAACATTCAAAACTCTGGTTAATAATGCTGCAAATGGGGATCGAGCCACCAATAGTAGATTTTCTATGTGAGTTATATTCCGGCGCTACGGGAAAGGTACGATTCGGGATGGAAGGCCAACTAACAAAAAGCTTCCCAATACAGAAGGGGGTCAGGCAAGGGTGCGTGCTGGCCCCCTTCTTATTCACACTCTATACTAACGGACTTGAAGCTGCAATGTTACAGAGCGTAAAAGATCTTCCAGAAGTGGGCCGGCGATCGATCCCAGCATTGTTATATGCCGACGATGCGGTGATCCTTGCAAGAACCCCGGTCCAGCTACAACGGGCCCTAAATAACTACTGCACTTTCATGACAAGTCTAAACTTAAAAGTCAACATAAAGAAAACCTATGTGATGCATGCTGGTACCAAGGGGAAAAAAGTGAAAACTATTTTTGTAGACAAACTGCCCCTTGAAAGAACTAAAACGTACCCATACCTAGGCATCACCATTGACGAAGCATTTAATTGGAAAGAAGCAATCATCTCCCGTAAGTTGTCACTCATAAGAACATTGGGCGCTCTAAAAGCTTTCTCTCTCCGCTTAGGAAAAAGACCTCTGGCTGAGATGATAAAGATCTATAATGCAAAATGCATCAGTACAGCAATCTTTGGAGCAGGAGTTTGGGGAATAACAAACGTCGAACAAATTCAGAAAGTTGAAAACTCTTTCCTAAAATTCCTATTGGCTGTCCCAAAGAGCACAACTACCTTTGGTTGCCACTTAGAACTTGGAGTGGATCATATCTCAGATCTCATTAAGATCCAGCCTATCCTGTTATGGCGCAGAATTTGGGCAACGGATGAGTGCCAGCTCACAAGAGCAATCATTGAGGACTGCATGAAACTAGAGCGTATGAAAAAGATAAAATGGTTGTGCTACGTAAAGTCTTTTCTTTCAGATATTGGTCTTTTGAGGTTTTTTGATGAACCACAGTCAGTAATAGACATAACGAAAAAAGATCTAAAAAAAACTATGCCTGTCTCATCTAACCCAACTACGGATGATGAATGAAATAGGAAAGACATCAGTTCAACACTGTCTAATGATACAATCGGCTCCATTTATCCAACCATATCTGCAGCACGACCTGACACAATTTGAAAAACTTCTTCTCACCCGCTTCAGGTTCAATCTTTTTCACATTATGGTTTTATTCCCTTCCCAGAATGTTTGGACACACAATATTTCCGTGTGTCCTTGTGACTTCATCTCCCCTCAGTCCACAATCCATGTTCTTTTCTTCTGTAAATTTTATATGCCACTCCGTAAGAGGTGGATTTTACCAATTTTAAAAGTAATGAAGATCCGAAGATGCCGCCCTGCATATTTGGCGTTGCAGTTTTTGGAAAACAGCTTAGTGTCAAAATCTGTGGCACATTACCTAAAATTGTGTCTTAGGCATCGCACGAACTTATGAAAATCATAGAGCTACTTGCCTTAAATACGAACTCTAGCAAATGTTCTGTTCTCTTTTTTAAAAAAAGAGAGATCAATTTTAACACAGTATGAATTTAATGCTTTTTAATAGATTTTATTGTGTATACCTGTACTTTTATGGCTTTCATAACGAAAACCGAATAAAGTTATTTTGAATTTGAATTTGAACTATTGCTAGTAATGCAGTCAAGCCTGACGTCAATAGACTCTAAAAGGGACTCCATGTCTGCTAGAATGGATGGCCTTACTCATAGAGTGGAGAAGCATGATGACAGGTTAACCGAGGCAGATAGGCGAATAACTGGCTTGGAAAGAACATCAAGCGCTACCAGTACTCGCACGCTCGACATGGACAGAGTCCTAACGGTAATAGCTGCTAAAAATTAGGAATTGGAATCACGCTCAAGAACGAACAACCTCTGAATCCTTGGTGTACCGGAGTCGACGGCCACTGGGAGAATGGAGGAGTATGTAGAACGCCTGCTTATAGCACTGTTCGGCAGAGAGGAATTCTCATCAGTCCTCGTGGTGGAGAGAGCACACGGTTCGTTGGCGAGCCGTCCTGCTCCTGGAACCCCACCATGCCCCATCATAGCAAAACTGCTGAACTATCGCGACAGGGACACGGCCCTCCGACTCTCCCGAGAGAAAGGTAGCCTCAAACACGAAGGAATGGAGATATCAATTTACTCCGATTTTACCATGGCTGTCCGGGAGCAGAAACACAAATGCCTTCAAGTCAAGAAAAAACTTCAACAACTTAATATGCCGTATGCCATGCTTTTCCCGGCCTGCCTTAAAGTGATGCACCAAGGCAAACAGCACTTTTTCACTAACTCGCAACATGCCCAGGACTTCATCAAAACCTTACCTAAACAGCCGGGGGGCCGGGCGCTCCTGAACGCCGGTTGGAAGACAATGGAAGCGCCTCTGACATTGAGTAGCAACCTCCTCAGAAGACAACGCAATTACTGACCATGACGACACGCCTCCGCGGCGGCTCTGTGGTGTCCCCACGACCACTGCGGACTGTGATAAATGCTCTGAGGCCACCACTCATGTAATGAGGACTTAACGAGGAACAAGGCCTGAGCCTCGCACACTGCAGAGCGACCCTTGCTGTTGCGCAACTTGGCCCTGCTCATATCAAACACAACCGTGGCCCCATGTATGTAGCACGCACGCTGCCCTCCTTTGCCACCACCTGACCTACTCATGACGTAGCACAATGTACTCAGATTAAGCAGAGACTCTCCGCTTCAAACCCAGGCCTCGCTGATATGTGACGGTCCCTACTTGCCTGTAATGAAACGTGCGCTCCTCTATCAACTAATGGAAGGACCTCACCTGGGGTGGGTACCGCATCAGACAATATGTCACAATGGACTTATACCATTTTACCCGAGCACCCTCACCCTCGCGAGGTGAATCTAGCCGCCCTTTAGCTGCTGCCCATAAGGTGAACCCTACATCTTGAACTTAGTAAAATGTTCGGCTTACCTCACCGTCCCCATTTGGGACTGGGGTGTATGGGATTGTTGGGGAGGTACAAGGCATGGCAAGTTGGGGCAGCCGTTGTAGGGGGAGGGATTGGAGTTTGTTTTTGACGTTCTCTTCCTGCACTGTACCAATTTGACTACTTTTGGTGATGTTGTGCTCTACTATCACACTCTCCGCACTCCGCACCAACATCATTCCCCACACACACTACAGAGCCCCATCCCAGAACCCTCCAGTTCAACTTTCTGATGTGGAAAGTGAGAGGTTTGGGGAACCCCCGCAAGTGTCGACACTTCCTCACTTATCTAGATCGCCACAACGTACACTGTGCTATGCTCCAGGAAACGCATTTGGCTCCCAGCTCACTCCCCAATTTTGCTACCCGTTGGGCTAGGCACAGAGGTTTCCCATGTTACTCCTCATATGACCGAGGCACCCCAATTCTGGTGAAGCACACACTCCTTACACCCCTATCGGCTCCTATGCAGACCCGCAGGGCCGATACAATATTTTATGGGGAAGGCTCTCCGCACAATCTGTAACAATGGTATCCTGCTATGGGCCGAATACCGACGACCCAGAATTTTTTCTGGTATTATGGGAAAAGCTACAGGATGTTGGATCCACACATTTACTATGGGGGGGGGATATTTTAATGCTACCATTAACACAAGTCTGGACAGGTCAATCGCGCAACCCCACTACTACACTAATGCGCAACTGACCCTCAAAAACATAGTCTAAGATCATGATCTAGTAGATCCCTGGAGAACTCTCCACCCATTAACTCGACGGGGCTCCTGCTATTCCACCGTCCACTCCACCTGGTCACGCATAGACTACTGGCTGGTTGACAAAGGACTAGCAACCTGGGCGGCACACACGTCCTATCTCCCTCGCACATACTCAGACCATTCCCCCGTTCTATTGACTCTTACGCCACCACATGAAGAACCCCCTATCCTCTCATGGGGCCTCAACCCACAATCACTGCTAGACCCCGTTTTCAAAGACGAATTTGAGCAGGAGGTGTCAGACTTCTTCCTCCCCAATAATGGCTCAGTCACACACTACGCTACGATATGGGAGGCCTTTAAGGTCACCATGCGAGCAGTCTGCATTGCCAAAAGCGGGGGAGTGTTAAAAGACATCCGCAACACACTCCGGAAATTAGAATAAGACATTAAACAAACTGAGTCGGCCATACAATCCGCAACTTCCCCAGAACTACAGACGCACCTACGCACCCTGCTCACAGAGTACCAGGAAACGGCAGAACGAGAATGCATATTTAGGGGGAAATATCTCGGGCTCGCCGCTATGGTGAAGGTGGGAGACCAGGACGTACATTGGCTTCTTCCATCCAACCCCCTCGTTTTACAAACACTGTCCTAGAGATTGAGGATGAGGACGGCCTAACACACAGAAACACTTCGGATATACTCACCACGTTTAGAAGGTTCTATAAAACACTGTATGCTACCCACCGACTGGCCCCAGCAGACTTCAATTCATTCTTCAAAGACACTGCTATTGCCTGGCTGGGGAACAGCCAGAGAGAGTTTCTTCTTACACATCATGAAGACGAGGAGATAATCTCTGCAATTATGCAATTACAATCAGGCAGGGCTCTGGGGCCAGATGGTCTCCCAGCAGAATTTTATAAAATATTTTGCCATTTACTAATCCCGATATTGCGGCACATTTTTGAGAAGGCCTGTGAATCCGGCATTTTGCCCCAAACAATGCGAGAGGCGCCAATTATTTCCCTGCCCAAGCCAGGCAAACTGACCACGCAACTAGACTCGTATAGGCCCCTATCCCTCATAAACGTAGATGCCAAGATTCTTGCCAAACTCATCGCAAAGCGCATTAGTCCCCTTATGCCAGTGCTGGTCCTTCCGAACCAATCGGGATTCGTCCCGACTAGGAGCACAGCCCATAATCTGCGTACTCTTTTTGTATTACTCCAAGATATTGACCCTGAGGAGGACGCTGCTGCCATTTTCCTCGACAGCACTAAGGTGTTTGATTATCTGGAGTGGGACTACCTATCTTTCGCATTGGTATGCATATGTTTCCCATCCCCATTTCTAGCCTGGATTAACCTACTGTATACGGGCCTCCGAGGCACAGTGATGGTCAATGGCATGCGTTCCTCCTCTTTTTCGCGGCCAGAGGCACCAGGCAGGGATGCCCACTGTCCCCCCCTCCTTTTTGCCCTAGCTCTCGAGCCCTTTGCTGCTAAGGTCCGACA
Organism: Lissotriton vulgaris; assembly: GCF_964263255.1. NCBI lineage: Eukaryota > Metazoa > Chordata > Amphibia > Caudata > Salamandridae > Lissotriton > Lissotriton vulgaris. Next base: position 134,534 of record NW_028244456.1, on the reverse strand, counting down.
GCACTATCGGGAGTATACCATCATCTATCCAGAAAGACAAATACTTATTTCACTATACGCGGATGACCTCACCCTTTATTTACGGCGCCCGGAGGTCAGTCTGAACCCTATCCTCCGACTCTTCATTCGCTTTGGGCAGTTATCAGGAGTTAACATTAACTGGGGTAAATCCCAGATATATCCTCTTACTGAATCCACTCTAAAGTTCACACCGGACTTCCCCTCAAATGGTGCGACGACGCGCTCACCTATCTTGGAATAATCATCTCTTGCAATTGAGAAGAGCTGATGAGAGCCAACTATGGCTGGGCGTTAGATTCAATAACTGATAAAATCACGAGATGGATTGCGATGCCTATGTCAAAGGGTGGCAGGGCTGTCCTCATAAAAATTGTCATTTTACCCAAGCTTCTGTATCTATTTGTTAATATTCCCTTTGCCCTCAGCCGCCATTTTTTCTCGGCCATTAAGACTCAGCTTATACGACTCACTTGGGGAGGGAAACAGGCCAGACTACGATGGGACACCCTCACGCGCCCTTTAGTGCAGGTGGTTTCGCTATACCAGATGGGGAGCTATACTTTAATTGCGCACACGCTCACTATGCCACATATTGGATGAAGCAGCCCCCCTACATGCCACACCTCGCGATAGATGATGGATATAAGGCCCCCACCCCCTGCACAGCCTACCTCAGCCCCCCCGCAGTCCAGAGACACCTCGCATTTACCACTGTCCAATGCACCAACGGCGCCTGGCACTAATTAGCTAAGGCCACACAATACACACTCATGTACTCCCCGCTACTGCCCCTCATCGGGCGACTGGATGTCGCGGTTACGCGAGAGGGCGGATGCAGCCAGTTACTCCGTAAGCTATCAATACAAACCTGGGAACAACTCTACACAGGAGGGGAATTCTGCACAAGTGACTAATTTTAGAAAGACATGAACCCTACCCCCCATAGTGAATTTATTATATCAGACGGTGCCAGAATTTGAAAGCTATTAAACCTGGTTCCCACTTGAGCCCCCCGTTATGCTCCCAATACACGCACTATTGCAGCAGGATACCCCCTTGCATGTGCTCTCACTTTTATACCGCACAGTACAATCTAACAGAGAATATGACCCCCCCTTGGCCCGCGGCAGATGGGAGGAGGCACCCCCTCTTTGAGGACCAGTGGATATTCTGCTGCAATCAAACGGGAGATATATCCGCCAGCAGCAGATTTAGAATAATACACTACAAGTATGTACATTGCCTCTATTACACGCCGGCATGACTGCTCCGCCTGCGTCTTAGGGATAATGATAGCTGCGACCGCTGCGGAGGGGAGGGCGCTGATTGCAAACATGTAGCCTGGGACTGTCCACCCATCCATCGCTACTGGTCGGAGATTCTCACAGCACTAGATCGCATGACGGGCCTACACATTCCTGAAGACCCTTTGACTGCACTGTTAGGGTACACCAAACATATTGCTGCCAAAGTACGTAAATACACCTCTCTTGTGCTCCTTCTTGCTAAAAGGAGGATTGCCTATAGGTGGGGAAGAGGGAGAGCACACAAATTTAAGGACTGGCTACAAGACCTAATTTACTGTCAAGAGCAATTACATACATACGCGGATCTCCAACCCCCTTCATCAGCCCAAAAGACATCTGGGCCCCCTTACAAACCTATTTATTGGAGCAATCTACTGATTCAGACGGCACAACACCCTAGTGAAAATTGCCATGATGCTGAGGGACCCGCACCCTCACACACACGTATCACCTACTGAAGAGCACGGGACACTGAGGGACACCACCCTATACCCCATTGACAGGAGTGCGTCATTACCTAAGATATACATAATCTGATTGAAGTGCACCAGTGGAAATGTCACTTTCCATTTTTTGTTATTGTTAATGTTTGATATTATATGCTTGCAATGATGCCACAGCCTTCAAGCGGGGTTGAAAGCGGCATGCTGTGTATTCCCCCACCCCTCAGATATAACACATTCATAATTGTCGTAACGCAATGCCGACCCACCTGGGGATGTAGGCAGTATGCCGTGATTTATATTTCTGTACCCTTAATTAAGGATTTTCAAACTTAAAAAAAAAACAGTTGTCTGGACTTTCTAGTACAAAAAGTGGACAAGCATGATGGGCAATTGAAGGAGGCTGAACGCCGTATATCTGAGAATGAAGACACCACCTCTCAGCTGCAAACCCAGGTACCGCAAATGGACAAGCTACTGAAAGTCATTGTGGCTAAAAACGAACACATCCAAGCCGGGAGCCGCTGCAACAACATCCGTTTAATAAGCATACCGGAAAGCACAAATACAGGATGCATGGAGGACTACATCGAGCGTCTCCTGAGAAGCTCCCTAGGTGCAGAATCTTTCTCGCCTCATCTAGTTGTTGAACGCACTCATCGCTCCCTGGGGCCATGACCTCCATCGGGTGAAACCCCAAGACCCATCATTGCCAGACTTCTTAACTATTGGGACCGTGACGTCGCACTTCAGAAGGCCTGTGAACTGAAGCCAATACAATTTGAATGGAACACGTTCACCATTTATCCAGATTTCACCCTGGCGGTTCAGGAGGCACGCCGAAAATTCCTTTCTGTCAAGCCGAAACTCTGCAAGGCCCAGATTGAGTATGCCCTCCTATATCCTGCGAGCAGTGGCGGCTGGTGAAGTGGTAGGGCGTGAAAGTATTCCTATTCATTGTATATTCACCACACCATAGGAACACCTATTCAGATAAAACAGCAATTGCCTCCATTCTCACGTGCAGATTATCCATCAAACTTGCATTAATTTCTTTCTAAAAGAAATAGTTACCACTCTGCTTTAGTCACTGGTGTCAGCGGGCATCTTCTTGGTCAGTAAAGGTGGCATGCCCTTTTAAACCCCCCCCTTCCACTGACGCTGAGCGCCACAGGCAGCTTCCTGCCTGCAGGCCCGGCCCTGCCTCCTGAGTTAAAGATGTGCACCCCTTTCCGTCCAGGCCACAGCAGCCTTTGCTGCTCCTGTGTGAGACACCATATGTCCCCAACGTGCCATACACTGCATTACGCTGAGGCCTAAAGGAGAGAAGGAGGAGGGGGGAGGGAACGAACACATGGAACACACTCTGCAAAGAAACAAGAGCTGAGCAGCCAATAATATTTGCATGCGAAGCTGCGAGGCTTCGGATAAAGCCCCACAGTGATTAACTATCAACTAAACCCCCCATAATCAGAACAGCAATCAGACTCGAGTCGATGCCCCCAAACTCATTACAAGGAGAACAACGTGGTCAATTCCGACTGCTGTGGTCTCCTATCAGAACATCACAGGTGCCACTCACCCCATAGTTCCCCGTCACCCCACTGTTCACCGTCACCTCACCCCATGTGCCATAAGGACATACATTTTAAAAACAGGCCACAAATATATATAAAATAAAAAAAAATAAACTTACCGTCCGGAGACTCGTCCCGATTCCCGCTGCCCTCGTTTTCAACTGTCTTCAAGAAGTCTTCAACGTCCTGCAGCACGTCATCAGGAAGGCGGCGCGGCAGGCAGCCTCCCTCCCCTCCACTCCACCGCCGCGTTTCTGATTGGTGCGGCCGGCTGCCCCAGGCTACGTCATTTTCTCTCTGTATGCCTGCACTGCAGCATACAGAGAGAACAGGGAGAGTGAGTGGGTGCGTTACTCGAGGGCAGGGGGGAGTGGCTTGGGGAAGTGGTTTTCCGACTGTTGTTAATACTGTCTGTTTGGGCGGCCTCAGGCTGCCCAAACAGTCAGTATTAACAACAGTGGGAAAACCACTCCCCCAACCCATCCCCCTGCCCTCGAGTAACGCACCCACTCACTCTAAACCAGGAAGTGTTCTGCTTTCTCGCCGTGCGAGAAGGCAGAAACAAATCACAAATGGTAGTTATATTACGGCAATAACTACCATTTGTTTCTGCCTTCTCGCACGGCGAGAAAGCAGGGGGGGGGGGGGGCGGCGCCCAAACGCCCCCATGGAGAAACCGCCTCTGCCTGCGAGGCTCCGAATTGCATATGAGGGCAAACACATTTTTTGAACGAATTTGCAACAAGTGGAAGACTTTCTAAAAACAGTTTCGAGACATTTGCCACGTCGTGAGTGCACCTCCAGATCCCCTTCACCACCCAGGAGCTAAGGGGAAACAGGCAGACACTGCAGTATAGTCTGCTGCAAATTCCACTTGTCCTTACTGAACTGCACCATCAAGTTACGAGATGCTGACATCCTATGCATCATCCACCTCCTCTTGAAGGACCCTTGTAAACCTCTTCCGGATGGTCCTGTAATCCTGCAGAATTGTCATGGACAGATAAGTGCCCTAGTGGCTTTGACCATTGACTGTGTTATCAATGCATGTTTACACTTGCCTTAGTGTATAATTGGAAGATTTAACTAAAACATTGCCAAGCACCTCTCCCCCAGCATCGCTCTTCTCCTCCTAATGGGTTAATACCCAGGGGACTGCATCGCAGTTAGAGTTGGGACATGGGAAGGGTTAGTGCCCTCCTGTCTCCCCCCCTATGGGAGATCCCCCTTGCTTTTCTTGTCATTGGGTTGTCTTTTGTTGGATTTCCCTTTTACTTTGCTGGCCTCATCAGGCTCAGGGAAGCCGTTTGAAATATTGGGAGATATTGGGTGGGCAGCAGTATGCCGGCACGATTGGGGTGCCGTTGTGGGTGGGGGAGGTTTCGAACCTAGACACGCATTCGGATGTTAGCTCAATGGGGTTTTCTTTTTGTAGGGGGTGGGAAGGGATGGGAATGTTTTTTATTGTTCTGTTACACACCTGACAGCTGTTGCTCAACATGCCGAATCTTACGTGAATGGACACATTACCTTTCAACGGCGACATACTCACCAAATAAACTCCCCCCTTTTATTATGACAGCAAAAACTGATCGTCCCTGCATCAAAATGCTCACATGGAATGTCAGGGATCTTTGTTACGGTCGTAAACTGAGGCAAATGTTTGTGTATCTAGGCAGGCACCATATACAAATCACTATGCTCCAAGAAACTCATATAGACCCCCGTCGTCCTTCCTGCTATGGTAGTAAGTGGGCCTCTGCATGCGCATTCTCCTCCTATTTGACATATTCATGAGGCACACTCATACTAATTTAGAGAAACACACCATTTGTATTAGGTGGCACATACAGTGACACTGCTGGCCGCAGCTGCATACTCTGGGGTACATTGGGTACATAATCGGTCACCTTTGTCTGTAGCTCTGGTCCTAACTTAGACGATCCCGATTGTTTTACCTCGCTCTGGGGACACATACTTAAAATAGGCTCTGCGCATGTTGTATGTGGGGGCAATTAACACAACTCTATGCTCTACCCTGGACCGTTCTAACGCCCTTCCTCGTCATTATACCAACACTCGAGAGGCCCTATTGGGGATAATTGCGGCTCATAGCCTAGTGGATGCATGGCGTTATGCACACCCCACTGACAGGGAAGGCACCTTTTATACAGCAGGGCATACTGCGTGGTCTCGGTTAGATTATTGGATCTGCTCACGTGGAGTGACCCCCTGGATTCACTATGTCAAACATTTGGCCCGCACATACTCCGATCATGCGCCGGTTTACCTAGTTATAATCCCCCAATTCAATCATCACCCCACGTTGATGGAGACTAGTGTCTGAAACACTGTTGGATACTGTCTTTCAAACCGAACCAGGGGAAGAGATTACGGATTTCTTTACCAGGAATATGGGCTCTGTTGATCAGGTGGGCACGCTGTGGGAGGCCTTCAAGGTCACTGTCTGAAGCTTTGGGGTATTCCGTGATATTAGAAAAAACTTGCACCGTTTAGAGACGGAGATCAAACAGCTAGAAGCTGACATGTGGACTACTAATTCTGGCACCCAACGAGCCACGCTCCACGAAAAGCTCACAGACTATACTGCTACTGCAGACTGTGAGGTGAAGTTCAGAGGCAAATATTTCATTGCTTGTCGTTATGGGGAGGGGGAGAGACCCGGTCGTGCCTTGGCGAACACTATTAAACAACCACGCTTCTCCAACTATGTTTTGGATGTGATCGATAATGCAGGGATATGCCATAGAGATAGTCTCGACATACTAAACATGTTTGCCGCTTACTATGCAGATCTATATAGTTCACAACGCACCTCTCCTCCTGATTTTGCTCCCTATCTAAAATACATAGCTCTTGGATGGCTAGGCTACTCACAACATGGCTTCTTAGCAGCGCCATTTGAACATGATGAGCTGCGGGCAGCCATCATGCAGATGAAGTCTGGGAAGGCACCGGGGTCCGATGGCCTCCCCATTGATTTTTACAAGACCTACATTGATCAGTTGCTCCCAGTACTGAAAGAGGTCTTTCTTGAAGCCCAGGAGGCACAAATCCTGCCTGCCTCGAGAGAGGCACTAATCACATCATTATTAAAAACCAGATAAACTCGCAGACCGCTGTGAATCTTACAGGCCCCTCTCTCTCATAAACACAGATGCAAAAATACTTGCTAAATTGCTAGCAAATTGCCTCAGCCTACTGATGGACAAGTTGGTCCTCCCAGACCAGGCCGGGTTTATTCCCGGAAGGGCGACATCTCACAACCTTAGGACACTGTTCTCCATCTTACAAGCGGTGGATCCCAAACTAGCGCTAGTGGCTGTATTTCTGGATGCCTCTGAGGCCTTTGATTCGGTGGAGTGAGACTATCACCATTTAACAATGCACGGGACTGCCTACGGGCTTTCTATTATGGGTCCGACTTCTGTACACCTCACCAACGGCGAAGGTTTTGATCAATGGACACACCTCACCCTCTATCTCTCTATCCCGCAGCACGCGTCAGGGGTGTCCTCTCTCCCCCATCCTCTTTGCCTTAGTAATGGAACCACTGGCAGCCAAGATTAGGCATCACTATAACTACGTAGGCCTACGCTGCTTCCTTCGCCCAATTCTCATCTCTCTTTACGTGGATGATGTTACCCTCTACATTAAGGTCCCTAGCCAAAATCTAAACCCACTGCTGCGCGAATTTGTTAAATTCGGCGGCCAATCAGGTATTCATATCAACTGGCCCAAATCACAAATATTCCCATTGACCAGCTCTGCCACTCATTTCGAACCAGATTTTCCCATTGTGTGGTATGATGAAGATGTTAGATACTTGGGGATCCGCGTCACGGCGGATTGAGAGGAGCTAATGCGACTCAACTATGGGTGTGCAGTGGAACATGTCATAGGCTGCATCAATCGATGGATAGCACTCCCCTTAACTATGGCTGGTCGCATATGTGGTTGACTGCTGCGACCCCTGCGCCGCAAGCAGAGGAAGGAACGTTTTGGCAAACCGAAGGTGTGAGCCTCCCTAATTGCGGGGGGAGCCCGGGAGAGCTGTGGGTCGGAGTGAATTGAACGGCGGAAGGACATAGAGATCGCTCTGGGAAGCAAAGACTTGCGAGGGTCCTGGTAGGGTCTCCCTCCTCAGACATCGTGGAATTTGGCTGATTGAGGCTTGGGAGCGGGCCTGGCCGTCATTTCGGAAGAGTGTGTGACATTTTCTGCATCTCGCTGTGGGCTCAGAGGGCAAACGCAGCAGGTGAAGGCAGTTGCGCGCCTAACAAGTATCGGACCGTAAGGAGGAGTATTGGGGTGCGCAGGCCAAAGAAGGAACCACGCACCTACCAGTAATCCTGAGGACATAAGGCAAGCAGAGACAGAGCAGAGGTGCTGCTCCACTGTGAGATGAGCACCTGGCAGAGATGCCACGCGGGTCGACGCCTGACCTTAAGATGGCAGCTAAGCATGGGCGAATTTTGTGAATCTAGCGTTCGCGAATTTTGCGAATTTGCGAACTCGCAATCCGCAAAATCCGTGAATTCTCGCGAATTTGCGGATTTATTTTTTGTTGTGTTCGCAAGGGTTTCTGCCAGTTCGCGAGGATTTTGTACCAGTTCGCGATTGCGAACTTACTTGTCGGCACGCAACGGTCGCGATTATATTGTTTCTACGTCTTGTTCATCATCACAGGTTCACAGCACCCTCTGTTTCAGCACTGCCACCCTCTGTTTAACCCATGCCACCCTCTGGTACATCAATGCCACCCTGTGGTTCATCATCATCACTGTAGATTATGGGGGGGAAAGCAAGCACACCTGCCCTGCTTCAACTGACATGAATTAATTTGGGGTTGATTTATTAATGTGTCCCTGTTTTAAAATTCCAGTCTGCACCTGCTTCCTTATCTATAATTTGCTTTCTGTTGCAGTGCAATTTTTTTTTCCAGGACCTTTGTGGCCTACTTGTAGCTATTCTATGATCCGGCTGTGAGGGTCAGAGCAGGGTCATACAATTGTTGCAACTAGCAACTGAACTCTGGAGGGGCCCCAGTCAGGAAGCACTACAGGGAATGGTTACTAACGATGAATTTGAACTTTTGCAGCTGCTGCTGAGTGCTTTCAGTTTAGCAAAACTCGTTTTTCTGCAGAACAGCAAATGTAATGCCAACAAACTTACTTGTGAAAGTTTATTTCTAATCCAAAAGTGATCCAAAGAAAGTCAAAAGGCCTCAAATCCAAAAAAGGGCAGGCAAATGTCAACCTGAGGAGTTATTCTGATAAAAATCATCATTTTCAGAAGGTCTATGCTGCTTGCTAGTGGATTTCTTGTGCAGAATTGCAAATTTTGTAATTTCACAAGTGCGGGAATGTTGCTGCCCGCCGCATCTACATGTTCGCAATTGCGAACTTACACCGCACGCCGCAAAATTGTATCACCAAGAAAAAAAAATCCGCTGCGTGCGAATTTGCGGATTTTCGGTAAATTCGCGAGCATTCGCGGATTGCGAATTTACCGAAAATCCGCAAAATCCGCGAGTGGAACGGATTTTCCGCCCATGCTTAATGGCAGCGCCCTAATGACATAGGCGCCGCTGACCACCCTGCGAGCTCCTGGGACCTGGTGGCATCTGGAAGGACCCGGAAGCAACAGCGCGACCATCAGTGTGCACCCATTGCTCTCTTATGAGGAACACACCCGACTGCGCTAAAGCGTGGGCCGACTGCTTGGTCCTAAGATGGCGGCGCCCTCAGGACATCGGTAACGCTGACTCTGCCTTTTTGTGCCATCAATGCTGCGGCAGTCCTGGAGAAATGTGTCATGGAAGTGCTTTTGTGTGTGCGTCTGTGCGTGTATGAAAGATTATGTTCACATTTGTGAGTGCTTGTGCATGTCTGTGCGTGTGATGGTGTGGACATGTATTTGTATTAGAGCATATGATTCTATGTGTGCTTGTGTTTGTGCCCGCAGATGTTTCTGTATGTGTGCTTATGTCTGTGCGTATGATGGTGTGTGCATGTATTTGAGTGTTTTTGTATTAGAGCATGGGATTATATGGGTTTATGCAGATGCTTCTGTATGTGTGCCCTCTGTTTGCGTATGTGAGTGTGTGCGCGCATTTGTTGTGTGCTTGTACATGTCTGTGCATGTGTTGGTGTGTATGTGTGCATGTATTTGTGTGTACGCCCTTGGGAATTTTTGTTCTGGTGCTTGTGATTGTGTGTGTACTTGTGTTTTTGTGCGTGTCTGTGTGTATGAGAGTGAGCGCATTTGTTTTTTTTTTTTTGGTGTAAAACTTTTATTGACATTCATCATCCACGTAACAGCAGTACATTTACACAGTAATCATGGCAGGAGATAAACATAAACATCACGTACTTCTACACAGCTATTCAGCCGACAACCCTCTGGTCCGGCAGCACAGGATGAGGATGATATGGCAGACCGTCAGGATGTAATTATCGGAGCCATGAAGTTTTACTTTTAAAGTTCATTTTTGTTTTGTTCCTTTTATGAAAAATAAAAACCAAACCAAACGTAGTGGCTCAATAGTAGTGTATAGACATAAAGCAATATAAAAAAGAGATGCTAGTAGAACACGCCGACCCCCAACCCCAGGCCAACCCCCATCACCCCCCAGCACAGCGTGAGCTGAATTCCCAATGACAAGAGTACAATTCTAATCCTACCCCGCAGGAACCCACAGGTTAATCAATCATTTCCTCCTCATCATCTGAGTCCTCGTCTTCATCCTCCTGCAGCGGGTCACACAGGTCCCCTCTGTACCTATTCCAAGCCTCCCATACCCTATTCCACTTCTTTGGGTTCGCTCTGAGTCTATAGACAGTTCTTTCAGTCAACATCAATTTGTCCATGTTTTTACACCACAGCGCCAAAGTAGGTAGCTCCGCCACCCCCCATCTCTGCGCCACATCACGCTTCGCCACCATTGTGCCAATTGTAACCCATTGCTGTTGTCTGAGTGTAAGATCAGTGCCCTCCCATATATTTAGGAGACAAATGCGCGGCTCGGGTGTGAGGGAGGTATCAAGGGCCTGTGAGATCGTGCGCATGACCTGCTGCCAATATCTGGCGATGAGAGGGCAGCCCCATAGTGTGTGTAATAGTGTGCCATCCTCCCCACATTCCCTAAGACAACGAGGGGAGTCAGCCCTGTGCATTTTGTGTAGTGTGGTCCTTGTATAATACGTTCTGTGTAGTATTTTTAACTGTACGAGCCTGAACCTGGCCGATACCCCAGCCTCTCTCGGAGACGCCATAGCAGCATTCCAATCCGTCTCATCCATAGCACCCAACTCATCCTCCCATTTTTCTCGCAGTTTCTGTAGGGGGTCTGGGAGATTATTTAGCAGTTTACGATATGTGAGCGAGGTGGCCCTTGTTTGCATGAAATCCGTAAGGAGCCGGTCTTCCAGGGGTGAGGACTTTGGGACTGTAGTTTCTGGTTCCAACACCGCCAGGAGAGCGTGCCTGATTTGGATATATCTGTAAGTTTCTGTGGGGCCCAGGGCATATTGTTGTTGAAGTTGCTCGAACGGAATCACCCCTGTGGACGACCAGAGATCTCCCACCGTAGAGATGCCTATATTATCCCATTGGGTGAACCCTTTACTGGTCCTGAGGCAGCCCAGTTTCTTGGCATCCCAAAGCGGGGTAAGCTTTGTGATGATTCCCTTCCACTGTAGCTTGGTGAGCGCCCTGTACCATAAGGTGACTGTGTGTCTAGTAGGGCCAATCAGGTCCTTGAGGAGACATGGGTTATAGAGGGGGGCCAAAAGACTTTGTGTTCCCAGTTGGGCCCTGTCCGCCAGGTATGCCGGGTCATTGTGTGATGCATGGATCCACTGGTTGAGTACTTTGAGTTGGGATGCCCAGTAGTACAGCTGCACATTCGGTAGTGCAATCCCACCATCGTACCAACCGCGGTTAAGTTTGAGGTGAGCTATTCTCGGGGGACGCTCACCCCATAGCAGGGTGGTGACAACTGCGGTGATTCTCTGAAAGTAGGAGGGCGGGATCACAACTGCAGTATTTTCGAAGATGTAAAGGAGGCGCGGGAGCGCCATCATTTTAAACAGGGCAGCGCGGCCTAGGAGTGTGAGCGGCAGGGACGACCAGTGTCTCACGTCTGCCTTCAGACGGAGGAGGGGGGGCGCCAAGTTCCGGTCGTTGAAGACGGCCGTATCGCTAGTGACATGGATGCCCAAATACTTGAAGGAGCTATCGGTCAACACCAAGGGACAGTGTTCGGGGAGGACTGGCCAGGGGCCCTTCAGAACATAAAGGACCGATTTCGTCCAGTTGATCGTGTAGCCAGAGGCCGCACCGTGTTTGTCGCATAGTGCCAATAGAATCGGAACACTCGATTCGGGGGCTGACACGTAGACCAACATATCATCAGCATACAATGATACTCTATCTTCCCAGGTCTCCGTCCATCTGATGCCCTTCAGCAGTGGTGACTTTCTGAGAACTATCGTGAGGGGTTCAAGGACCAATGCGAACAATAACGGGGATAAGGGGCAGCCTTGGCGAGTCCCACGCGCTAAAGAGATCGCTCGTGAGATATGGCCATTGGCCGCCACGTGGGCTATTGGGCCTGTGTAGAGTAGTCGGACCCATGATAAAAACTTTGGTCCGAAGCCCATCCGATGCAGAACTGCGAACAGGTACTGCCACTCTACCATGTCAAAGGCCATCCTGGCGTCCAGCGACAAGATGGCCGCCGGCTCCGTCAGGGAATGTGCTCGTGCCAACGCGCCATGCACTCTACGGAGATTTAACGCTGTACTCCTGTGCGGCATAAAGCCGGACTGATCTGGGTGGATCAGCTGGGAGAGGTGCGGAGTCAGTCTATTCGCAATCACCTTCGCTAGGATCTTTGCCTCTGCATTGATGAGCGAGATCGGGCGATAGGATGCACAGCATTCTGGAGGTTTATCAGGTTTTGGGATAGCTACTGTCGTCGCCAAGCGCTGGTCTAAGGGTAGCGTTCCGGTCTCACGGCAGTTCTCAAACATGGCCAACAATGGTGGGCCTAGTGTGTCTGACATCGTTTGGAACCATTCGATTGGTATCCCATTGGGGCCCAGTGCTCTTCCCTTGTGCAGTGCACCCATCGCCATACGGAGTTCCTCTACCGTAAGGTCCGCTTCCAACTCAGTCTGTGCCTCCGGCGTTAACACCTCCACTTCCACATCTTGAAGTGCCAGTTCCGCCTTTTCTGCCGTGACCACCACCTCTGGGGTGTACACCCCTTGGAAGTGGTCCGCCAGGAGGTCGACGATCTTGGGAGGGTGTGTGTGATACGTCCCTACTTGGTCCCGTAACTGCAGAATGTGCCTGCGTCCGTCCCGTTTTTTGTCCAACCAAGCCAGCAATTTGTTGGCTTTGTCGCCCACATCATACACTCTGCACGTTGTCGATTCTATACGCTCCAACACCCTTCGGCGGAGAAGGTCGTCATGTTTTTGCTGGCAGAGAGTCAGCGCGTGTCGAGTGGTCTCTGACGGTGTGGTCATATGAGTCACATTAGCCTGTTCCAACTGCAGTTCCAGTTCTACCAATTCTTGTTTTTGTTTACGTTTATGATCGGTTATGGTCGCAATGGCCTGGCCCCTCAGTACTGTCTTGTATGCTTCCCAGAGAATCGTTGGTGAGGACACCGACCCGGAGTTCTCCTGGAAATAATGTTTAGTGGCAGTTTTGAGGGATTTTCGGATTAGAGGAATTTTAAGATAACCAGGGTAAATGGGATAGAGTCGTTTGCGAGCCGTAGCCGAACAGGACAGTGTAGCGATCAAGGGAGAATGGTCTGATATACCCCGCGGCGCAATCTGTACCTTGTCAAAAGTGAGTTTGCCACCCCCCAGTGTGAGAAAATAGTCAATGCGCGACAGGCAATCATGGGTGGAAGAGTAGTATGAATAGTGGCGATCAGTAGGGTGAAGTTGTCTCCAAATGTCTACCAGACCCTGTGCCTCCAAGAAGTCCCTGAATTTCGATGGGCCAGTGGGGAGGGAGCGAGCCGGGAACCTGTCCATGTCAGTATCAGCCAATGCATTGAAGTCTCCTCCCACCAACAGATCCCCTTCCGGGAGTTCCAAGAGAAATTTACCCAGGTCCGGAAGTGCCGATGAATGTAGCGCTGGTGGGATGTACGCAGACACCACGTTAATGGGCACGCCCTCCCATTGCCCACACACCGCCGCGAAGCGGCCATGTTTGTCCGCTTTCGTGGAGTGATGTATGAAGGGTGACGTCCTCTTTACCCAGACACCCGTCCCCCGGGACCCCGAAGTAAAGTCTGAGTGCATTACCATGCGGTATCCTCTCCTATCCAGGGCTTTGGTGGCTACCCCCACCAAATGTGTTTCCTGAAGGAGGGCGATATCACAATTCAGCCGTTTAATACATTGTAAGACCAGCCCTCTCTTTACTTTATCTCCTAACCCCCGAACATTCCAGGACAACACCTGTAGTGGTGGTACAGCCCCTACCCCAGTGTCATGCGTTACTACATTAGGCTGTGAGAGATCCGCCATTTTGTGATCGAGTGTGCAGTTGGGTGTCCCAGAGGGTGGGACGGAGCCATATCAAGTAGAGCATTCCCCATCCCTGTGCAACTAAGCATGTGTTTGCGCCATTTCAGTGTTCGAGGATCAGAGGCAATATACCCGGTGTCAGGAATACGGTCATACGTGACCACTAGCATGTTCAAAATGAGGAGTAGAGCCGAACAGTTCAAACTAACCAACCAACACAACCCCCCGTTCCCAACATCCCCACCCACCCTGCTTCCCTGCTACACGGACTCCAAACTGCCCGCCACCCCAATTTAGCAGAGTGCTTAAACCCACCCCAAAGAAAACACACAGTTACTTGCTCGTTGGGGGTGAGGAGCACTCCGGAATTAGCGACCCCTCGTACCCTCCACGGAGGCCCTCGGCCCAGTGTCCTTGGCGGTTCCAGCCACAGTCCCAAACATCAATGTCACGTACAAGTGTTCAAGGGTCCACCTCCAGACGTAGATTAGCCTCATCTCGCACCGGCGAGCTTCTGCCACTGTTCGAACCTTCGGCCCCGGCAGCATTGCGGTCAGAGTGAGGTGAGCCGTTCTTAGTCCGTCCAGGGCGGCGAGAGTGAGAGGCAGGACGCCAGCCGTCCAGCCAGTCTCGTGCAGTGCCAGGGTCATCAAAAAACCATGTCCTGGTCTCCGCCACCACCCGAAGCCTGGCTGAGAAGATCATGGAATAAGGGATTTCACGTTTCCTAAGTTCCTTTTTAACATCTAAGAATGTTTTTCGCCGCCGTGTAGTCCGGGAAAAATGCCACCGTTGAGTTGAGGATTTTCACCGGTGGCGAGACACGTGCCGCCATTAGGAGGACGTCCCGGTCGCGGTAGTTAAACAGTCTTGCTAGGATTGGCCGCGGCGCGGCCCCTGGTTTCGGTTGACCTCCCGGGACCCTGTGGGCTCGCTCCACGGAAAAGAAGGTCGACAGGCCTTTAGGTTGAAGATGAGTTTTGATGAGCTCCTCCACGTATAAATCCGTAGCCCTTACACCTTCAGTCTCCGGAACGCCAAGAATGCGCACATTGTTCCGCCTGGAACGGCCCTCCTGGTCGTCGAGCTTGTCTTTAAGGAGCTTGTTTTCCGCCATGACCGCTTCCATGGCCGTCTGCAGTTCCGAAACATCCTCCACCAGCGATTTCGTGACAAGCTCTAGAGAGCCTACCTTTTCGGCCATCTTGTGAAAGTCCGCACGGATAAGGGTGATTTCGGTCGAGATAGAGCCCACCGTCGTCTGGACCTGCGTAAGAGCCTTCATAACATCATCCAGCGTCGCCTTCTTCGTTCCCCCAGGCTCTCCCGGTTTTACGGGGGGATTCCTCCCTTCCGCCGGAGGGGAAGCGGTTCTATCGTTTGTGAAGCGGTCGATACGAGTCTGGGTTGTGCCGCCTTTCACACCTTTCCCGGCCATCGTTCGGACGCGGAGGGAATACAGTTCGTCGGTCCGGTGGGGTATCAGGAGAATGCGCAGTCACGATGCGGACCCCAGTTCAAGATGGAGGGGGCTTCCGGTACAAAGAGAGAGACGCCTTGATGGTCCCCGCAGGGCAGACTATTGGGCAAAGTTCGGATGATAATCTTGATAAAGTACGGCCACCCTTCCAATGAACCTCTGCTGGATACAGCGAGCCGAGTGACACTGAGCAGGGCCGTCACTGGGTGTGGTCCTCCTGCACCGACCACTTCCTGTCTGTAGTAGCCGAGCAGGCTGCACTTCCTGTCGGTCTCAGGTCTCACTCGAGGGCCCGGAGGTGGGCCTGTGCTCCGGCTGGTTCAGCATTCGACGATAACTCCGCCGTCCAATGCACGATTTTCGTCCGGGAACCTGCCGCCAGTCCCGCCCGGTCTCGGGCGTTCGGTGCTACCGTTGGAGGTAACAAATAGTCACGGATTATCGTGCGGATAGATGGAGAGGTCGCTTCCCCGCCGGCCGGAGCTAGTCCTCTATGCTGCCGCCATGTTCGGCCGCCAGCCACGCCCCCTAGAGTGAGCGCATTTGTGTGTGCTTGTGCATGTCTGTGCATGTCATGGTGTTTGCGTGTGCAAGTATTTGGGTGTTTTTGTATTAGAGCATGGGATTTTATGAGTGTTTGTGTTCTTGGATGTTTCTGTCTATGTGTGTGTCTGTGTGCGTCAGTGTGCATATGAGAGTGTGTGCTCACATTGGTGTGTGCTTGTGCATGTCTGTGTGTTTGATGGTGTGTGCACGGTGGATTGTTATTTTCTGGCGGCCACTGTCCTGGATATTGACTTTAACTGCCTGATGCCTGACCTTAGGATGACCACCAGTGTACCAGTGTGCAGTACTGTCCTCTGCCTGACCCCAAGATTGCTTCGATAGTGGTCCCCTACACGTTGTTTTACTTTCCTGGGACAACTATTGGACATTGACCAGACCTTGAACCTATCCCCTAACCTGCCTACACATCAGGACTTGGATCCTGCGGAACTTACCCCAGACTATGGAGACCTAGCGATTTGTCTGATGCCCGGTGGAGCTATCATATAGCTAAAGAGGAGATGGGTTGTGGACTCCCCCTCCCTGCCATCACCTACCCAGCCGGACCTTGCGCAGATTTTCCCCTCATCTCTACCTCCTATCTTCCTTCTACCCCTTTACCCTATCCCCTTACCCTTCCTTGCTCCATTCACCTTGTCCCCTATGTTCTTTAAATGCTTTTCTTGATACTTATGTAACTTTTAACTGATGTAAACTGCAACATTATTGTCTCTTATGTAAAGTGCTCTAATTCCACCGGGGCTAGCCAGCGCTATATAATAACTCATTAATTAAATGTGTTCCCCTTTAGTACTCTTTCTCTCTTTGTCTACCTCCCTAGCTCCTATTCACTCTCCCCTGAATCTCTCACCTTGCCTGCTAGTCTGCCTAGACCCCTGTCCTTTGGGTCCTTTCACTAAGCACTCCTTTTTATCTTGTTGGGGAAAGATCCAATATTTATACTCTGGAGTTTCAGCGTACCTGCTGAGAGAGTCCACTGCGCCAAGGGAACCACTCACAGCTGAGGTATGGTATGGCACCCCTTGCCAAAGCACTCCCTCTCCCCTTTTTGGGGAAGGATCCAGTATGTAGGCCTTGGAGTCTCAGAGACCCCTCTGAGAGAGTCCACTGCGTAAAGGGAGCCTCCCACAACAGAGATAGGGAAGTGATACCACTTCCACTGGGATCACAGCTTACTGGACTTTGGACGTTGCTTTGGCTCGTCTACCGGTTTGTGTCCCCGTCGCCCTTCCCTTCCCCTTTCCATGCGGTGTCCTTCATCCTCCTCTCCTCTTTCCCGCCTTCATTACCTGTATACTTCCCCAGCTCCTTCCCCCTCCCTGAATCTTTCCCCTTGCCTGCTTTTCCCCTTACGTATTTGTGCTTATTGTTTATCTTGACCTTACAAGTAACTATGTTGCCATGCTCTAATAACTGTGTAACCTTTGTAACGATGTAACCTGTAACTATGATCTGATGCTCATGTAAAGCGCTCTGATACCCGCGGGTCTAGCCAGTGCTATATAAAACCTTTAAAATATAAATATATTTATTCCCTAATATTCCTTACAATCCCGGACGGCATTTTTTCACTACCCTCCGATCGGAACTGATTAGTTTAGTATGGGGCGGTAAACAGCCGCGTATTCAGTGAGACACACTTATGTGGCCTTATGCACACAGAGGCTTTGACGTGCCTAACTTTGAATTATACTATATAAGCGCTCAGGTATGCTTTGCTCATTTCTGGTTTAACTCGCCCGCTATACTCCACACGTCGCCACTGAACATTGGCTTGCAGATCCAATCCCACTGGATGGAGTCCTCCTCTCTAGGGTTGAACCCCAAGGGCGTTGCCCTACTTCTGTAGACTGCATGATAAAAGCTTGGTCCCACATTTTAGATCGCATACCTGAGTCCTGCCTCTATTCTCCCCTTTTACAATTACCTATCATCCAGAGGTGTCGTTATTACATGAAGGTATATTTAAGAAGGTAGCACGTGCACAAAATATTTACTGCTGTGGAGATTTATATGTGGGTGGCAAATTTCGCACTCTTCAACAACTGTGTCACGACACCCCACCATCTACCATGGAAACCTTTTTATATGCCAGCCTTCATCATGGCATCCAAGCTTGTCACCCCACATATCCCTCTGAGCCTGCGACATTGGCCCCACTGCACCAAATCTTGCACGCGTCCTCTGCTTCGCACTTGGTGTCCACATGCTAGCATACTCTGTATATAGATACTTCGTGCGCAGCTCGTGCTAAATGGGCGGCAGAACCAGATCACAACCTCACTGATGAACAATGGTCATTCTGCTGCAAACAGACGGAACAGGTCTCGTCCAACAGCAGGCTCCGCATCATCCATTATAGATTCCTACATCACAGCTACTACACTGCGGTTAGACTTCACAGTTTTGGTTTACGAGACACAAACAGATGCGATAGATGTAAAGCAGAACATGCTGATTTCCTACACCTTGCTTGGGAATGTCCAGAGGTACTTACCTATTGGGGTGAGGTCCTCACAGCCCTGGACTCTATGACTTCTGTACCTATTTCCCGATCACCATTTATAACCCTCCTTGGGTACACTGAACACATCCCTGCCAAACATCGGAAATTTGTGTCCTTTTGTCTTGTGCTGGCCACTCGCCCCATCTGCAGCGAGTGGCCTGCAGATGGGGCCAGGGCCGGGCACCCAAATTTAAGGATTGGCTGGGAAACATTATTCTTTGGCAGGACCAACTCTGCACTTATGCTGAATTACTACCTCACTCCTCACGCCCGCGACATTTGGGGCCCTCTACAGGCATACCTGCTGGAGCATCCTATCAGAGGCCTGCTCACATTGGCCCTTTCTTGTAATGACCCTGTAGGATGCGCCCTTTCTTCCTCTGTCCTTGGTAACCTATGATCGATCCCCCTGACATCCCGAATATGCTGGCGTTCGTTATGGCGATGATATGAATTGCTCCTTCACTCTTCCACTTGCCTCCTTACTGATCTCTGGTAATGTATATTTGTCCTCACTGATTGCTATCATTTGCTCCTATTGCTAAAGATGTCATTTGATTCATGATATTTCAGTACTGTTTACGATAAGGCTGTTTATCCACTGCAACTGCTGATATCTTGATTGTATGTCATTCATGAAAAGTTCAATAAAAAAAAGATGAACTCTACCCTTGTTACTCCGTTTAAACACCCAGTGCCCCAAGAAACCCCTATTACCCCCCACCACCCCCCCCCCCCATTTGCCCCTTGGGAGAATAGACCACACCTTCTCCCAGATCCCACAAACTGCCGTAGGTGCCATGACTTTGCATCCGTGGTTGATAGCCCCTAGCGACAGAAGAGACATTCTGTCATTGGTCTCTGACCACCAACCAGTTATACAACTCTAAGGAAGAAAAATGCCCACGGCCGAATACCCCCGTAACATGCCACTATACCCAACGGATGTCAAATTGTTATTAGTTATGCATTGGCCTAGACATCTGCTGCAGCAGGCCATGAGCTTTTCCTACATCATCAAATATATGAATTTTGTCATTTGCAAGAACTTTGAGCTTAGATTGCTGCACAATGGTTGCTTGTCTCTACCTTTGCTTTGAAAGAGTCGATCAACCTCACAAAATCCCTCCTCTTTTTCGCAGTTTATGCAGTCATATCTGTATAAATCTTAAATTGAGAAACTGTTTGCATCATGAAGGATTTTTTTTTATGGCCTAGTCAATATTTTCTCTTGTACTGGAAAGTCCGCAAAGTTAACCTAAATTGTCCGAGGGCTCTTTGCATTGCGGAGACAGTACCCTCTGTGCCTTGCAATCGTTAAATCTCCTGTCAGTTCTGGAATGGCTTCTTTCAAAAGAAATTCTACCCAGATTTGTACTTGGGGTCGTTCAAGTGACTCTGGACCAGGCGGAGATTTGGGCGCCTGTTATAATTCTCCTTGGGCCAGATGCATCAAGCATCCATTTTGCGATTCCTTATTAGCGAAAAATAAGGAATCGCTAATAAGGAATAGCAAAATGGAATGCATCAAACAATCACTATGAAAATAGCGATTCCTTAGAATTCCTTAATTGCGACTCGCAAATTGCGAGTCGCAATTAATGAATACCTCCCCATTAATTCCTATGGGCCTAGAGGCCCATAGGAATGAATGGGAAGACAATCTCAATTTGCGAATCGCAATTAGCGATTCGCAAATTGAGATTGCGAGTTCAAGGGTGCAGGGGTGTCCAAAGGACACCCTGTTACACCCCTGAATGTGATCTGTGCACATATGTTGCGCACACACATGCCCTTAGGGCATGTGTGTGCACAACATGAAACTTTAAAAAATGCACAAAAGTGCATTTTTCAAAGTTTTTGCAAATTACCATGAAGTTGTACTTCGTGGTAATTTGCGTGCCCTATTAGCGAATTCGCTATTTTTGATACTTTCATGCATTGCATTTAAGGAATCTCAATTTGAGATTCCTTACATGCAAACAATCGCAATTTAGCGAATTCTCTATTTGCGATTTTTGCATTTGGGATGATGCATCCCAAATGCAAAAATTGCACTCGCAAAGGGCCAGATTCTGAGAATCTGGCCCTTTTGCGAGCGCATTTCGCTTGATGCATCTGGCCCCAAATCTTGAAGGTTGCATTCCAGAGCATCCTTGCTCTGCTTTATCTGTGTAATCTCCTTTTAGAAGGTCTCTCCTTTATCTTCTAAACTGGAGACCGCTTACAGATAGCTTCAGGTGGGCTAAACATTGTGCTTTGGATATAAATGATTTTATTAATATTTGTAGCATGGCTTCCTTAACGGATTACGTTCTCTCATAGGGCCAAACAGGTCAATATCGAGCTAAGACCAGCACAATTTCCTCCTATACTTTGGATTACTGAAGAAATTCTTGAAGAAGACAATCTAGCATAACTACTGGGAACATTTTGAAATCCCATGACAGTTTCTTTGCTGTGAGTGGAAAATTAGAATAGCACATACCCAAATTGCTAGTTGCTAATCTGAAACCCGATTTTGAAATTTCTAACTATATTATGCCTATCACATGCCCCTTCAGACCCACGTGACCTTACATAGACGGGCCCTAAGATTCCATCACAGTATGGAATATCGGAACACGCATGGCTGACCTGGATTATCACACCGCTTCAGACTTTGACTGTGAGTGGAATACTAGCTCCTATTTCTTTTTTATTATTCCCAACCGTCTGATTAGAATGATGGGGTGAAAACAATCATTAATGTTTAGTTTATTATCTACACTTTTTCTGACTTGTCAAGGAACATCTCCTTTGCCAGGCCTGTTGACCCACAGGACCTTGACAACAGACTTATTACCTAAGTCAATTCTCTTATCATATTATGTTCAAATCTTGTCCAGAGACTATTCGTCTTCATTATATCATTTGGTGATCGGCATGTTAACTCTTCACGTTCCTCACAAGTTTAATCCTTCTTTCATTTTGTACCTTTCGTGTTAGGGTAGTCACATGACGTTCATCTCGGGGAAATATCCTCTTCTCCTGATTTGATGCATTTCAACGCATGCTTGCACTTTGGACAATCTATTTTCACGTGGTGGTTCTATCATGTAATTGTCTTACCGGAGTAGGTTCATATCTCGGTTTAGTAAATAAAACACTACCTAGATAACTGTACGAATATGTATGAACAACCTACGTTATTATTCACAAAACATTTATTTATTTATATGTATATGCGATTACAGCTTTGAAGAAGTCACTTGTGTGACGAAACACATGTTGGTTGTATCTTGGACCACAATACAACTCTTTACAAAAAATCTGTGATTTCTGTCTTTTGAGGTTGGGATTTTATTTTACAATACTGTGCATGACAATAATTTTATTTTTTTAATATCTTTTATTGATTTCACAGGAGGAAAGAAAATGTGGTTTGTACATCATACATGATCTCACATCTCGAGGATGTGTGCAATGGTCGCGGGGCGGATCACATAATACAGTGTTACATCACATTATGTATTATAGCAGGATCATATCACATTCATTCCAGCCGTAGTGTCTTTGTAAAAGGGGGGTGTGGTTATTAAACTTGGAGGTATGAAGCATGTGTCGTGGTGGGGTCTCAGTGGTGTCGTCGTATTTTGCCTATGGTTGCTCGTCTAGTCCTGGGAGGGTGGTGGATCGCCAGCGGGAGGTGCATGGTGTGGGCGAGTTATGGAGGGTGTCGCCTTGTCGATCAGGTGGAGGTGACATCAGCAGGTTCAATAATGGCACAATCTGGTGGTTCGTGTTCATCCCTATCGGGGACGTCGTGGCTGTGGCCCACAGCGTCTATTCCGTTCATTGCAAACTGGTCTCTTCTGGGGGAGGTGTTGTTCGAGGGATCTCCCGGTGTTTGGCATTCTCTATGGAAGGAGCTTAGCATTTCGTCCCATAGAGTCGCGATTGGGAACTGTCTCAGCCCTGTTGTCTCCTCATTATGAAGGGTGATGCTTTCTGCTCTTGCCCAGTTGTCTAGGGAGGCGCGCCAGTGTTCTATTAGGGGCGGGTCTGCGCGTTTCCAGTGTTTGGTGATTAGTCTCTTGGCCGTAAGGAGGCCAAGGTCCCAAAAACGGGAAGGGACTTTATTGTGTTTGGTCCTCTTGTAGAGGCCCAACAGGCATGCCTCCCATGTGTGCGGTATCGGCATGGCCGTGCTCCGCTCGAGTCACGGCAACACTGACCGCCAGTATGTTTGAATCCGTGGGCACTGCCACAGCATATGTAGCAGGTCCGCCCCCTCCAGTGTGCATCTCGGGCAACCTGCCGCGGCGCCTGGAAAGTACCGGTTGATTTTATCTGGTGAGAGGTATGCTCTATGTAATATGTAAAATTGAATCAGTTTAAAGCGGGGGATGTTTTTGGGGCTCGCTAGCACCATTGCCCATTCCTTGTCCGTCCAGTCCCTCCCCTTGTCAACCGCCCATTTGTCACGCAAAGGTTGTAAGGTATGTTGTGTGTGTGACAACAGCGCTTGAGTCAGCCAGTGTACCACGTGTGAGCCATTTCCCATTACGTGGAGGCATTGTATTAGCTGGTGTGTGGGAAGTTCCTCAGTGATGTTTCCCCATCGTTGTGTGTACGCCATAATTATGGAAGCGTGTTGTAAGAACTGTCCCGCCGGTATTCCTGTGTCGCCAGCTAGTGTCGCGAAAGGTATCAGGCTCCATCGGTGTATAAGTCCGCCATGGTGTCCACTCCCGAGCGTGTCCAATGTTCCAGTGCGGCTTCCGTGACTATGGTTGTGGTCTTGGGGGTGCCTAGGAGCGGGAGCGCTGGGGCGTATGGCTTAATAGTTTTTGTGAGTCGTAGGCTCCTGGTGTAACATTTTGTGGCCACTGCTACATGTAGTTGTGTCTGTTTCCTCGTTTTTGCCAGTGGGTGGAATAGTGAGTGTATCTGCAGGGGGGACAGCGTGCCCACAGCTGTGGCCTTGTCCTCCAGGTTCTTGCCAGAGAGCCAGGCTGCTACCCATTGTAGTTGTGCTGCCAGGTAATAAAGCTCTAGGTTTGGTACTGCAAGGCCACCTTCACCGACGGGTGTATATAATTTTTTCAGTGCCACTCTGGGCCTTCCAGTGTTCCAGATCAGATCTCTGATTATGGTTTCCAGTTCTTTGAAAGTGCGGACCGGGACGTATACTGGAATGTTGGCATAGTAATATGGGAGTCTGGGTAGAACAATCATTTTCGTTAATGTCACTCTGCTTGGCACATTGAGTGGGAGAGTCTTCCAAAAGGCGACCTGGGACCTTATGGACGTGATGGCGCGCGTCAGGTTGCCATCCAGGATATCCGGGGGCGTCCTATATATATAAATCCCTAGATATTTGATCGTGGTGTGGTGCCATGGTAGCCTCTCACCATTGATTCTGATTTCGGGTTCTGGGGCGTCAGGAGCGAACGAATACGCCCCCGATTTGGCCCAGTTTACTTTTAGGCCCGACATGTTCTCGAAGGATCGGAAGATGTCCGATAACTCCGGCGGTAGGCGGGTAAGGTCTCTAATATACAGGAGCAGATCAGCTGCGTATAGCGAGACAACGTGTGTGCCGTCTGCTAGTGGGATGCCCCAGTGTGCGCCTCTGCTACGC
This sequence comes from Lissotriton vulgaris, assembly GCF_964263255.1. Taxonomy (NCBI): domain Eukaryota; kingdom Metazoa; phylum Chordata; class Amphibia; order Caudata; family Salamandridae; genus Lissotriton; species Lissotriton vulgaris. Next base: position 110,424 of record NW_028244456.1, on the reverse strand, counting down.
AATATCTCGGCGAGGTGTTCTATCGCCAACAAGAAGAGCAGTGGGGACAACGGACAGCCCTGCCTGGTGCCCCGTCGGACTTTAATGGCGTCGGACAGCAGCTTACCCGTGCGGACTCGTACCTTGGGGTTCCTGTACAGCAATCCGACCAACTCGATGTAGTCGTCTCCCAGGTCGAACTTACGCAACACTGCCAGCAAATAGGGCCATTCGACCGAAAGAAACGCTTTTTCGAGGTCTAAAATTAAGCAGCCCGATCTCGGCCACCCTTGCACTGCATATTCCTGCACAAGAAACAGTTTCCTTATATTCTGGGAGGTGCATCTAGTGGGCACAAAGCCATTCTGGTCACTGTGTACCAGGGTGGGCACCAGGGTTGCCAGTCGTTGGGCTAGGGTCGACGCCAGGATCTTGTAGTCCGTGTTCAAGAGTGCCAGAGGCCTATACGATCCGAGGAGTGTGTCATCCCTACCTGGCTTAAGAAGAGACACTAATGTCGCCTTGTTCATCGACCGGGGCAAGGACGAGTCTTCTAGAGCCACTGAGTATACCCTGAGGAGCTCCGGGACCAGGATATCGGAGCAGGCTTTGTAGTATTCGGCCGGTAGCCCATCCGAGCCAGGGGCCTTGCCATTTGAAAGGGCGAAGATGGCTTCACGCAGCTCATCTGCCGCTATTGGTGACCCAAGGTCGTCTCGTTGGTTATCGGTTAGGGCTGGCAGTGTGACCTCATCCAGGTAAGCGGCAATGTTTGGTTGTGGATTCTGCAGACGCGACCTATATAGCGCACAGTAGTGTGCCACAAAGGCTTCGTGGATTTTCACCTGAGTGTATACCACTGGGCCGTCAGTTGGATGTACCGCCGTCACAGGTGACGTTCGTTCCTCGCGCTGTATCAGCCAAGCTAACAGTTTGCCGGGCTTATCCCCAGTGTGATGTGTGCGGGCCGAGTGGGCTATATAATTAACGTGTTTTAATCTATCAATCAGTTTGTCATGTTCCACCCGTGCCTCCAGTAGTCTGGTGTTTGCGCCCTCAGCCGCTTCCTGTTCCGCCTGCATCAGGTCTTACTCCAGGCGCCTCAAATCTGTCTCTATCTGTCGTCGGGAAGGAACTTGTGTGCCCAGACATTGCCCCCTGAGGACTACTTTGAATGCGTCCCATTCAATCTGTGGAGTCAATGCCGTGCCAGTGTTGTCTTCGAAATATTGCGCTGTTTGTGTGCATATGGAGCTTCTAAATGGGCCGTCCAATAGTAGATCAGGCTGTAGCCTCCAGGTAGGTACCGGGGGTCGCGGTTGCTCCCATGCCAGATCCATGAGGTGTGGGTTGTGGTCAGAATGTGTGCGGCCCATATAGCAGGTGTCTGTGACATATGGTAGGATCTCGCTGGTGACCATGTACCTGTCGAGGCGCACGTGCAGGGCATGTGCCCCTGAATAGTATGAGTAGACTCTGGTGTGAGGGTTGCGGCTGCGCCACGCATCTTGTAAGTCCCATTGCGTGGACCAGGCCTGAAGAGTGTTCGCAGCATTCTGTGCCTGTGAGCTAGGTGGCAGGGGTGGGACCGGTCTAAGGCCAAATCTAATGTGGAGTTGTAATCTCCACCCAGCACCCACGGGATACCATGCCAGGGCGCCAATGTGTTTGATAACTGTGCAAGGAAATCCGCCAGTCCCGTGTTGGGTGCATACACCGAGGCCAGCACCAATGGGTTCCCGTCTAACCTGCCTTGGACCACAACGTATCTCCCTCCGGGGTCTACATACGTGTCTAGTGTTGTCCATGGGGTGCCCGGCCTTACCTACACCAATGTCCCCTTAGCGTAAGATGAGTATCGTGTGGCTTATAGTTGCCCCCGCCATCTGTGGCGTAAGGTGCGAGTTTCTGTTTCACTGAGGTGTATCTCCTGTAAGAGGGCAATTTGTATGTGGTGACGTTTGAGGTATGAGTAGATCTGGTAGCGTCAGGATGGTGTATGCATGCCCCTCACATTCCACGTACATATTTTAATGGCAGACATTACAGTTCTTTAGCAATTCTCCTCCCCCAGCTCTCCCACCATCCTCCTGTGGGCCCCACAGTTCTCATCGAGCAAATGTTCCCTTCAATACTTATTGGAAGTGCATCTATTTCTTTACACCACTTCATCGAAATAGGGGAGGGGGTAAAAAACATGGCTAATGGAACAATGAGCCATTGAAAGTGATGAACATATAGAATACCAAAAGGTCGGATGCCAAACGTGCTCCCGTCCATACTCTCGAGGAGAGCAACAAAGTCTATATCTAAGGGGGCTGCTGTGCAGTGCGCACTGTAATAGTGGTTTTAAGTCAACAAAGTCATTGTATGAAGGCCCTCCGCCTTCCCGGGAGGTGTATGCCAGTCTAAACCACACTTTGCAATACAGGGAACCATTCGCACATGCATTAAACACCATATTTTACGTGTCCCAATCGGTCGGCTGCCAGGTGAGTCGTCTCTGGGCTCGTGTGCCGGCCGCATGCAGGTTTCTGGGCCGTCCCTGAGTCCCGCGCCCACCGGAGAGGTGTCCGGTGTGCGCTTGCTCCGCAGATTGTATTCAGGGTCAAGATTGCCGCTTGTTGCTATGAGCATCTCTTGCGCTCGCGGCGCCGTGGCCCTGTCAGTCCATCTCTCTAAGTCCGCTGCGGCACTCCTCAGCAAGTGTCTCTGAAGTGACATATCCTATGGTGCAATCAGCTTATGTAATCCGCTGTCTGAGGCGTGACATCTGGTCTTTATTCCGAGGCCTGGGAGTCTGGTACGCCATAAATGGCTTCATCGTCGCTGGGGAGGTCCCGTGGGCTGCCACCCGCCGTTTCGCTCTGCACAGTGGATCGGCTGAGTTCCATCACCAGGCGAAGGGCGTCCTGTTTCTCCTGCTGTGTGGCGTCTGCTGGGGGGGGTGTCCTTGCCGCTCCTTGCGTATTGGTCTGCGATCTCTGGCGGGGTCTGCGCCTCCTCCTGCTGCTTCCGGATTGTCTTCGAGGAGCGGGGCCTGTGGCTGCTCTGGGGTCTGTATCCGTGCCGCTGTCTAGCCATGCCTCCACTTCGGTCGGGTCAGTGAAGAAGTCGGTTCGTTCGCCAGCTACAACTCTCAATTTCGCGGGAAACAGCAGAGAGTATTGCAGGCCTAGCTGCCTCAGGCGTCTTTTCACCGCTAGGAAGGAGTGTCTTTGTCTCTGCACTTGCACAGTGTAATCCGGAAAGAACATTACTGACGTGTTCTCAATCCGGACCTCTTGGAGTTTGCGTGTTTTGCGTAGGATGGAGTCCCTGTCTCTGTAGTTCAGTATGCGGAGCAGCATGGGCCTCGGATTGGAGCCCGTTGTTAAGGGCCTCGTAGGAACTCTGTGAGCGCGTTCTACCACAAAGTGTGGCGAGAGTGACCCCTCCGGTAGTATTTCCTTCAGCCACCATTCCATGTGCTCCTCTGGACTCCTTCCTTCCCATTTCTCCGGGACCCCAACTAGTCACACGTTGTTCCTTCGTGCCCTACCTTCCGCATCCTCAGCTCTGTCTTCTAGAAATTCCACCCTGTTCAGCAGGTCCTGCATTTGTTTGTTCGATTGGCTGACTTGGAGCTGAAGTTCCTTCACGTCGCTTTCCAGGGACGTGGTGCGGTCCGCTCTCAGATGTGTGAGGTCTATGACTACACTATCGATTTTGGTAGCTAGGGAGGTGCGAGTGAGTTGGATGGATTCTTCTAGCCTTTCCATGGCTGCCAGCATGGTGTCCAGTTTGGCCGTTGTTTGATCTGGGTCGTTGCTCTTTCCGGGCTTGCCCATCTTGCCCTTAGAGCTTGTGCCTCCGGTCCCAGTTCGAGTTCTGGGTCCGTTAGACATCAGTGCCTTGGCGCGCGCTCAGCCACAGCAGCGAGATCTGCCGCGACGCGGCCGTCGGAGGAGGGGTCAGGGCGTGGATCTGCAGAATGGTAGGAGCCGGGTCGGCTGCGTAGTGTTTGTGGCCGGTAGGTGGTCAGCTGCCTGTTCCTCTGTCCCTGTGTTGGTGATCGGCAGCGCCCAGTGCCATCTAGGCCTCTGTGTCGTCGCGTGTGTGCTGCGCAGCCTCGGAGCTCTCTCCCTCAGAGACCGAAGAAGACCGGGCTAGGCCCCCCCTTTTGAAGTTTCGTTGGGGAGTCTATTACCCGGTATTATGCAGCAGTAAGTCGACACACATCTAACACTCAATTGGATTGCTTGTAAAGCCTGTTATTTGATTCAACAGGGTGGGTTGTAATAGCGTGGTTTGAACAGGTCTTACAAGCGAAAGGAGATGTCGTCTCCAATTAAGGCCAAGCTGCACCAACAGGAGGAGCTACCCAACGTACGCTTGATAACTATATAATCAGGGTAGTCCCAGGAACTGATATGGAAATCGTTCTTGCGGAACGACGGGCTGAGAGACGCCGCTCCATCGAATCCATCAAGAATAAGCGATCATCCCTGGGCTCGCTCCAAATGGCGATCTCACCAATCCATAGTACTCCTTCTATAAATGAGGTTCGCGAGGCATCCTTCAATGATAGTATACCATTACTTCTGAAAGATATAACACCCTCTGCAGTTGTAACTACTGATATGATTACTAATGAGTCGGTACTGCATTGTAATATAACACCGGAGGTAGAAGTTTTGCCTGACACTTTGCCGCCGCGAGTTGATCCAGCCCATAATCTAAATGAAAGCTCTAAGACCCCAAGAGCCCAAGGTCCTCCACCCAAAAGAAGGAAAAAGAGGGGGAACTACTTACGAAAAACAAGACCTCTGATAACAGTAAGTTAGAGCTTAGTGAAAGCTCTACATCAAATCTACCTACACCCCCCATAATGGTTAACCCTATATTCGCTCCTACAAATGATCCAGCTAGTGTTAAGCTAATGGGCAGTATAGAATTTTTAATGAAATCATTTACATTGCCATTAGTAGAGAGACTAAAAGACTTAACCTCTCAACTGGAGAAATTAGAACGGGCTGTCGGGGAAATTAAAGTGGCAATTAAGGATTTAACTAAACTAACACCAGTACCCCCAACCCCTGGGTTGCCCCCAACTATTACTGACAAAAATGGTTCCAATAAGACTAACTTGCCTAATTTGCCTAAACCGAAACCCCGGAAAATAATGCTCCCTAACACAGCAGAGATAAACAGTAAGAATAAGGAAAAGGAGGCACAGGAGTGTGTAAAATCGAATCCCTTAGGAAATGCCCCCAAATCCACTGGTCAGGACAAAACAGATAGGGCATTCCCTTCCAAAAGGTTTAGAGTAGAACTGCCTCCGGAAGCAGTCCCGTATGTAGTGATTCTTACGGGAGTGCCAGTTTTAAAGGATGGCAGTAGAGAAGATCAGTTCCAGCTGAAAAATAAAGTTATTCATTGGCTGAGACAAAATTGCCCACTACCCCCTGATATAAATGGTCTTAATGTTAGACGCCTACCATGGTTAGGACATAGACCTAAGGACACAATGGGTGACATTATTATAATTAATTTTTGTGACGAGAGAGCAAACAGACACATTGTTAATTGGTTCCCCCATAACACTAATAATTCTATCATGGTACGCAATCTGAGTTACTTCTATCCCAGAGGAATAGTGGTCGTGGCACCTAACCTTAGGTCCCCGCTTTATCACCAGAGCAGTTTCTCTGGTTTTACACCTGGTTACCAGGGTGTTGGCTTGGGTTTTGGGTTTTCACTCCCCAGGCATGGAGGCGGATTTAGTCAAATCCCCCTGCAACAGGTCGACTATTCCTTCCAGAGTCAACCACAGCCTCATCCCTTTCACCCAGTATCTCAAACTGGTCCTTAGTGAAATTAGCAAGGACCTCCGCCCCCATTGCTGGGAATCCTCCACCCTCTGTCCCCACATAAATTCCTCATCTGACCTATGGACATGGTGCTGAGGTTAATTCCCAACCCTGTGTTTTCTATTGTCTATGGGCCCGATTCACAGAATGAACTTAAGACTCAATTCTAAACTTACTACTATTTTGGTATTCACGGAATGCACTTACTACTTTTGGCATTCACAGAATGCACTTACTACTTTTGGTATTCACAGAATGAAATTACTACTTTTGGTATTCACAGAAGTTAGGATTTTGTCTTAAGTCTGTCTTAAGTCTGTCTTAAGTTTGTCTTAAGTCTGTCTTAAGTCTGTCTTAAGACAAACTTAAGACAAAATCCTAACTTCTGTGAATACCAAAAGTAGTAAGTTCATTCTGTGAATGCCAAAAGTAGTAAGTGCATTCTGTGAATGCCAAAAGTAGTAAGTGCATTCTGTGAATACCAAAATAGTAGTAAATTTAGGATTGAGTCTTAAGTTCATTCTGTGAATCGGGCCCTATGTGTGTCTCCCTTGTGCGTAGAATAAATAGGACATATTGTACTACTGCTACTAATTGGAAATGGCCAATGCAACAACTGTATCCAGGCTCCTAAACGTTAGACACCCCACTGCTTGCCACCAATTGTCAAAACCCCCTTCTGAGGGCCACGGGTACGCTGGGGATAGTGGGCGTAACCATTGAGTTCAGGCGTTTTAGTCCTGATGTACTGGAACCCAGCCTACTATGGATTCTGAGCAACTGGGCCAAGTACCCCTTCTGCACTTAAAGCTCATGGTTGTGTGGTTCGAGGAGTCCAAGGCTCTGTCAGTGTGTGTGGGGGGGGGAATACAGATTAGTGAATACAGGCTCATAACTCAAAATGTGTGCAGCAGCAGCAATAAATCATTGTCCTGCCGAATAATCACTTTCATAACAAAAGAGAAGTATTTTATTTCTATTCTATACCACACAAAGGAAGAATACAACATTCACACGCAATTACACAGTCCACCCCTGAGGTCAGGCTCTTCCACATACACATGCACAAGATGTTTTGGAACCTTTGCCACAAGCAGGCCTGAACTGGATGTAGATTCGCTTATCCCAAGTGTAATTGTCATTGATGCCATCCTAAGTTTCTCTCTGTCAAGGGATAACTTTTACCTTAAAACCTCTCCTTCCCTTTCCTTCTGTTTATCATCCCACTCTCTCTATACCTCCTCCCTTTCTCTCTGTTTCTCTTCCCTCTCGCACAAATATTTCTTTCTGGGCCCATTCCTCCTGTCTCTCCCTCTCCTTTTCTTCGTGTTCTGGTGAGCTAGTCTTAGCTTCTCCCTCTCAAAGTATATGGCCTTGTCATCTTCCTCATCCTTAGCTTTCTAAAATGCTAGACTCAACCAACTAAAGGCCCCCAAGCGACTCACTCCTGGAATTGGTGACAGTGGTACCCTAGAAATGTGAGGCGGTGTACACACCTGAGCTATTGTAGAAACTAAAGGTGATGAGTGTCTTGGTGAAACTCTGGAAGATGCATTAGGGGACACACTCTGAGATAGATCTGTGCTAAGGGGATCCTAGAGCCTGAATCCACAGCAATCTCATAATGGGTTCCTACCATGGGTTCCTACCATGGTTCCCTCCCCAGAGTCAACCACAGCCTCATCCCTTTCACCCAGTATCTCAAACTGGTCCTTAGTGAAATTAGCAAGGACCTCCGCCCCTATTGCTGGGAATCCTCCACCCACTGTCCCCACATAAATCCCTCATCTGACCTATGGACATAGTGCTGAGGTCAATTCCCAACCCTGTGTTTTCTATTGTCTATGTGTGTCGCCCTTGTGCGTAGAATAAACAGGACACATTGTACTACTGCTACTAATTGGAAATGGCTAATGCCACAACTGTATCCAGGCTCCTAAACGTTAGACACCCCACTGCTTGCCACCAATTGTCAAAACCCCCTTCTGAGGGCCACGGGTACGCTGGGGATAGTGGGCGTTACCATTGGGTTCAGGCCTTTTACTCCTGATGTCCTGGAACCCAGCCTACTATGGATTCTGAGCAACTGGGCCAAGTACCCCTTCTGCACTTAAAGCTCATGGTTGTGTGGTTCGAGGAGTCCAAGGCTCTGTCAGTGTGTGTGGGGGGATACAGATTAGTGAATACAGGCTCATAACTCAAAATGTGTGCAGCAGCAGCAGCAATAAATCATTGTCCTGCCGAATAATCACTCTCATAACAAAAGAGAAGTATTTAATTTCTATTCAATACCACACAAAGGAAGAATACAACATTCACACGCAATTACACAGTCCACCCCTGAGGTAAGGCTCTTCCACATACACATGCACAAGATGTTTTGGAACCTTTCCCACAAGCAGGCCTGAACTGGATGTAGATTCGCTTATCCCAGGTGTAATGGTCATTGATGCCGTCCTAAGTTTCTCTCTGTCAAGGGATACCTTTTACCTTAAAACCTCTCCTTCCCTTTCCTTTTGTTTATCATCCCACTCTCTCTATACCTCCTCCCTTTCTCTCTGTTTCTCTTCCCTCTCGCACAAATATTTCTTTCTGGGCCCATTCCTCCTGTCTCTCCCTCCCCCTTTCCTCTTGTTCCGGTGAGCTAGTCTTAGCTTCTCCCTCTCAAAGTATATGGCCTTGTCATCTTCCTCATCGTTAGCTTTCTAAAATGCTAGACTCAACCAACTAAAGGCCCCCAAGGGACTCACTCCTGGAATTGGTGACAGTGGTACCCTAGAAATGTGAGGCGGTGTACACACCTGTGCTATTTTAGAAACTAAAGGTGGTGAGTGTCTTGGTGAAACTCTGGAAGATGCATTATGGGACACACTCTGAGATAGAAGATGCATTATGGGACACACTCTGAGATAGATCTGTGCTAAGGGGATCCTAGAGCCTGAATCCACAGCAATCTCATCATGGGTTCCTCCCATGGTTCCCTCCCCAGAGTCAACCACAGCCTCATCCCTTTCACCCAGTATCTCAAACTGGTCCTTAGTGAAATTAGCAAGGACCTCTGCCCCTATTGCTGGGAATCCTCCAACCTCTGTCCCCACATAAATTCCTCATCTGACCTATGGACATGGTGCTGAGGTCAATTCCCAACCCTGTGTTTTCTATTGTCTATGTGTGTCGCCCTTTTGCGACTCTGATTTAAACTCAATAGTGTAGCAAGTTCCCCTGAGGCCGGCAGGCCTTAAATACATGCTCTGGGAGAAGTGAAACACTCGGAATCCTGAAGTGCGCACCGTTCGCGGGCACTCACAGTGGTGCCAGTGCAAGTCAGGTAAGTCAGCAGCAAGGCGACTCAGCAGCTGCATTCAACGGGCGCAGGCTCTCTCCCTCTCTCTGTCATTGAACAGGTCATGTGTGATGCAATATATGAGGCCATAATAGCAGTGCCTGGTGGGGGTGCAAGTTATAGTTAGCTCTGTAAACTATAACTGGTGAATTGTAGTGTTGTTTTCGTTTTAAAATGCTAGTTTTTATATTATTACAAGGCCTAGCTATAACTTTCTTTTTACCTGTGTTTTATTTCAGTGATTTTTTTAAAATTAGGCGCTTTTTTTGGGACCTACATTCTTAGTACCTTATTGAACTATAACATTACTATACATTATCTATCTATCTATCTATCTATCTATCTATCTATCTATCTATCTATCTATCTATCTATCTATCTATCTATCTATCTATCTATCTATCTATCTATCTATCTATCTATCTATCTATCTATCTATCTATCACACTGAAAGGCTCTAACTAGAGCGAAATACCTGTTAAGAGTTGCTTTTATTTATTCCAGGTCGGCTTGGATGTTATTTTATCATTCCAAAGCTGTAGTATTATGACTGGAGTAGTAAAAGGCTTTTGTCATTTTCAGCTCAGCATGGAGGGAACTTGCTAATCCTATGCTTAAAGACTTTGCTGTAAAAATGTCAAAACTCTGTGTCTCTCTAGGTTGACGTGGACGGCACTGTGCTAATCTTATGCTTAAAAACTCTGCTAGAGAAACATACATTTGAAGTGAGTGGATTCATAGTGCTGGTGGTGTTGTAGGATGCTCCATGTAAAGGAGCTACTCTCCATTTAAACGTGAGAACTAATTAGAGTTCTCTGCTTCCTTTTCTCCATAATTTATGCTGCACTCTAAGCCTGGAAGGGTATTGTTTTGACTTGTGCTGGGTGGTTCCTTGTTTCCGGACAAAGTGATACCTTTCTGAAGAGCTCAGGCGTGAGTTATAGTTACTTTGGGCACAGGTTATATTTATTTGATATAACTATAACTGGTGAATTTCAGTGTTGTTTTTTTAGTTAAAAAAGTTATGTTGTCATGGAAATTTTCACCTTAATCTGACGTCACTTTAACCTTTGTTTTTTTCAGTGAATAAACATTAACATATAACTAAAAAAAACTAAGGTTTAAGTCACGTTATATTTAAGTATTGGAATGAGACATATGCTAGCATTTAAAAAAAACATGGGTGGCTGAAATACACCAGTTATAATTTAGTCAAAAAAACTATAACTTCTGCCCCACATAATGCACTGGTTTTAGACCTGGCCCTGCACCCATCCATGCCCACCAACCCAACCCATTTTTCGACCCGTTAAAAAAAGAATTGTCATAAGTGATATAATATGTGAGATCATAGGCAGTGCATGAAAGGGGTATGAGTTACAGTTTTTTGACTACACTATAACTGATTTCTGTCAGTGCTTTTTCAGTTTTTTAAGGTTAGCTTGTGTCTCATTCCAAAACCTTACAATACCATCACTTTAACCTTTGAACTTCTTTGTTGAATTTCTGTTTTAAAAAAATGCAAGTTATGGTCTTAGACTATAACCTAGCCTCTCCTTTGATTCAGTGATATAACCTAGCTATAACATCACTTTACCGTTGTTTTGTTTTTTAATTGAATTTTTGAGGGGTTTGATCATATTCAACATTGGACCAATAGCCAACCATTTGGATGCAGCTAATCCATACTGCACATGGCCTTTGAGATGTCCAGCAGGGAATAGCTACAGCGCATGGCCTCCTTGTGCTCCCAGCAACCAGATTATCAGCACACACTATAGCCAATAATTTCAGTTAAACTTCGAGATTAGTCTTTCACATTTAGAAAACTCACAAATGTTTTCATGGCGACGTATTGTTAAGTTTTCAAATCCTTTATTCTTTTCACAGATTAAGTCTTCTAAAAAGTAACCAACCGTTTTGGCCCGTCTCAGGACTTCTTCAGGGCTTGATCACAAACAATGGATTCCTATTTGTGATGCATCGTCTCTTGTGTATAAAAAGATAAAATCTGTTGCTCTTCTTGTCAAAGATGATGGCTGTCAATCCCAGAATTTCAATAGAATTCCTCAAGGTAATTCAGGCCAATGTCGGCCACTGCATCTAGTGCTTGCGGTAGTCAGAGGAGAAGGACTGTCCCAATTCTGGGAATGACAGCCATCATCTTTCCCATCAACCATCTGAACAGGAGTAATAACAGTGGTTTCAGGCCAAAACTGTCTTTAAAAGAAGAATCTAAGCAAGAGTACTTCTTTTTTCCATCATCCATATGCAGGGGAAGGGACATCATTGCATTTCCCGTCACCTATCTGCTCAGGAAATGACATAACTGGTTTTCTTACCAAAACTGTCTTTAAAAGACAAAGTCAAGCAAAAGGGCTTCATTTCTCATCATCCATCAGCACAGTAGTGATATCACTGGTTTTCTTCCAAAACCGTCTTTAAAATAAGAAGGATTTACATCACTGATTTCCCAACAAAACCTTATTTAAAAGAAGAAGCCAAGGAAGAGAACTTAATTTCCCATTATGCACCTGCAAAGGAAGTAACATCACCGCTTTTCCCAACATCCATCTGCACAGGATGTGACATCAATGGTTTCCCACTATAACTGTCTATAAAGGAAGACGTAAGGGGAAAGGGCTTCATTTTCCATCATCCATCTGCCCAGTAGTGACAACACTGGTTTCCCGCTAAAACTGTCTTTAAATAAAGACGCCAAACAAGAGGACATTTCCCATCATCCATCTGCACAGGAAGTAGCATCACTGTATTTCTCATCATCCATCTGCACAATAAGTGACATCATTGATTTACCACCAAAATCGTTTTAAAAAAGAGCCAAGGAAGAGGACTTCATTTCCTATCATCCTTCCACACAGTAGAGACATAAATGGTTTCCCTCCAAAACTGTCTGTAAGAGAAAAAGTCAAGCAAGAAGACTTAATTTCCCATCATCTATCTGCAGAGGAAGTGGCATCACTAGTGGATCCCTGTTATATGGTTCTTAGAAATACAGCAGGACTGTATATTAGACAAAACAAACTTCACAATATAGGAACTCAATCCATATATACCATCATTAAGTATTGGTGGGTTTCGGCTAGCTCACAGTACCACCTCCAACCCCTAAAACAATCAGGCCAACAGATGTTATTGGTAATCTCAAACATGGCACTCTGATTCCCAAAGAATAAGTGGATACAGATCTAACCCTTTTGTTTGGTCACTCTTGCAAGCCCAAGATAAACACAAGAAAGATACAACAATGCATTTTCAAACATTTATTGAAATTATCATATTCTTGTAAAGAAAGCATGAGCTGCGATGATTAGAAAGATGAGACATGTTATTGTAATCAGCAATATTAGGATGGTAATAATATGAACAATTCAACCATGCTAACTGCTGCTATTGTTTGCTTACTCCTAAATGTATCAAATACTATACTAAAGAGAGTATAGTGGGAGCACCATTCTGCCAGAATAATTGTGATAGCCAAACCCCATACCTTGGTCTTAGGTGTAAGGAAGCCAGCAGTCACAGTGCACAGGTTATCTTCCTTAGCAGGATGGAGGTCAGAGTCAGCAGGGCTGCATCTCACTCACAGTTTACAGCGGTTCGGTGATAATGACAGCATGGAAATGCTCCTATCAAAGAGCTTTAGCACGGATGCTGGTTATATAATAAAGTACTGTTCTTATAAAACTATGGCAAAGGCACGGAGCAGCTCATTTGGTTTCGTCTAGCAAAAAAGAAGTGTCTTCTAACGAGCACAGAATGAAAGGAAACAATGGCATTGTGTTCTACATGTATAACCCTGGAACTAACTGCACATACTACAGGGCATCAGTGCCTATCATACAGCACATTCATGTGTTAGTAGGAAAGTGTGTCAAATGGCACTACAAGAAAGAGATGTCAACCTACGGAGTTGAATCTAAAATGGAGACTACATCTGTGCCAAGCTACTCCCTTCTCTTGGTCATGAAGGAGACTTATTCCCTAAAAGCTAGCCACTTATAAAAGCATTTAAAAGGCATGGCATTATATAATATAAAACTTTAACAATAAAAGCATAAAAAAGCCATAAAAAATATCAATTAAAATATCCTGCTAACTACTACTAAAAATCTACTAAAACACACAAAAAATGCCAAAGTAAAAAGGGTCTATGATGCGTCCCTATTACAGGACGGTAGCCAGGAAAGGTCCAACACATCCAGAAAGTCATTTGGGCCCTGGAGGGAACCTGCATCCACAGACAACAGATTGATATAAGCCTGAAGAGCAAGTTCCAAAGAACCTACTTAGTCAGTACCAGCCTGGTCAGCAAAAGCCAAGGGGTGCCAGAAATGTAGACTCAGACAAGGAGCTAGACGCCATAGATCCTGGAGCAGAAGCATCTATCCAATCTGGCGTAAGCACCTCATGAACAGCATCTTGCAGCACTGGTAACAACAAAGGACAACACTGAAGGTGCACCCTAAATGGATACACGAGCAGATCCATGCCCATAGTCTGTGCCAATTGCGTAGTGGGGCATACATCTAACACACAACCGAAAGTGCACTAGAGGCAGTGAAACACAGGCAGTACACTCCGAAACCACACAGGACGGAAAGACAAAGACCAATTGTCATTCAATTCCATTAGCAAAGATAATCCAAAGTACTGCACTATATGTTCACACCACAGACGGAAGTGTGGCAATTCCATCACCATTTGGCCTTGTTGTGGTTCATTCATTGTGGAACAACAAAAATAGGACCAAGACAGCAATCAACAGGAATAATTCTAAAGTAATGCCTCCAAAAACATTTGATAATAGAGAATGTATAAAAGATGGAATAACTCCAAGTACAGTTTGAAATACCGAAACAAATCCAGACCCAATCATTTTTAAAAAGTGTACAACACCAGCAGTGTTTATAGCATTTAAAATGCATTGCACAAATTCATCAAAATGTATCAGCAAATTAGTGCATAAGAGCAATTCTACTTCGGAAGAAGACCTGGCAACTTGGACATTTTAATGTTTCTCAGGCAGATGTTAGTGCTGTGTCTTTTTGAAAGAATATGGCTTTCAATCGGTTTAACTTATCACAGTTAATAATAGAAATAGGGACCGTGGACCTCAAGATAATTTCCCCAGCTAACACATTCATACAGCAAGTCACTACCTTGGAAACTGTTCCAGTTTAAGGGACACCTGGCTTCATTCCACAGCAACCTACGTTGCTCAGAATCAAGTAACTTCCATTAGAAAGTAACAAAAAACTGGCTTGATCAAGGGGATGGGAACTCCCATCAAATAATGAGTCAAATTGGCCATGGAATTGTACGCTCCATGCAGTGTTATCTCTTTACAAAATAATGAATGTCTCAAGGAAACTATGTATTCACTCCCACTAACAAAACCTATTGGTTACCACTCACACATTTGTAAATGAAAGGAAGAAAACAGGTCTCATGCAGAAAGTTTCCACCCATCCATTCATACCTGCTTACCTGAAAGTGTATGACATGACGAGAAAGGAAACTTAGATATCCTTAAATAAATTAAACCATGGATTAACCATATATCTAAAGGTGTTTCAGCTATAGTAAAGGGCAGTTTCTCTAAATGTTCTATATTAAGCATTTAATATTTGTGGTGATACTCCAGTCACTGAGTGAGGCGTAATCCGGTATTCCCAAGTTAGTTTCCTCAATAAATCCTTCCACAATAACCAATTTTCCAAGGATAGTTGAATGTTCTCCATGATCAGGCCGTTAACCCGTTCAACCACCCCATTGACTTTGGGGCTGAATAAAGCCACCATATCATGCCTGATAATCATTCTAGTCAAGAATTCATTCAAACTTCTGAAGAAACATTGCACTTCATTATCAGAAGCTAATGTTTTGAGAATTCCCTCATCCATGAATACCTTTTCCAAAACTCTGATCACACTCTCAGTATCTATACAATCAGTGGTCTCTGTTACAAACCATTTAGGGCCCGATGTAGGTAAT
Organism: Lissotriton vulgaris; assembly: GCF_964263255.1. Taxonomy (NCBI): domain Eukaryota; kingdom Metazoa; phylum Chordata; class Amphibia; order Caudata; family Salamandridae; genus Lissotriton; species Lissotriton vulgaris. The sequence continues at coordinate 95,232 of NW_028244456.1, read as the reverse complement.
AGGGAAATACAGATTCCTAAATATCGAATTTTACAGATTCAGTATTTAGAACTCGGTATTTCAGATGTAGGTAAGGATTCGGTAAAAAATACAGATTTCTTAATATTCGTTATTACCGAATTTGTAATTGAGATTCGGTAATAACGAATACCTACCTATTAATTCCTATGGGCTTGGAGGCCCATAGGAATGAATATGAAGACATTCGGTATTACCGATTCGGTATTACCGAATCGGTAATACTGGGAGGTATTTCAAGGGTGCCAGGGTGTCCAAAGGACACCCTGTTGCACCCCTGAAATGGGCATGTGTGCACATGTGGCACACATGCATGCCCTAAGGGCATGGATGTGTGGCACATGGCACATTTTAAAAAGCAAAAAAGTGCTTTTTGAAAGGAAATCGCTACTTACCACCAACTTGAAGTTGGTGGTAAATAGCGATTCCTTAAGGCTGAGGTGCACTGTTTTAAGTGCTACCTACATTGCATTTAAGGAATCGGTATTACAGATTCCTTAAATGCAAGGCCAATAAGGAATTGGTATTAAGGAATCGGTATTTACCGATTCCTTATTACCGATTCCTTCCCTACATCCCACATGGTTAAATACCGGTCGGTAACGGAGAAATTTACCAAATTTCACTGTTACCGACCGGTATTTGCCCACCTACATCTGGCCCTTAGTATGATAGTCAATCAGAACAATCATGTATTTATTTCTCGCACCCAGTTTGGCTATAGGGCCAAGAAGGTCAATACCTACTCTGTCCCATGACCTTTTGGGTAAATCCACACAACTCAAAGGAGGCTGCCTCATAGTCTTGGATTTGTTGCTATTAGCACACGCACAGCACTCTTTAACCACACTCTCAATGGCTTCATCAGTCCCGGGCCTCCAAAATGACTGACACACCCGTCTCTTGGTCATATTGCAGCCCAGTTGACCTTTGTGTGCAATCTGAATTATTCTCTTCCTGAGTTTCTCTGGTGGAATGATTAGATTTCTTCAAAACATTCCCATCACACACACTCAATTCATCTCTTACATGATGGTATACATACTGCTGTGTACTGTGGGTTCCATAATTTTCTCAACCTGCAGTTACACACCTTCCCACCTCTAGCAATAAAACATACTCTTTCACGGCTACTTCCCATTCCTCTCTTTCGAGAGCTATTTCTCTATTTTCTCATGCCCATCTACCTCCTGGTCCAGCTCAACTATAGGCAACCTCGATAGACAACTATGCTTTTCAGACCTTTCACATATTCTATTTCAAAGTTGTACTCTAACACAGATAACACCCACCTGGATTTTCTCAGAGTCACCTTTCCCTCCAGGCCTTTCACCCCTTTAAATAGGTGAATTAAGGGCTTGTGATCTGTTTTAACTTTAAAAGGTAACCCCAACACCATGTACTTGAAATGTTTGATCCTCTAGCAACATGCATGTGCTTATCTCTGAATAACAGAGTATGAGGACTCTGCCTTTAAAAGACGTCTTGAAGCAAATCCTAATATTTTGTCATGGCCATCCTTCACTTGTGTTAACCCAGCTCCAATCCCTACATTACTTACATCAGTTGTAATGTATGTTTTGGCAGTGACATCAAAATGCCCTAATGCTGGGGCTCACAATATACCCGCATTTACATTCTTGAAGCATGTGGTCTGTGTTAGCTCTAAAATATCTCATCTGGGGCTACTACTTCCTGACCTTTTCGCACTAATGATGTCATCTCGGATAAGTGAACAACTGCACAGAAAGTGGTGAATCCAATGTATTGCCTTGATCTTAAGCAATTCTTCTGTCTCTATAGATGAAGGGTGGGACAGCCTAGGGATGTTAGTCATCAGGATATAGCCTAAAGTAACATGTTTACTCCTGCTTGAGTATGGATTGTTTCCTTGAACTTTGCGAAATAGCCCCCTGTGGATATAAGTCATATTATTTAAGTTTCCCCCTCGTATGCAGATGTTGGTTAGCAAAAGTGCCCATATTTGATTCTCTTGGACTGCCAACCCCTCTTTACTTTGGTCTAGAGAGGATGCTATCTGAGGATCATAATACTGAATTTGTGGATAATACTCGAGCCAGGGATGAAGATCCACAAGGGGGTGCAGAATGCAATTGGGGAGCACAGAATGCTGGAGGCCTGCTAGAAGCGAGTAACAGCTTAACTCTAGAGGTCAGCGAAATAACCAATGATTTTAGGATACCCAATTCCTCTTTCCAGGATTGTGCAAGAGAAAAAAGCAAGACCTCATTTGGATTAGGACTACCAGGCACTGCTGTTTCAGGTGTGCAACATTCTAAGTTATTAGTAACATTGTCAGAGTTGCTGTCAATTGTCTGCTCCTTCCACAACTCACACAAATGGGCAAAGCCATTACTACACAAAACTGTTTCTGGGTGCAGGTCTACAGTAATTTTATCTGGTGAGGCAGACGGATCTGGGGGGGCGGTGGTAGATGGTTGGCATGGTGCATCTTTGGTTCCACTAGAAAGATCATGTCCCAGTGGCCTTGACCTCCGGACATCCCCGGGATCCTTCAGAAATTATCTGCTACACTGCCAGTGCCAGTGGGGGAACTAGGTCCCCTTGAGGGAGCGTCAGTAGGGTCCGGAACCAAGATCTGTCCACATTCCTCCAAAGGGCTGTCAAGAATGCAGTTTTTGCCTGCAGATTTACGTGATTTCTTATATGTTTTGTTTTTACCACCCCCCACACTCCTTGCGTAGCCTTTCAATTAAACATAGTTACTATCAGAACAAAGCAAAACAAAAGTCAGTGATAACACATCACATGAATACCAGTCAGCATACATTAGTGTACATCTGACGGGGCGTGGCTTAGGAGCCAATGGGACAGGCTGCGTGAGCACTGAGCTCAGCGCCCGATCCCCCGTATTTCTCCTCTTACAGACGCCTCCCGATCCCCCAAACAGAGCTACTGGAGCGGGAGGCGACCTAGGGGCACCGGGCACGAGGTTTGCCAGAGGAAGCACGAGGAAGGGTGGCGCTGGCTGTCAGACTAAGCGGTGGTCCCGATCGCCGACATATCAAAGATGGCGCTGACCCCTAGTTTCGCTTTCGCCCGGGCCTGGCAATAGGCATATCGAGTGGGGGCGAAGAGTTGGGGCTGGGGACGCACTTAGTTGAGGAGCGCGGACACCCTGAAGACGGCTGCTGTGGTTGCGGCGGTGGTGTTGGGAGGTACGGCACCCTGGCTGGAAGAGAGAGGGCACCCTGACCCCAGAGAACACAAGACGGTCGGAGCCGATAATGCGGCCTTCAGGGATCGAGGTGGTTCTCGAGGTGCATTGGAGTTGTGCAGCCGGGACTCTGATCGTGCCTCACATGACCGCATTGAACTGCCCTGTTGAGGAGTACATCGGGGGAGGACAGGCGCGCCAGGCGGAGCCCACCTGCATTGGCCGAAGCTGAGCCCCTACCACAGCGAAAAACTTCGCGGAGCCCACCCGCTTTGTAACAGAGGCATGCAGGGTGTGGGTGAGGCTAGGAGTTCTGTGGAAAACGGAGGGCACATAAAACAGAGCCCACCCACTGCGAATTGACCATCTAGCCCACAGCGGCGCAAAGCCAGCGCTGGAGCAGGCTGCTGTACCCCCAGCGGGATAAGTAGAACACACCCGAAGCTTTCTACCGGCAACCCCTGCCCTCACAGCGCAGCGTATGACTGAGGCGGCTGCGGCGGTGGGGAGAGAAAACCTTGCTGGGTGGAACGGACTGGCCGATAGGCACGAGCCCTAGCGGAGGCCCACCCCGCACCAGCAGGACAGTAGTAAGGCCGCACAGTATGGCTGGTATCGGATCTCTGAGGTGCTGGTGACCCACCCCCACCCCACACGGCACGGGAGCTGAGTGAGAGTGCCGTGGTTGAAGAGGAGGGGAGAACGAAAGGGACACTGGACCGGCACCCACCCCATGGTGCAGTGAGTGGGCTGGGAATCTGCCACGGGTGGGCACAAAGGAGAAGGTGAATGTAACGACCCCAGGGGGAAGTGCAGGGACTCATTGGAAGCGGAGTCCCCTGGCGGTAGCGGACTACCGGAATCTGCTCCAAGGAGAGGCTGAGTGCACACCTGAGCCGGGCCACTGAGTGAGCGACTGGTGGTGGGGGAGCAGCGGAGTAGGCCTGGGATGTGGGCGCGAGTGGATGAGCCATAGAAGTGTGGCGTTGTACCCAAGGGGCCGAGTTGGCAGATTGAGAAGTACGAGAGGTGCGGCCCAGCAGGATTGAACGGAGGGTGTGGGAGCACCGCAGCGCAGGATTGGAATGCATCGCCGGTTGTGATCATGGGCAAGCCTCGAGGACGGAAGGAGGGAGATCAAATACCATCGGACGCTGAATCCCAGCCACAGGAGAACAGGGGCGAGCAGGAACTGCCGCAGGACACAGGGATTCAACTACAACTAGACAAAATTCTGGCGGCCATAGCGGACAATCAAGCTGCTCTCCAGCAGGACATTGCGCAGGTTGCAACGGGATTGGGTCTACTGAGAGCAGACCACTCGAAACTTGCCGACCAGGTGAAACAGACTGAAACTACACTTCAAGAGATTGGCCCTGCACAGACTGCACTAACTGCTTCAATGGAGGGTGTCCTGGATCGTATCACGGTACTAGAGCGGCGAGCTGAGGAAGCGGAAGGCAGGAATAGACGCAATAACATCCGCGTGGTGGGTCTGCCAGAGAAAATCGAGGGATCAGACATGGTGGCCTACTTAGAGAATTGGCTTCGAACTGTTGTGGCACCTGAGGGGCTTTCAAACTTCTATACCTTGGAGCAGGCTCATCGAGTCCCGGCTAAACTGCCGTTGCAGGGGCGCCCTCCGCGACCGGTGGTGGCACTGTTGCTACACTTCCGGGACCGCGACTTGCTTCTACAGAGAGCCCGCAGTGATGGCCCCTTTCAGGTGGACAACAGCAATGTCACTCTCTTTCCGGACTACTTGTTTGACACGCAGCGGCGCCGCATGTCCTACCAAGCTGTGAAGAAGGAACTGCGCGCGGAAGGGATCCAGTAGTCCCTATTTTTCCCAGCCAGGTTGCGCATAGTACTGGATGGAAAGACCCATTTTCACTATACGCCGGAAGAGGCCTGGGAATGGCTAGAGTCTTATAGAGCGGGATAGGACGGCCAGGAAGCGGAGGCGCGGGAGCTGGCCGGTGACTCTCGACCTCGCAGGTCGCAACGCCTACGACGCTGCAAGCGAGGTCTGGGAAAACCATCGACCTCGCAGACGGCCATAGAACGCAAGGGAGCCCTGGAAGCGGTGTCGGCGATATCCGGAGAACTGCTGAAGACCACACCCGGAGCATCTGAACATGGCAGTGATAAGGGCCAATCAGAGGGTGGAATCCTCTGTGTCAGATGATCAGAGACTGCCAACGGTCACCCCTGGAACAGCAGATGGACTATTGGATGAGTAGATGCTGGACTGTCTGCGGGAATGGGGGTTCGACTCTGGAATGCTGTGCTGCAGTGATTGTCTTGTTTTGATTGTGGGTTGTAGTGATGATTTGGGAATGGGGGTGCTGAATGCCTGAAACATGAGTGATTGGGGTTGCAGTGGCAGCGGGGCTTGTGAGGGGATCCGGGGGGTCCTGGGAGGCATGAAGACTCGGGGGATTCGGGGTGCGGTCATAGATGGTGTTATTGGATCTATTGCAGGCCGAGTCCTAGGCTCTATCCAACCCCCACCGGATGGTACTATTTAGTTTGCCTTAACTTTGCATGGGGTGTGCAGTTGGGGTGGTTTGGATGGGATTCACTACGTTGGGGCCTGTTCTGGGGGGTGGGGGGTGGGAAGTACATTGGGTGGGGTGGGTATGTTTGGGGTTGGGACTGGTTTGTTTGGGGGACATTGCCTGCTGATGAGCTTAACTGATGAAACTGTACTATTGAGTGTTGTTTCTTTGTATAATGGTGACACTGCGTGGCAGCAGGAGGAGGGGGGCTGCTTTAAGCGGGTTCTTGCATTACGGTTATGGGCTCGGCTCCTGATGAGAAATTAATAACCTGGAATGTTCGGGGATTGCACTCCATGCAGCGTAGGTATAGGGTACATTCCTATCTGGTTCGTAGGGGAGCACAGGTGGCTTTCCTACAGGAGACACATCTGACTAAATCTGAGGGGCAGGCTCTGCAGCGTAGGTGGCATGGACAGCTTTATTACACCACTTGTCCGGCCTTTGCGCGGGGGCACTGAACTGGATTAGGGCGGGGGTCCCGTTTCAGATGATAGATCAACTGGTAGACCCTGGAAGCCGTTATGTTGCGGTAAGAGGCCGCCTTTATGGCCGTGAGGTGACCCTCTGCAGTGTTTATGCTCCTAATGTTGAACAGGCGCCATTTTTGGAGACATTGTCTTCGGTCCTCGCCGATTATTTCACGATACCGGTATTGATGGGGGGAGACTTTAACTCAGTTGCTGATGTAGCCATGGATAGGTCCCATCCTCCACTGCCCACGGCCCGATTAATAAGCTGGCTGGGGTTCAGACTCACTGGCAGAACAATTGGGGACTTCTCAACATCTGGCGAGCGCAGCATCGGACAGATAGGGATTATTCCTATTATTCGGCCTTGCATGACCTCCATGTTCGATTGGACGTCATTTTGTGTAGTTCCGGTCTAGCATCCCTGGCGGCCAACAGCGAGTATTTAACATGCACCATATCGGACCTTAATCCGCTTTTGGTGAACTTCTGTTGGATGGTAGAACGACCCAGGATTCCTCACTGGAGGTTGCGCCCTGAGATGTTGGAGGATCGGGTCTTCCGCGCGGAGCTGAATGAGGGGGTAGAGCTCTACTTCGTAGAAAATGCGGGCACTGCTACGACAGTGGCCCTAGAATTGGACGCCTTTAAGGTGGTGGTCCGCAGATCTGCATCGCCAAGTGGGTGGGTGTTAGGAAGATGCTCCTGCAGGAAATCGAGACGGCTGAGCTGGCCCTACGCGAGGCTGAGAGGGCTCATTCGGATGGCTCTGGGACGCGTGATGAGGTACTGTCTCAGAAGGAGGTGGTGGCGGCGGGGGTAGAGCGGCTCCAATGCTTTGACTACAAGGATTTCATGGCTCGCGCACATGCGGAGCGGGACAAGGTGGGCACGTTATTGGCGGATCCGGCCCCTAGGTGCGTGCCTATTCTGGCGCTGGCCTCCTCCTCTGGCTGGTTGGAGTATGAGCAACATCGTATCAATGATCTGTTTCGATCCTTTTATGCAGATCTCTACACCAGCCAGCTTCAGACTGACGAAGTGGATACTCAAGCATTTTTGGAGGGCTTGGACTTACCCGCAATTGAGGAGGAGGAGGCAGAGGCTGTTGGGCAAAATATTACATTGGCTGAGGTTCGCTGAGCCATTAAGCAATTGGTGCGCAACAAAACGCCTGGTAGCGACGGTTTGCCTATCGAATTCTATTTGGCATACATTGACCTCCTGGCTCCCAGACTGCAGGTGATGTACCAGGAGGCTCAGAAAACGGGGATATTACCGGAGTCTACTAGGGAGGCCATCATTATACCGCTCCTCAAGCCAGGGAAGCCGCTGACTGACCCAGCTGTGTACAGGCCTCTTTCTATGCTCACTACGGACTATTAAATACTGAGCCGTGTGCTTGCCACTAGGCTCCTTCCATTAATGACACGGCTGGTGCATGCGGACCAAGCTGGCTTTATCCCGACGCGCAATACCGCCAGTAGCATACGTAGGTTGAGAGGAGTCTTAGATGAAGGGTGTGGAAGGCAGGGACAGGCAGTGGTGCTTTCGGTCAACGTTGCTAAAGTGTTTAATAGCCCTATCTGTTCTCAGTTATGACGGCATTTGGGCTTGGTGCCGGATATGTCTGTTGGACTAAAATCCTGTATTCATCGGCGATGGCTAGGGTTTGCGTGGGAAGGGCTGTTTTCTCCTCCTACCCAGCGGGGCGGGGCACTGGACAGGGCTGCCCACTCTCCCCGCTGCTGTTTGCTCTTGCGATAGAGCCGTTGGCGGCGCGCGCGAGGCTGGGAGGAGCGTACAGGGGCCTGCAGCTCAGAGGCCGCTAGCACCATATCTTGCTATATGCGGACGACCTCCTTATGTTCCTGGAAGATGCGGGGGATGCCCTGGATTCGGCGAGCAATCTCCTTGACCATTTCGGGGACATTTCGGGCATGCGGGTCAACTGGGCAAAGACCCGCGTTTTCCTTACGTCTAGTACATGCGACCCACCAGTGTTACCGCCCGATCTAGCGTGGGAGCTGAGATGCCTTCCTTATTTAGGAACACAAGTATATTATACACAGGAGGATCTTCTCAAGGGTAATATTGGGAGACCGATGAGGGGCTTGAGGAGTAGCATGCGGTTTTGGGACTCAGCCGTTGTCGGTGACGGGTCGTGCTGCGCTCCTGAAGATGGTGGCACTTCCTCGTCTTTTATGTTTCTTCCTGACCTTACCAATACGAATACCGGCTGCATTCTTCCGACAACTCCGCTCAGCGGTGGGCAGCTTCATTTGGGGTGCGGGCCAGCGTAGAGTAGCGTTGGATACACTGATGAGGCCGCGAGATGAGGGAGGCCTTGCTACTCCAGATTTTGAATTATACTATCTAGCTGCGCAATTCCAGGTTCTCACTCAGGCGGTGGCGCTGGAGTTTAGAGGACCGGAGAGGGGGACTATGCCAGAAGCACCGAGACATGTACCATCGTTTGTGGTACTGCAGCAGCGACTGAGGACTGCTAACTTATCGATGGTGGAGAGCACCCTAAGACATTGTTGGAAACGGTTCCACAGCAGAATTGGGGTGCTGTGCCCTTATGCACCCGAGATACCATTGGGCATGTGCACAGCGTTGCCACATGGTGGCGATTGGTCCGCCTGGCGGAATGGGAGGAGTTGAGCCTGCAGATGGTGGGTGACCTATATGCAGAAGGCGTACTGTTGCAATCTAGTGCGTTGCAGGAGTATTTCGGCCTTCCGCGTGGTCACTTTCTGATACACGCTGCCTTGATTGCAGTCCTACAAAAACATTGGGGTGCTGGCCTCTCTGAACCACCAACAAGCGGAGCATGCCAATACGTGGTGATGGTAGCTGGCACGTATAAGGCGATTACCTGTCTATATAAACAAATGTTAGGGGAAGGACTTAACCAATTACAAACAATTGCGGGAGCAATGGGCGATGGACTTAGACAAAGCTATCCCAGATGCGGCCTGGTCACAGATACTTAGAAGGGCATGGAAGGGTACCAGGCATGCTAGGTTCCAGTTGATACAATTCTTTGTGTTACATAGGGCATATTCACACCTGCTAAAATGAATCAATATTTCTGAATTGTTACAGCGATATGCCCCCGATGATGATCTGAGGGAGCAGACCTAAACCATATGTTGTGGGACTGTCCTCGGCTGGGAACATACTGGGAGGAGGTGACCGGGTCGCTCTGTAGGGTAACTGAGCAGCAGATTGATATGGATAAGGGGGCGTGCCTACTACACTGGTTTCCGCATACTGGTAAAAATAAGATAACTAGCAAGTTTATGGACTTAGGCCTCGTACTAGCTAAGAGAGAAATTACGTCACATTGGAAGGCAGCAGTTGGCCCTAGCTATGTTAGATGGAAGACAGCGTTACTTATGTGGGCGGGCAATGAGAGTTCAGTTAGAATGCAACAAGCCCATAGATCCCATAGTGATAAAGCGTTGGAGGCCTTGGTGGCGGAGCTCCGTATGCTGGACATGGATGGATTCATATTCCATGTCGTCGGCGGGGGAGGAGCAGGCACAGGTGGCTTCCTCCGGACTGGGGGAAATTAGCACGGTGGGAGGTCCCCGAAGCATGGGAGGTTATGATGAATCTTAATATAGTGGATGAGATGACCCGTAAGTACATTACACATGAGAGTAGTACCTTGGCAACACTTCTTATTTAAACAGCAGCGCCAGCGGCAAGGGTGGGGGGATGGGAGTTGATAGATATTGAGGAGGTAAACAACAATAAGGGAGTTGAACCTTATGGGTGAATCCCAGCCTCAGAAGAGGGAAGGAAAACTAGTGATTACTGTAATCAGGTGTCGCAGCACACCTGGATGGCATTCGGCTATCCGGGTGGGACCCCGATGATGAAGCATGTTACCAACTAGGTTAGTGAGTGAGGGGTCTTCTCAAAGACAAAGGACGTCCTCTTTTGTGGTTTGTGGTTAACACACTAGTTTTCCTTCCCTCTTCTGAGGCTGGGATTTACTCATAAGGTTCAACTCCCTTATTGTTGTTTATCTATATATCCAGGGGACCAGGAGTCCCGATCCTGCCTATATTGGCTAATACCCTTTCTCTCTTTATTGTTTACCTAGATATTGAGGAGTGCCAAGAATAGGGCATTGCTTAAGAAATCAGAGCCTGAACTCAGGCGCGACACTGTGTTGATTGAAGGGGCTTGACATTACAGCGTTAGATTTGGAATAGGGATTGTATGCTTTGTTAATTGCTGCATAATTGTCGAGTCTTATCTCAACACAAAATGTGGGGTGCTTTGTATTTGTATTGGCCCCTTCTCATGTCTTGTTTGTGTTTTGAAATAATAAAAAGATTTAAAAAAACAAAAAATTGTGTACATCTGACAACTTGCTCAAGCCATTCCAATACTCCTAGATACACTGCAGGGGTTTGGCGATATCTCTAGATTAAAAAGGAATCCTGCCAAATCGAAACTACTGCCGATCGGACGGCTGGCCTTGGAGCCGCAAGAGACGCTACAGAGGGTGAGACTCCCATAGTCGGAGACCGAGCCCAGATATTTGGGAATTAGACTGGCGGCTACGCCTGAGAGGTACTTGAAGCTTAACATAGGGAAGGTAATAGAAGGAATATGAGGTTTGGTGAGCTTCTGTCAGGAATTGCCTCTGTCCCTTATGGGAAGGATTGCTACAACACAAATGATCTTCCTACCCGATGCCTATACGCGATGCAGACAAAACACAATAGGTTAACCCAGTGTCCTCAGAGCCTGGGTGAGTACATAGTGGACTACAATGGCTCTGTCGGGGAGCGCCAATCGCTTTGTTAAGAGGAAAAAATCAAATGGAAACTTATGCTTACTTAAAGAATCCAATAGCAATGTAAGTATGATAAATCCATTAATGCGCACAACATACCAACAAAGCAAAAGCAAGTATCAGAACATCCTGCTAAAGAAGAAAGAATAAGAAATACTTGCAGAAAAATAATTATTATTGGTATTGAATTATCAGAATTCTTCATCAGAATGCATATGTATACAGGTTTTAGGGCTTTCCAAATATAACATAGTAAAAGGTGACGGTTGTTTCAACGTGACATGAGTGCTCAGTACTAGTGACAAAGTTCATATATACAAATGTGAGGCTATGTACAGGTATATACAATATTTAAGAATGGTCAGAACAATGATTAAGGAAATCTCTCTAGGACGCCGTCTTACATCTGGGGCTGTCCCTTTTCCTGATGAAGACCTGCCGCAACACAATACTTATGCGTTGTCAGGGTCAAAACGTCAACACTTAACCTTGGTTCAGCCCTACACATCTCTGGTCCTACTATTGAGCAACTTGGCCTTAACCAGAGAGATTTCCTTAATCATTGTTCTGACCATTCTTAAATATTGTATATACCTGTACATAGCCTCACATTTGTATATATGTACTTTGTTACTAGCACTGAGCACTCATGTTACGTTAAAACACCCATCACCTTTTACTATGTTATATATTGGACAGCCCGAAAACCTGTATATATATATATATATATATATATATATATATATATATATATCCAAAATCCACTCCCGTGTTCAACAGAAGAGCACGCACACGAAGACTGAAAGTATTCAAACTCTTTAATGCAGTGCGGGCCTTCCTCGGCCCAGCAAGTTAAAAGAACCATCAGAGACGCGTTTCAGCTGTCTTGCAGCCTTTCTTAATCTGACTACATCTTAGTAGGGAGGTGCTTTTAAAATTTCACTGATCAGTCAACATAAAGAAAACACTACGCCTTTGGCAGGAACTTAAATGAGGCACATGAATACAAATAGCATTGGGGCATGAAAAGACATCGTAATTACTTAAGCACATTGCATAACATATTTCACATAAGTGTGAGGCAGAAAATTTGCAACACTGGTTTAGGCATCACCAATTGATTTTAGGGAAGACTGGCGTTGCTACTGTCAAACATCAGTTAATCTTTAACATTTTAATAAATACAAATTGGTAATGACTTTTCACGGACTCGGGTTCCTTGCAATGTGACACTGATGTGCCTTGAATACGTGCAGCCTCACTCCTAAAACGACAATATAAGGTTAAAATAAAGCATTTTCACTACTGAAATCAGCTGAAATAAAAATATACAAAACCGTCTGTGCCACACATCAATTATACCTAATAGGTTCTGTTGTCAGAAAACGGGATGACCAGGCAAATACCGTGTATTTAAATGACACATTCTGGCATAGTGCTGTTAATATGAAAAATGTCACCTTGCTCTTAAAAGTCCGTTTCCGGTATACACGATGAGATGAAATCCCAAGGTCAGCACAGCGGTAAATAACTCAAAGGTCGGAGAAGGCCTTTCCATAAAAGTGATAAGAGCCCACAGTCCTCACCGCGACTATATTTTGTCCGGTGCCCAGAACGAGAAATCCTTTCTTTTGACATCCTGAGTGCGGCCCCATGCTTGTCGTAGAGAACACAGGGGCATATTACCAACAACTAGCGATAATTATCGCTATGTTGGTTTAGCGGGGATATTTTTATCGCCGAGCTGCGCCGATTTTTATCGCTTAGGAAACTTGCTATTATCAAGGTTTATCTCCTAAGCGATAAAAATCGGCCGAAATGCATGAATATCGCTGAAAAGTCAGCGATATTCATGCATTACCGAGCGAATGCTCTTAGCCATGTTATCCACCTACCATTGGATAACATGGCTAAGAACTGCTCAGGGGCAGGTGTTAGCTTTTGGAGATATTCGCGCTTAGCGCGAATATCTCCAAAAGTTGGTAATAGGAGATAGCGATGTTAGCGACTGTTTCCAGTCGCTAACAACTTGACACGCCCACTTTGCATGTCATTAGTGATAAATATCACTGACATGCAAAGGAGGGGCCCAAGATGGTCGCTATCTCCTACTAGCTGTCGCTAAATGGTGTTAGCGACAGCTAAGTAATAGGGAGATAATTTTATCTCCGCTTTCTTGGCTTTTAAAGCCGAATAAGCAGAGATAAACACCCTTGATAATATGCCCCACAGTCCTTGCGCTGAATGTCTCCCGACTTCCTCGCGCTGACACGTCCTCTCCACCTCAGCCAGTGCCGCATATTACTCCTCTCAATTGAAGGTCGGGGGCTCGCCAACGAGGCACTCACGTACCGAATCCTTGAAGTTTGCGGTTGAAGTTTGACAGCCCAAACTCTGGTGTTGCATGTAAAAGCGTCACCGCTGCACTTTAAAACATCCAAAATCCACTCCCTCCCGTGTTCAACAGAAGAGCGCGCACACGAAGACTGAAAGTATTCAAACTCTTTAATGCAGTGGGCCTTCCTCGACCCAGCAAGTTAAAAGAACCATCAGAGACACGTTTCAGCTGTCTTGCAGCCTTTCTCAATCTGACTACACCTTAGTGTATATATATATATATATATATATATATATATATATATATATATATATATATATATATTTTCACTGAAAAAACCATAGGTTAGAGACCATATATAGTTAGCTGGACATTTTATTGACATAAAACCAATGAAATTCCATATATAGTTAGTTGTACTAACTATATATCGCGCACCCGCAATCCACTGCTGATGATGCCACATATTACATCATTCATGACATGGTCAGTGACATCACTGATGACATCACTGATGACAACTCAAATGACATCACTGACAACATCACTGATGACATCATTCATGTGATAATACGATGAACCTCTTCAGACTCTAATATAACCTTAGATACACTCAGTGTAAACAGACACTCACAGATTGTCACTCATCCATAGAGTTACTCATACACCTGGTCAGTCATGCAAAGAATCAATCACACCTCCATTTCCTCAACTATACAGTTATACACACCTTACTTATTAAAACATTTTCTAACACATATTTACTCTCTTATACAATCACTGATACAAGTTTTCAATGATCCATGCAGCCACTCACACATTCACTAGCTCTTATACACAGTAATTTATATATGTCACCTCTCACATGTACTGTGTTTTACATATGTACTTACTTTGACATACAGCACTGAGATATCCATCCACTCACCAATACACTCATGCACACAGTCAACCACCCATACAGCTGTTTCCACATGCAGTTTTGAACCCATACATCTAGTGAATCAACTGTTCACACATCTATGCACAGAGTCACACACCTCCCAGCCACCCACACACACACACTCACTCTCCCATACAAATACTTGGGCAACCAATCAATTACCCATATAGTCACTCATATAGCTACTGATCAACACATGCAGCAGTTTACAGAACAACAGACATAATGATGCACAAATTAAGACAGTTTAGTCACTAACCCATGCACTCAGTGAGACACATTTAATCACTCTCTCATACAGTCTGTCATGCACCTACTAAATCCTTCATCCAGACACTTATACATCCACTCATTATTCAATATGTAAAACATATTTTAACTTTACAGAAACATACAGTCACTGGATGTTGTCATCAGTGATGTCATTTGAGTTGTCATCAGTGATGTCATCAGTGATGTCACTGACCATGTCATGAATGATGTAATATGTGACATCATCAGCAGTGGATTGCGGGTGCGCGATATATAGTTAGTGCAACTAACTATATATGGAATTTCATTGGTTTTATGTCAATAAAATGTCCAGCTAACTATATATGGTCTCTAACCTATGGTTTTTGCAGTGAATTTTCAAGGTTTTGTAAATGCAAATTCCTAACTATATATGGTCTATAACCTATGGTTTTTTCAGTGAATTTCATTGTTTTTTTAAAAGCTAATATCTACAGCTGTAAAATATATTCTTTATTAGGTGACGTTTCACGTAGCCACGTGAGACGCCTCATGACGCGTCTCATAACCGTGACGTATCGGCTCTGCAGCGCAAACAAAACCCGTAACGTGAGCGCGCCGGAGCACGCTTACAGATATATATATTTTTTTTAACCTTAATTAGACAAAATCCACACGTGCACATATCTTGAGGCCTTGCAAAGGCACATCAAACAAACAGTCCCTACAATTTTGCCAAGTTTGGTGGAAATCTATTCCCTTAAATTTTTTTTTACTGTTTCTCTTGGTTTTCCCCTTGTTACGCTTACCAGAACGCTACCCAGTACGCGAACCGGACGCTCCAAAAACACAAGATGGCGGAATTCCGTTACGCTGCCGGTTAGCTGCCCGGTTCGCGTGCCAGGAAGCGCCTCTTTTGTAAAAAAACGCAAATTTTTAAAAAAAATTTTTTTTCCTGCGGGGCACTTATATCCCCCTCATCAATCCTAGGGGGTCAGGAGGGGTCTACCTTGCCCCCTTTCCTTCATTTCCCCCTTCGTTTTTCACCACATCTTGTCTCTCGATCCTACCGAGAGACAAGATGGCGGCCGCTACGGACTGTTTACAATGTTCACAGCCAATCAGCTTCTCCTCAGACTCCCGTTACGCTGCCGGTTAGCTGCCCGGTTTGCTGCCCGGTTAGCTGCCCGGTTCGCGTACCGGGACGCGCCTCTACTGCGAAAAATCGCAAATTTTTAATTTTTTTAATTTTTTGCCCCGCGGGGCACTTTACTATCCCCCTCATCAATCCTAGGGGGTCAGGAGGGGTCTACCTTGCCCCCTTTCCTTCATTTCCCCCTTCGTTTTTCACCACATCTTGTCTCTCGATCTTACCGAGAGACAAGATGGCGGCCGCTCCGGACTGTTCAGAATGTTGACAGACACCGGAGAGCCAATCAGCTCCGCTTTGCGAAGTTCCGTTACGCGTCAGGTACGCGAACCGGGGCGCTAACTGGAGCGCTGTCACAGATATATCTGTTTTTTAAAACGTTAATTTCTCAAAATCCACTGGAGCACATATATTGAGACATAGCAAAGGCACGTCGGGCAAACCATATCTACAATTTTGCCAAGTTTCGTGTAAATCCATTCAGCCGTTCGAGCTAAAAGTGATTCCAACCGCCCTATGGAAAAATGAATGGGAAAAACGTGTTTTGGGACCCCCCTTTTTTCTTGGCCCCCCCTTGCCAAAACCCCCCGTAATTTTCAGGGGCTGCTCAGAAACAAAATGTGCAATTTTCCTGAAAATTTCAGCCAATTCCGTCCACAAACGCCAAAGTTATTCGACATAGAATTTTCAGAAATCCCATAGGAAAAAAATCCTAACTATATATACCTACTGGCGACTGCCAGTAGGTAATATATATATATATATATATATATATATATATATATATATATATATATATATATATATATATATATATATATATATATATATTCACACGTGAAATCCGGCGCAATCCTTTCCAAGTAAATCAAAAGGAATCACACAGGAGCCGTGGCCTCTATTTCAGTGCAGATTTATTGCAGACACAAACGTCCTACGCGTTTCGGAGTGGAACACTCCTTCGTCACGGGCATATATATAGTAGGTAATATATATCTATATATATATATATATATAGTAGGATCGCCAGTAGGTATATATAGTTAGGATTTTTTCTCTATGGGATTTTTGAAAATTCTATGTCTAATAACTTTGGCGTTTGTGGACGGAATTGGCTGAAATTTTCAGGAAAATGGCACATTTTGTTTCTGAGCAGCCCCTGAAAATTTGGAGGGGGTCGTCAAGGGGGGGCCGAGAAAAAAGGGGGGTCCCAAAACGCGTTTTTCCCATGTTAATTTCCATAGGGCGGTTGGCCTCACTTTTAGCTCGAACCGCTGAATGGATTTGCATGAAACTTGGCAAAATTGTAGGGACTGTTAGCCCGATGTGCCTTTGCTAGGTCTCAATATATGTGCTCCAGTGGATTTTGATAAATTAACGTTCAAAAAAATATATATATCTGTGACAGCGCTCCGGGTAGCGCTCCGGTTTGCGTACTTGATGCGAAACGGAACTTCGCGAAGCGAAGCTGATTGGCTCTCCGGTGTCTGTCAACATTCTAAACAGTCCGGAGCGGCCGCCATCTTGTCTCTCGGTAGGATCGAGAGACAAGATGTGGTGAAAAACGAAGGGGGAAATGAAGGAAAGGGGGCAAGGTAGACCCCTCCTGACCCCCTAGGATTGATGAGGGGGATAGTAAAGTGCCCCGCGGGGCAAAAAATTAAAAAAATTAAAAATTTGCGATTTTTCGCAGTAGAGGCGCGTCCCGGTACGCGAACCGGGCAGCTAACCGGGCAGCAAACCGGGCAGCTAACCGGCAGCGTAACGGGAGTCTGAGGAGAAGCCGTCGGTAGGATCGAGAGACAAGAGGAGGCCAAAACGAAGGGGGAAATGACCGTAAGGGGGCATAGTAGATCCTCCCTGACCCCCTAGGTTTGATGTGGAGGCTTTAAAAGGGCCCCGCGGGGCAAAAAAAAACAAAAAACGTTTTTTTTTGCGTGGGGAGCGCCCGGTACGCTTTTGTGCAATGGGCGGTGGTAATCTAAATGATCAGGAGGGGGGGGGGGCATCGTTCAAAGTACATCAGCGTGCATAAACACGAAAATGTTTTTATCTACCACGTATTTGACTTATCTCTCTGAGATGCATTCCCTTGTGTTTCGGCAATGGTAGTCTGTTCATTTCATAGATCGCCCGAGGGCGGTAGTACAGACCGCGCGTAGGAAAGGGTCAAAAGCCAGGGGTATAGGAGTATGTAACAAGCGAGCCATTTAATTGAAAAAACTAAACGTGACAAACGGTTGCAGGATCAGTGAAGGTTGATTTTATAATTGAAAGTATAACAGGATCAGTTACAATAAAATCGTCCATACGCACACCATGGGCGAGTATCATGGGTAACATTATTTCGAAGCTTTATTAATACAATAATCAATAATGAAAAATCGACATCAATAGGGTTGTCTGTATTCACAGTCAGTACCCTTCCCCGCCCGCCATGTGCACAAAGACCGCATACATCCCCCATAACGTCAAGGCTAAGTAACTAGAACGTCATAAGGAGTTGCAAGTCGCTCCCATACTGGCTCAATTTTGGTCGAGGCCAGGCAGGTTCAGAGTATAGTTCAATGTCTCCAATAAGTAGCGGCAGAACCAGAATCCCTTTCGGCAGTTCTGGCTTCGTCATTACGAGCACTAGAAAACAAGACATTCTGGGCAATACCACCCTTGACGCAGCTCTTTATTCCTCAAGATGGTGTCTTTCAAAAGCCAGGGGTATAGGAGTATGTAACAAGCGAGCCATTTAATTGAAAAAACTAAACGTGACAAATGGTTGTAGGATCAGTGAAGGTTGATTTTTTAATTGAAAGTATAACAGGATCAGTTACAATAAAATCGTCCATACGCACACCATGGGCGAGTATCATGGGTTACATTACTTCGAAGCTTTATTAATACAATAATCAATAATGAAATATCGACATCAATAGGGTTGTCTGTATTCCCAGTCAGTACCCTTCCCCGCCCGCCATGTGCACAAAGACCGCATACATCCCCCATAACGTCAAGGCTAAGTAACTAGAACGTCATAAGGAGATGCAAGTCGCTCCCATACTGGCGCCATTTTGGTCGAGGCCAGGCAGGTCCAGAGTATAGTTTAATGTCTCCAATAAGTAGCGGCAGGACCAGAATCCCTTTCGGCAGTTCTGGCTTCGTTATTACGAGCACTAGAAAACAAGACATTCTGGGCAAAACCACCCTTGACGCAGCCCTTTATTCTACAAGATGGTGTCTTTCAAAAGCCAGGGGTATAGGAGTATGTAACAAGCGAGTCATTTAATTGAAAAAACTAAACCTGACAAACGGTTGCAGGATCAGTGAATGTTGTTTTTTTAACTGAAAGTATAACAGGATCAGTTACAATAAAATCGTCCATACGCACACCATGGGCGAGTATCATGGGTAACATTACTTCGAAGCTTTAGTAATACAATACTCAATAATGAAAAAACTAAACGTGATAAACGGTTGTAGGATCAGTGAAGGTTGATTTTTTTAATTGAAAGTATAACAGAATCAGTTACAATAAAATCGTCCATACGCACACCATGGGCGAGTATCATGGGTTACATTACTTCAAAGCTTTATTAATACTATAATCAATAATGAAAAATTGACATCAATAGGGTTGTCCGTATTCCCAGTCAGTACCCTTCCCCACCCGCCATGTGCACAAAGACCGCATACATCCCCCATAACGTCAAGGCTAAGTAACTAGAACGTCATAAGGAGTTGCAAGTCGCTCCCATACTGGCGCCATTTTGGTCGAGGCCAGGCAGGTCCAGAGTATAGTTTAATGTCTTCAATAAGTAGCGGCAGGACCAGAATTACATTTATGAAGAATGTTGAAGAGTAGTATGTTGAAAATCTGAAGCCATCGTTCTACAAACTCTCAACCAGCCTTGGATGGAAAAATCCTGAAGAATGTACAAACTGAAAACCAGTTTTTGTCTGCATAGCATCAGCAGCAACACTTGAGTCAGCTTTGTGTGAAGCCGCCATCTTGATCCAATCAATACCGTCCCCTTGCACACATTCAGGGACCAGGCCGCAGGACGTGTCTTCAGATCAAACGGATTGTGGGACAAGGTCCAGAATGGAAGAGTCACCAAAAGGCAAAAAGTTCCGCCGGACCCCGGGAGCCGGCCGCCTATGTCGGGGGCGATCTCAGGCCACACCAGGGCAACACGACTTGGGGAGGGGGCAGGAGCCAAGCGCCCCCTCCCAGTCCGCACGACCACACCGCCCCTCGGGGGCCTCCGTCAAGCGGTTCAGGGAGGCACCGCAGGCAGCGGTTCTTCAGATCAGTGGCTCTCACCGGCAAGGCTCCCCTCCGTTAGCAGCGATCGTTGGCGCTGTGGTTGCGGCCGGAGGCCCCGCCTAGTCAACGCCCTGGCCTCTCCATGTCGTAGGCCGCAAGAGTGGGCGCAACTCTGCTGGCCGAGCGAGAAATACCGTCCCCCTGCACACATTCAGGGACCAGGCCGCATTGCGAGGGCACCGCAGGACGTGTCTTCAGGTCAAACGGATTGTGGGACAAGGTCCAGAATGGAAGAGTCGCTGTACCGCAAGAGTGGGTGAAATTTAGCCGGATGGCGGGTGAGACGCTGTAATAGCAAGAGCAGGCGCAACTCAGCTGGCCGAGAGAGACTTGGGGAGGGGGCATGAGCTAAGCGCCCCCTCCCAGTCCGCGCCCCCACACCGCCCCTGGGCGGCCTCCGTCAAGCTGTTCAGGGAGGCACCGCAGGCAGCCGTTCTTCAGATCAGTGGCTCTCACCGGCAAGGCTCCCCTCCGTCAGCAGCAATCGTTGGCGCTGTGGTTGCGGCCGGAGGCCCCGCCTAGTCAACGCCCCGGCCTCTCCATGTTGTAGGCTGCAAGAGTGGTCGCAACTCAGCTGGCCGAGCGAGACTTGGGGAGGGGGCAGGAGCCAAGCGCCCCCTCCTAGTCCGCGCCACCACACCGCCCCTCGGGGGCCTCCGTCAAGCGGCTCAGTGAGGCACCGCAGGCAGCGGTTCTTCAGATCACAACAGAGTCTCATGCTCGATCGATTGAGCTGGCCGAATCAGGCAACAAGAAGGTGTGGGGGGGGCACCTCTTGCTCAACCACCACCTGAGGAGGTGGTACTCTCTTCCTAGGAGGTGGTGGTGGTGGTGGGGATGCACCAGCTGAAGCTACAACACTTGCTATTGCTAAGTGATGAAAAAAGGTCTTCCTCTCACAAAGATGAAAGTCAGAGTGAGGAAACAAGGAGGGGTTTTCATCATTTGGGACAAAAAATAGTTCTCAACCAATGAAAAGTGTTATTTTTAGGTCACATGACCTAGCCTTACATCATTAGGAACCCAAAAGTGAAATGAACCAATGAAAAGTTTTATTAACAAGTCACATGACCTGTTATGCTTACGTTACGCGCTCCGCGCCGCGCCCCGGATCGCTTCCCGGGAGCTGCGCTTCGCGCCTCGCGTACCGGAGCACTTCCGGGTGCGTTAATGCGGCGCGTCATATGACAGAAGGGACAGGCAACAAGAACCATCAGTCAAAGAGGGGAGGGCAAGTTCTTCTCTACCGGGTCACGTTGGGGCTCCACCGGAACTGATCGAATTGGTAGTCTACAGTGTTTCTGGATGTTTCAGACTGAAGCTGGCGTCAGAATGAGAGCATTCCGTGGCTACGTCGTGGCCATTCCGCGAGCAATCATGGCAGTCGCTCCCCACCGGAAGTCTGCGGGAGTCGGGGGCCCCAGTGACTCTTGTAGAATCTTCAAGGCTGAGGGGACACTTTTGGGAATGGGGCCCATGACCTAGCAGTCAAGCGTCCGAGTTCCAGGGTTGCCCAGAGCCATCCTTGCAGGCCAGGCCCAAGTCTGTGGAGCCGACCGCCATTTCCTGAGCTCCGTGGCAGCCGCCTGTCGCTGTACCACAAGAGTGGGTGCAATTCATCCGGATGGCGGGTGAGACGCTGTAATAACAAGAGCAGGCGCAATTCAGCTGGCCGAGCGAGGCCCTGTGCCGCAGGAGCGGGCGCAACTCAGGTGGCCGAGTGAAGCGCTGGGGTGTAGCTGAGAAACCTCCACCTGGGGAGGTGGGGGAGGCTCGTTCGCGCCGCCTCTCCCTTCCAGTGCACCCCACGCCGTCTCCTGGCGCAGGTATATGTGATGGTTGGACCAGGGCACCGCAGGACGTGTCTTCAGGTCCAGAATGGAAGAGTCACCAAAAGGCAACAAGTTCCGCCTGACCCCGGGAGCCGGCCGCCTATGTCGGGGGCGATCTCAGGCCACACCAGGAAACAAGACTTGGGGAGGGGGCAAGAGTCAAGCGCCCCCTCCGAGTCCGCCCCAGCACACCTCCCCTCGGGGGCCTCCGTCAAGCGGCTCAGGGAGGCACCGCAGGCAGCGGTTCTTCAGATCAGTGGCTGTCACCGGCGAGGCTCCCCTCCGTCAGAAGCGATCGTTGGCGCTGTGGTTGCGGCCGGAGGCCCCGCCTAGTCAACGCCCCGGCCTCTCCATCTCGTAGGCCACAGAGTAGTCGGGGAGAAATCCCGGGAACGGCGGCATGCATTTGGATCGATGTTGCAGCAGGCTGCCATGTAAATAGTTATTTAATAAAATGTTTTACCCTGTTACTTTGCTGGTGTGTTGTATATATTTATAATATTTGCATAGGGTTTGTCGTTGTTTTGGGCGGGGTGGGTGGCGGAGCCGAGCTGTCTTGCAGCCATCATGGCGTCGAGCTCAGTTCCTCTCACTAGTTTCATATTTCTCATGAGGGGTTGTTCCTAATGTTTCTATTTTAGCGAGGTCAAAAAGAGATCCCATTAGTGGCCTACTGATTTTGCTTGATTCCTTTTGTTTTTTCTAACGATTTTTCACTATCTGCAAAGACTAAACAGAGTATTGCGACTCTGTGCTTGTTTGTAAATAGAGAATGAACCAAAGAGAACCAATTCCAAAACAGTAAATGCTTGGATAACAATCAATCAAATGGAGAGGGAAGCAGGCACGACGGATTACAACGGGGGCAAAGGCCTGCGTTACCTACCCTTCACTTTCTGCAAAGAGAGAATACTCCTAAAAGAAAAGAGGGGGGGGGGGGCAGCGTTCTAAGCACATCAGCGTGCATAGACACGAAAATGTTTTTACCTACCACGTACTTGACATTTTACAGCTTTTGATATTTGCTATTAAAAAACCATTGAAATTCACTGAAAAAACCATAGGTTATAGACCATATATAGTTAGGAATTAGCATTTACAAAACCTTGAAAATTCACTGAAAAAACCATGGGTTATAGACCATATATAGTTAGGAATTAGCATTTACAAAACCTTGAAAATTCACTGAAAAAACCATGGGTTATAGACCATATATAGTTAGGAATTAGCATTTACAAAACCTTGAAAATTCACTGAAAAAACCATAGGTTATAGACCATATATAGTTAGGAATTAGCATTTACAAAACCTTGAAAATTCACTGAAAAAACCATGGGTTATAGGCCATATATAGTTAGGAATTAGCATTTACAAAACCTTATTTTACTCACACAAAACCATTGAAATTCCATATATAGTTAGTTGCACTAACTATATATCGCGCAACCGCAATCCACTGCTGATGATGTCACATATTACATCATTCATGACATGGTCAGTGATATATATATATATATATATATATATATATATATATATATATATATATATATATATATATATATATATATATATATATATATATATATATATATATATATATATACATATATACACATGCATTCTGATGAAGAATTCTGGTAATTCAATAACAATAATAATATTTTTTTTTGCAAGTATTTCTGATTCTTTCTCCTTTATCAGGGTGTTCTGATACTTGCTTTGTTGGTATGTTGAGCGCATTAATATAATGGATTTATCATACTTTCATTGCTATTGGATTTTTTAAGTAAGCATAAGTTTCCATTTCATTTTTTCTTCTTAACAAGGCGATTGGCGCTCCCCAACATAGCCATTTTAGTGCACTACATACGCTATGCAGCACTCCCTCTATAGAATCCTGCAGTATATGGCGTGGTTAGCTGTGCAATCTTTCGTGTGGCTGCGCGCTGGGCTGGCACCCCCCACAAGTGTTAAGGGGATCGCTACATGGAAGATCCTCTGACTGCCCCGCACGAAATCTGGAGTGGACACAGCTGCGGATGCGCAGCCCATACTTTATGGGACTACACCTTTACTTCAGCGGTGTTCTTTGCACCACGACGGATGGAAGTGCATGGGAGGGGGAGAGGACTGTGATTGACTTTTAAAATGCCCCGAAAACTAGCTACACTCCCTGCCTACCCACACAACCCATCGGCCACTTACCAGACAAACGCACCGATGGATGGGGTCGCCGCCAGCATGGGAATGATGTTGCATGCTGGGAAATGTGGTTCACCTGCGAGCACAGAGGCGATTCCAGACCGTGTTTTGGAGGCAACCCACGCTACTTCAAGTGGTGGGAAGGACACACTCTTTTTATGAAGGGATTATCAGCAGCAGTGGCGACTCATTCACCAGGGGGGCATTTTGAAAAAGGAAAGCAAACCCCCGAAACGCGTCAATGCCCATGGTGAAAATTGAAAATAAAGAATTGAACGGACCTCGAGTGCTGCCTCAAGTCTTCTTCTTGTGGGGCAGACTTTCGTGGAAAAATATGGCGTGGTTAGCTGTGCAATCTTTCGTGTGGCTGCGCGCTGGGCTGGCACCCCCCACAAGTGTTAAGGGGATCGCTACATGGAAGATCCTCTGACTGCCCCGCACGAAATCTGGAGTGGACACAGCTGCGGATGCGCAGCCCATACTTTATGGGACTACACCTTTACTTCAGCGGTGTTCTCTGCACCACGACGGATGGAAGTGCATGGGAGGGGGAGAGGACCGTGATTGACTTTTAAAATGCCCCGAAAACTAGCTACACTCCCTGCCTACCCACACAACCCATCGGCCACTTACCAGACAAACGCACCGATGGATGGGGTCGCCGCCAGCATGGGAATGATGTTGCATGCTGGGAAATGTGGTTCACCTGCGAGCACAGAGGCGATTCCAGACCGTGTTTTGGAGGCAACCCACGCTACTTCAAGTGGTGGGAAGGACACACTCTTTTTATGAAGGGATTATCAGCAGCAGTGGCGACTCATTCACCAGGGGGGCATTTTAAAAAAGGAAAGCAAACCCCCGAAACGCGTCAATGCCCATGGGGAAAATTGAAAATAAAGAATTGAACGGACCTCGAGGGCTGCCTCAAGTCTTCTTCTTGTGGGGCAGACTTTCGTGGAAAAATATGGCGTGGTTAGCTGTGCAATCTTTCGTGTGGCTGCGCGCTGGGCTGGCACCCCCCACAAGTGTTAAGGGGATCGCTACATGGAAGATCCTCTGACTGCCCCGCACGAAATCTGGAGTGGACACAGCTGCGGATGCGCAGCCCATACTTTATGGGACTACACCTTTACTTCAGCGGTGTTCTCTGCACCACGACAGATGGAAGTGCATGGGAGGGGGAGAGGACCGTGATTGACTTTTAAAATGCCCCGAAAACTAGCTACACTCCCTGCCTACCCACACAACCCATCGGCCACTTACCAGACAAACGCACCGATGGATGGGGTCGCCGCCAGCATGGGAATGATGTTGCATGCTGGGAAATGTGGTTCACCTGCGAGCACAGAGGCGATTCCAGACCGTGTTTTGGAGGCAACCCACGCTACTTCAAGTGGTGGGAAGGACACACTCTTTTTATGAAGGGATTATCAGCAGCAGTGGCGACTCATTCACCAGGGGGGCATTTTGAAAAAGGAAAGCAAACCCCCGAAACGCGTCAATGCCCATGGTGAAAATTGAAAAATTGAAAATAAAGAATTGAACGGACCTCGAGTGCTGCCTCAAGTCTTCTTCTTGTGGGGCAGACTTTCGTGGAAATATATATATATATATATATATATATATATATATATATATATATATATATATATATATATATATATATATATATATATATATATATACATATATATATACACATGCATTCTGATGAAGAATTCTGGTAATTCAATAACAATAATAATATTTTTTTTTGCAAGTATTTCTGATTCTTTCTCCTTTATCAGGGTGTTCTGATACTTGCTTTGTTGGTATGTTGAGCGCATTAATATAATGGATTTATCATACTTTCATTGCTATTGGATTTTTTAAGTAAGCATAAGTTTCCATTTCATTTTTTCTTCTTAACAAGGCGATTGGCGCTCCCCAACATAGCCATTTTAGTGCACTACATACGCTATGCAGCACTCCCTCTATAGAATCCTGCAGTACTTAAAAAAAATATTGGATAGCCTGCTAATAGTACTGTTATGGGGCATTAAGCATAAAAGGGTTTGCCTTACCACTCTACAGAGAACATGGTAGACAGGGGGACTGGGGATGCTGTGTTTCGAATCCTATTATTTGGTCTCTCAATTACAGCATGCAATTCATTGGCTAGATGAAGCCAAGAACTAGGATAAGAGACTGTTAGCGGAAACCTTCTCTGGAGGCTCACTTCCAGAGCTCCTGATGTTATGGATGAGGGTGCCCCCTGCCTGCCCATAGATAATACATCACGTTGTAGAGGTACGGGAACATACGGTTAGGAAGGTACTGGGCCGTGTGCCATATGCCCCAGATATGCCACTATGGGTGATACAACCCTTCCCTAAAATCGCAGCTTCTATGTCTGTCCGTAGATGGAAGGAAGGCGGATGCCTAACAGTGGGGAACCTCTTTTAAAATAAACAATTCATCACATGAGAAAGTGCAGATACTACTTTTGACCTGGGAAATGGACAGTTTCTGCAGTACAGGAAGATAGCCCAGGAACTATGGCCTTTGTTTCCAGAAGATCCCTGTCACAGATGTACTGCAAGTAATGCTATACATGGCCCCGGGACGTTGTCTTATTTCGCACCTGTACCGGGCAATCCGAGAGGATAAGATGATCCAGATACTCCCTGTTCAGACAAAATGGGCAATAGTAGTGGAAGCTCCTTTAACAGAAAAAGATTGGATTAAAATACACAAGAGGGTTAAATGAGTGAGTTCGAACACACAGTTTTCACAAATAAGTCAGGGCAATGTCCCCGCTGGGTGAAAGGAATGCAGATTTTATACATATGGCCTGGCCTAGCTCAACTATAGACCCTTATTGGACTGAAAGTTTAGCCAAACTAAAGGAGGCTACAGGATGGTTGGTCCCTAGAGAGATCCGTACGGTCCTGTTGGAGCACTTCCGAATCCTAAGAACAAAAACCTTAGTAGGAAATTCATGATGTTAGGGGCTTGTACTTGCAAAGCGCTGAGTAGCTATATCATGGATGAGTCACGCCCCGCCAAGAGTAGCAATGTGGGTGAAGGATGTTTATGAACGGGCAACGGCAGAGGCAGTCCAATTGAAACAAATAAGACATGATGAGAAAGTGGAAGATGATGTACGGGCTTAAGAGACAATGATAAGAGATATAGGAGAAACACAACTACCCGAAGCTCATTTGACTTTGAATCCTGATACTGGGAACACCCCACATAATACCCCAATAATTGCTGTCAACATCTCCGAGGTATATAGCAGAGGTTGTCTGTCCACCCATATGTTCTTGTTCAGGTCACGCAAGTCAATAAATAACCAAATCTTTCCTCCCTCCTTGGGCACCACCACTAAGGGTGCCAACCACTTTCATGATTCAATTGGTTCTATTATTTCCTGCTCCAGTAACAAATCCTGTTCCTCCTGTAAAGGCGCTCTCATTAAATGTGGAATGTTCCTCACTTCGTGCACCACTGGAGTAGCATTGTTTTTAAATATAATTCTGTGTGAGAAAGCCCTTAAGTTTCCCTAGTTTGCATGTAAACACCTCATGATACTTTTCCATCAATCTTTCGCCATACCCCCCTTAAGTTTCCATGCCCACTCAGCGTTCGTCTCCTCCCATTTTTTGTGATGAGTGTCTTTGGACAACAATGTATACAAGCTCCCCAAATCTGCCAACATTCTTACTTCACAGTTATGAAGATTCAAATATCAAAGGGTTTTCTCTAATTTATCTGTGTTCTCCCTTTCTAACACCTTGACTTGAGAAATCACACTAACATCTTGTTCACATTCAACAAGGTTCTCTACAGCAAGCATCAGTTCTTGTATATTCTCACAAGTATCATTAATTTCCTTCACCATCACTACTTGGTTTCCCGTTCTACAGACCACGGCGAATTGTCCTTCGCTACTGCAGTTTTCCTTGCTATACACATGGTACTAGACCCAATATGACCAGGTTCAACACAGTGGTAACACTTGATTGTTCTTGAATTAGTCTTTGGAGGTATTGACTGAAGTTGCATTTTCTCATTAGACTTGTCTTGGGATTGGATTTTTTCAGTAAGTGTTGCTTTCTTAACCTCGCCTATTGGCATTCACACTTCCAATACTTTGCCTGAATACTCTTTTACCAACATGCTCCTTCTGTTCTTCTCCATTTCCTTTATCCACAGCTGTGTGTGCTCTAACCCCTTGGCAATTTGTATTGCCTCCTCTAGCATAGGATCCTTGATCAACAATTTGTCCTTTACTCTTTTTTTATTTGTGTATCTTATAATTTGGTCCTGTATGAGGGAATCATGAAAAGTTTCAATTTGGCATGTTAAAGAAAATACCTCTCAATGCTGCTACAATGCAATATCTTCATCTGACTTTTGTACTTGGGGGAAAAAACTTGTGTCGCTATGCTTACTTTTTGCTACAAAACATGCATCTAACATTTGTAAGGCTATTTCGTAGACATTGTTAGGTTGTCCATCTCCCATGCTAAAGGAAATCTGCAGGAGATCCACATACAATCTCCAAGGTGGTGGAGTAAAATTACTTGTCTTCTTACAGGACCATATTTGTCTGGTCTAATCACCAACATGTAAGTGAGAAAGAATTGTTTCCGCTGTTTCCATGGTATTGATGGCTCGCCCGGAGTAGCAAGGAATGTGGGAGGTGGAGCCAAACCTTGATCAGCCATATTAATATGCAATTACACAAATATGCAATATATTTCTCTGGTTTCTACCTATCAAGGAAATTAAACAAGGTTAGCATCATAAAAAATTAACATAACTGACTAAAATAACTAATTAACATAATAAATTATCATATCGAACTACCGTAACAAACCAACATACTCATAAAGCGTGATATATTCTTATTTTGGGTATTTGTCTTATTATAGATTTCCTTTTCCAATTTGTATTGATTTTGCCAAGTTGCTTTCCTCAAATTTCAGAGCCCAATGCAGTGACACTGTTCCTGTGTTCTAACATAGAGTGTTCCTCAGTTACTGAGGTACACTCCTCACTGTAACAATCAGAGAGACACCTCAATTGTCTCCCAATGGTCTTTTCAGTAGTGGAATCCAGACCGTGGGAAAACTTATAAAGCTAATGGTGAGTGGATATATTATTTATTATGACCTTGTTAGAAATGGAGATCTCTAGTTGGCAGTGGTATAAAGCCTGTTCAAGTAGGGACCCTTCCTTCTTGTCAGGATGAGTAAAGTACACACCTAAGTTTGCCTGCACTAACCCTCTGGTAGCTTTGCAGAGAACAGAGGCAATGTGTAAAATGTTTGTATATAACCCACAGTAACACAGTGAAAACACCACAAATGGACACCACACCAGTACAGAAAAATAAAGAATCATTATCTAAATCAAACATCTCCAAAACAACAAAAATTCAACATACAGATATCAAAATATGACTTTTAAAACGTAAAAACACTTCTGTCCATAGATACTATGAATGCGTCACTTTTGTTGCAAAGTACCTTGGATGCGTAAAAAACGTATAAGCCAAAAAGGCACAGGAAAGGTGATAAGTCGGTTCCTTATGCGCAAGGAAGGTGATGCATCTGTTCCTTGCTACAGGGGTAGTGATGTGCCAGTTCCTTACTGGAGAGGAGGTGATGCGTCGGTTACATTAGTGTGCGGGGAGGTGATGTGTCGGTTTCCTACTGAAGCCCCAGTGTTGACGTAGATTTGGCACACCGGTGCGATGCGTGGAAATCCTGATGCACTGGAGGTCGATGCAGCGGCGGTTACGCAAGTGCTGCATCGAGTTCATTCTTTTAGCCGCACAGCAGGGCCTGCATCAGAGCCGGTGCAGCTATCTCAGAGATCGGGACTCAGCGTGCAGTGGTCTTCTGGGCAGGGAGCAGGTGCTGCGTTGATTTCTTTCTCCGCATGGGAGTGTGAGATGGAATTGTCTTCCTCACGATGGTGTAGCATCGAATAAAACAGCTGAAAGAAGAGCGAAGTGTCTATTTTGCAGTTCCTTTAGTTCTTCACAGCTTTCTGTAGCAGGGACAACCTC
Organism: Lissotriton vulgaris; assembly: GCF_964263255.1. Classification (NCBI taxonomy): domain Eukaryota; kingdom Metazoa; phylum Chordata; class Amphibia; order Caudata; family Salamandridae; genus Lissotriton; species Lissotriton vulgaris. The sequence goes on along the minus strand of NW_028244456.1, from coordinate 65,078 downwards.
TAATGGCCCAGAACTGGAATATGGCCCCCTGGGAAGTCAGAACTCCCAGTAGTAGAGTTCCAAAAGGCTGTAGATGAAGTCTTTGTGTCCCTGAGACTTCAAAAAAGGAAGCAAGCACACACAAACCCTTGGAGATTCTTCTCAAGCAGGTTTCACAGCAAAGTCCAGTCTTTGTCCTCTCCTTGGCAGAAGCAGCAACTGCAGGCCAACCCAGCAAAGGGGCAGTACTCCTCCTCACAGCTCTTCAGCTCCTCTTCCTTGGTAGGGGTTCCTCTTGGTTCCACAAGTAATCTAATGTTCTGGGGTTTAGGTCTACTACTTATACCCCATTTTCCCTTTGAATTTTTTTCCTCAGAAAGTCTCTCTCGCTCAATAAAACCAGTTCTATACTTCCTGGTCCAGCTTAACCACAGGAGGGGTGGGTAGCATTGTGCAGAGCAGACACAGCCTATTCAGGTGCTAGTGAAACTCCTCCCTTCACACTACTAAATGTAGAAAAGCTATGAGCCACACAGGAAAGACAGAACACACCTCAAACTCCCCCTTGTGACTGTTTAGAGCGAATGCACACCCCAGCTCCTGTCACTCCAAAACCAGAAGGTGAATACACAAATAGGCAGAGGTACACAGGATGGTTAAACAAGAAAATGCCCACTTTCTAAAAGTGGCAATTTCAAACACACAATTTAAAAACCACCTTCACTAAAAGGTGTATCATTAAAGTTTGAGTTCTACGAGCCTAAACTCAATTTTTCTATATTGTCCCAATGGAAAGTTACATTTGTAAGATGTTACAAGGCAGCTCCCATGTTAACCTACGGGACAGACAGCCTTTCGATAGTAAAAAACGAAATACACAGTATTTCACTAACATGACATGTAAAACACACCAGCGCATGTCCTACCTTTCACATACACTGCACCCTGCCCATGGGGGTACCTCGGACCTACCTTAGGGGTGTCTTACATGTCAGAAAAGGGAATGTTAGGGCCTGGCAAGTGATGCACTTGCCAGGTCAACAGGGGAGTTTAAAACTGCGCATGCAGACATTGCAGTGGCTGGTCTGAAACACATTTGCAAGGCTACTTGTGTGGGTGACACAATCATTGTTGCAGGCCTAACAGTAGCATTTGATTTACAAGCCCTGGGCACACACAGTGCACATTACTAGGGACTTACCAGTAAATCAAATAAGCCAATCATGGATAACCAATCATAACCACAATTTACACAGGGAGCACTTGCACCACTTTGGCACTGAGTAGCAGCGGCAAAGAGCCCAGAGTACCTCAACCAGCAAAAATTAAGTCCAGCACATAGGCAAACATTACAGGAGGCAGAGACAAAAAGTCAGGGGAAACCACGCCTAGGATTCCAGGTCTAACAGACCTCCATAATGATGGCTCGTCACAAAGGCTGTTTGAACATATTCATAATCAAAGTATTTTATCTGTGCACAGGAAGAGGCTCGTGTTTATAGGGCATGTTCTGCCAGCTCTGTGGTAACGCACAGCAAAGTTCAAGAGGCGTGCTTTGATTCAACTTTGGCTGGAATGGTGGTTGTACATGTGAGGCGCTGCAAAATTTGTGAAGCACTTAACCACTGCAGTCTTTCTCTGCCATGCATATGTGTATGGCATGCAGCGTTGGTTCACGGAACATTTCAAAGAGTGTCACATAAACGAAACTGCATCCACCAGCCAGCCTTTTAAAATTGGACTCTAACACACCAAACAACACAATTTTCCCTTTGTCCGGTCAGCAACTTGCAACTCCAACAACTTCCTTTTGCACACTGTAATATGCCGCACTAGCTAACGCAATGGTACAATGCCTCAAATAAAAATTTATAAAGCTGCAATTGCAGAACCAGTCTATAATAACTATGCCGGTTGGCACAATAGCTCCATTCTATCATTAGTTTCCACTTCTTCAGTTTCTTCAATAGCTGTTAACATGGACCAATGCGTACAGTACTGTTAACTGATTCCAGTCACTGCCATCTCCCTCAATAAGGCTTATAATAACATGGGACCTTTATCAATGTTGACATCCATGCGTTACTGGTTACTCACGGGAATGTCCAGTTGATATATTTTATCGAGGGTTGGAGGTACTTCAATGTCTGTCTCCTGCACAGACTTCAACTCGTCTCCAGTTATGTAAAGATCCATCATGCATAAGGTAGTTAAACTCCAAGCTCATCCTCCATTAAGACACATCCAGCTTCTCTGTCCCAGTCTCCTCTTCCAACTACCCTTTCTTCATAAGAATACATTCCAATCCCTGGTTCCAAGTTCTACCTTACATAGCTAACATTCCAGCAACACTACAACATCATTTTGTTTAATATCACACGCAGATGACCCAATATTAATCAATGAATAAATACAAGTAGACAATGCCGTCATGCCATTATCAATAACAGCTAATGTTTTTCAAAATGTTCCTTATCAATTTGTCGCAGCCTTTCAGCAGCTTCTTGTTGTGACATTTTCCAAATTTCATTATAAGTTGCATATATGAAACATTTAGAACAGGGAGATCTGGGACCTAATGAGAAATCTTGCAAATAAACAGAGGACAAAGTGGAGTATTCTAGCTGTTTCAGGCATAGGGATCTCCCTGCGTAGGGAGAGGAGATAAGGAACTACACAGATACCCTTGTGGCCTTCTGTTTAGGACTGGCCACATGATATAGTTTGATTAAACCAATGGAAGCTTGTAGTTTCTGTTTATAACCAGCAAGTGGTGGCAAAATCAGAGTTTGATACCTTGAATGGCAAGTACAGGAACTGGGGCACAGTAGGATGGGCCGAATTCCCTCTTATCTGCAATGTTCTCCATGACCGGATCCCCAACTTTAGGCACCCAGCCAGAAGTTGTTGGTTGCTCCTTCACTTCCCCAGTGGCAGAATGTTTAGTATTCACATTTGAGCACTCATCTTGGCAGTCCTGTAATTCCCGTAAACAGTGAAATGTTCCTTGATGTCAAGGAGCGCATCAGCCTCCACTGTGCCAGGTTTATCAAGATTCGAACATACACCTGGACCCCAAAAATGACTTCACAGGGGGTCTGACCACCCAAAGATTTTCTAGGCAGATTGTTTAATGTCCTCTGGACTCCATACAGGTGATAGATTCAACTATGACCTCAACCTAATACTCTAGCTGTTAAGGACTGCTTTTAGTCTAACATAAGTGATGGGAAAATAGTAGTAGAAGTGCAATGACTAATAACCTCAAAAACATCATTCCAAAATTGCTGTAGACTAGTACCAAAAAAATGTATGAGCTCATCCACCCGCACCGTTCATCTTACACTTAATGCATTGATCGGTGAGCGATGGAAACATCCTATGCAATCTATGTTGCATATAATATGCTATCCACTTTGATAAAAAGGCCACCATATTGAAATTCCCAGATTCTAATGCTCTATATCCTATCTCACGAAGTAGCTGCCATTCTTTAATATTAAATCTGCACCCTGTTTCTTCAAAAACTTTTGGATGTAGTTAGTCTAATAATTTCTTGTTAACACTCTGGCGTAGCAAGCAATACCAGCTCCTCACTCCAACCGTCTTTATTTTCTTTGATATGCCTGACTATCCATCGTGCAGACTCACTCACCAACACATAGTTATTTTTAAGAAATCTAGTCAACTGGTTAAAGCGTAAAACATAAAGCTGCATTTTGACTGCCGAATTACTGTACTATTGATTCCCATGCAATCAATCTTTTATGATTATAGAAATCACTGAGTTGTTCAAAGCCAATGTCTCTCCACGACTGTAAGACTCCTTGAGAAAATTATAAACCCTAAATCTCACAGTCTTGAATTGGAGTAAATGCATGACATACTGGTATAGTGTGTGCTTCAAAAAAATAGCTGAATACGAGATGCTAAAGTAAGTAAAACCTTATTTCTGGTTTTCTTAAGAAATTTTGCAGACCGCAGAAAAACTGGCAGTCTTATTGCACTCTCAGTTAACATACAATTTAACAAAAAATTGTCATCGTTAGATGATGATGCTGTTAATTTGATGCTGTCAAGTTGATCAGTGAGGCCTGATAATATGTTGAAAAATGTGGTAATGTCAAACCCCTCCTGTATTATTGTCTAATTGGAGAGTAGACATTTTTACTCTGGGTTGTCACATGAGGTATATCAGCTAGAGAAATACCAACAATACTTTATTTCAATATTGTTAGCGGTGGCTAGGTCATTCATTTTGCAGAGCTGGAAAACAACAACACTACAGACAATAGGACAATGGCTGAATAAGAAGTCTAGGACTCATGCCTTTGAGGAGGCATATGCAAAACGATTGGGTGCTCTTCGTAGGTTCAAGGCAACATGAGCATGTTTTTCTTCATCGTCCATGAATATTGAATGGTCTGTATAAGATATAATTGTACGACTATTGATGTGGTTGACATCCTATATTTTAGCTTAATGATTTCCATGCACTTCAATAGTATCAATGCTGCTATGTAGTAGGATCACTTTATATGTGGAATGCCTATGTCATCCATTTAAACGATTAGGACTGTACATTGCAACAGAACTGCTTTTATGCACCTTTTTAGTCGTGATTGGCGAAGTCTTGTAGATCTATGCAATTTGATAATATTATTGCTGCTATGTAGAAACTAAGACCGCATTTAAGGTAGACTTCATATTTAAGATAACTACTGTATAATCTTGTATAATTAATTGTATTAATGCACTTTTATAGTTTTAATGTTATTACAGGTAAAAAAGCAAGATTGTATTTTGGAAAAATCTGCTCTTTAATCAACATTACAGTATATGTTTTTATAATTGTAATGTAATGTAAGGGAGTACTTATATAGCGCGGCTGCCACCCAACGGGTATCCTGGCGCTGAGATTACCAAAAACACTGTATGTAACTGAGCTAGATGTGTAGGACTGGAATTAATCTCTGGGGAAAAGTTTGGTTTTCAATTCCTTCCTGAAGCGGGACAGTGTATCCATTTGTCTGAACTCTATTGGCAGAGTGTTCCAGAGTCGGGAGGCTACAAAAATAAATGATCTGCCCCCCAGTCGAACTTTCTTAACATGTGGGACACATATCAGTTTGGCAGAGGAGGAACGTAGGTTTCTTGCTGGGGAATACCATAGAAATTTCCTCTGTAGGGTCTTAGACCCCATTTTATGTGCTGCTCTATAGACGATGAATGTCTCACATATTATCGACAGACAGAATATCTACATACAAAAATATCGACACAAAAATATCGACAGCAAAAATATCGGAGTTATATCTTCATAAAGATAAGTACAAAAATATCGGAAAATAAATATCGTAGCACAAAAATATCGTAATTAAAAATATCTTTTTTTTAATGTATTAATAATAATGTAAAAATAATTTAAAAATACATATAATTTTACAATTATTACATAAAAACATTAAAACATATTTAATAAATAATAACTAATACATATACATTTAAAATAAATTAAAAAGTGTACATCTAAATTAATATATATACTTACTACACATATTGCAACAGTAGTAAAAGCGTTGGATAGCGTAGGGGTTTAAATTACTATTCCCACTCCAGAGGGTGCAACAGTACGGAAAGCGTTGGATAGCGTAGGGGTAAAAATTACTATTCCCACTCCAGAGGGTGCAACTGTAGGGAAAGCGTTGGATAGCGTAGGGGTAAAAATTACTATTCCCACACCAGAGGGTGCAATAGTAGGGAAAAGGTTGGATAGCGTAGGGGTAAAAATTACTATTCCCACTCCAGAGGGTGCAACAGTAGGGAAAGCGTTGGATAGCGTAGGGGTAAAAATTACTATTCCCACTCCAGAGGGTGCAACAGTAGGGAAAGCGTTGGATAGCATAGGGGTTTAAATTACAATTCCCACTCCAGAGGGTGCAACAGTAGGGAAAGCGTTGGATAGCGTAGGGGTAAAAATTACTATTCCCACACCAGAGGGTGCAACAGTAGGGAAAGCGTTGGATAGCGTAGGGGTAAAAATTACTATTCCCACTCCAGAGGGTGCAACAGTAGGGAAAAGGTTGGATAGCGTAGGGGTAAAAAGTACTATTCCTACTCCAGAGGGTGCAACAGTAGGGAAAAGGTTGGATAGCGTAGGGGTAAAAATTACTATTCCCACTCCAGAGGGTGCAACAGTAGGGAAAGCATTTGATAGCGTAGGGGTAAAAATTATTATTCCCACTCCAGAGGGTGCAACTGTAGGGAAAGCGTTGGATAGCGTAGGGGTAAAAATTACTATTACCATACCAGAGGGTGCAACAGTAGGGAAAGCGTTGGATAGCGTAGGGGTAAAAATTACTATTCCTGCTCCAGAAGGTGCAACAGTAGGGAAAAGGTTGGATAGCGTAGGGGTAAAAATTACTATTCCCACTCCAGAGGGTGCAACAGTAGGGAAAGCGTTGGATAGCGTAGGGGTAAAAATTACTATTCCCACACCAGAGGGTGCAACAGTAGGGAAAGCTTTGGATAGCGTAGGAATAAAAATTACTATTCCTACTCTAGAGGGTGCAACAGTGGAGAAAAGGTTGGATAGCGTAGGGGTAAAAATTACTATTCCCACTCCAGAGGGTGCAACTGTAGGGAAAGCGTTGGATAGCGTAGGGTTAAACATTACTATTCCTACTCCAGAGGGTGCAAGAGTAGGGAAAAGGTTGGATAGCGTAGGGGTAAAAATTACTATTCCAACTCCAGAGGGTGCAACAGTAGGGAAAGCGTTGGATAGCGTAGGGGTAAAAATTACTATTCCTACTCCAGAGGGTGCAACAGTAGTGAAAAGGTTGGATAGAGTAGGGGTAAAAATTACTATTCCCACTCCAGAGGGTGCAACAGTAGGGAAAGCGTTGGATAGCATAGGGGTAAAAATTACTATTCCCACTCCAGAGGGTGCAACTGTAGGGAAAGCGTTGGATAGCGTAGGGGTAAAAATTACTATTACCATACCAGAGGGTGCAACAGTAGGGAAAGCGTTGGATAGCGTAGGGGTAAAAATTACTATTCCTACTCCAGAGGGTGCAACAGTAGGGAAAAGGTTGGATAGCGTAGGGGTAAAAATTACTATTCCCACTCCAGAGGGTGCAACAGTAGGGAAAGCGTTGGATAGCGTAGGGGTAAAAATTACTATTCTCACACCAGAGGGTGCAACAGTAGGGAAAGCGTTGGATAGCGTAGGAATAAAAATTACTATTCCTACTCCAGAGGGTGCAACAGTGGAGAAAAGGTTGGATAGCGTAGGGGTAAAAATTACTATTCCCACTCCAGAGGGTGCAACTGTAGGGAAAGCGTTGGATAGCGTAGGGGTAAACATTACTATTCCTACTCCAGAGGGTGCAACAGTAGGGAAAGCGTTGGATAGAGTAGGGGTAAAAATTACTATTCCCACTCCATAGAGTGCAACAATAGGGAAAGCGTTGGATAGCGTAGGGGTAAAAATTACTAATCCCACTCCAGAGGGTGCAACAGTAGGGAAAGCATTGGATAGCATGGGGGTAAAAATTAATTCACACACTACTCCCCCTTTAACACACAACACAGTACACATACAAAAAAACACAATTAATATAAATATCAAATAATCAATTAATAACAATTATTTATATTAAATTGATCTAATTTAAATTGAACTAATTAACACATATTAATTACCAATTAATGAACAATAAATACCAATAAATAAATACAATCTCTTTAATTAATTACATTTTATTATATGACACCCTATTACCCTATAAACACACAACCCGCTACACATAAATAAATCATATCATTTAATCACTTAATAATTATGATTTACCAATGAATTATTATTTAACAATAACAAAAATTTAAATATATTAGCATATCAACTCTAATAGATTTAATTAAATAATTAATATTATTTAATTACTAATTAATTATTAATTAACTATAAAAAATTACATATATTAGCACATTAACTCTAATTATTGTAATTAACTAATTAATATTAATTAATTACCAATTAATTATTAATTAACCATAACAATAAAAAAAATATTAGCACATTGACTCTAATTAATTTAATTAACTATTTATTATTAATGAATTACCAATTATTATTTTTTTAAAATATTTTAAATTATGTATTAATTAATTAATTATTATTAAATTACTTCCCACCCTATTCCCATATAAACCCACAACCCGCTCTGATACTAAAACGCAAAATGTAAACAAAATTACTAATTTTCAAACATACATTTAATAACATATTTAACAAACATATAAACAACATAATGAAATACAAAACACTAAACATAATTTCGATATTAGAAAATTTCAATATTAGTAACATACATACCATAAAAACGATATTCTGTCTGTCGATATTCTGGACATCGATATTCTATACCATCGAAATTAAAACATCGATATTATTGTATATCGATATTTAAATTTCAATATTTTGTCTCCCTACCATAGACGATACAGAGTGCTTTGAACTGGACTCGCTGTAGAATGGGCAGCCAAAGGAGATCTTTCATGGCAAGCGAGGACGATGCTCTACAATGACTGTTCAATGCAAGTTTAGCTGCAATAGTCTGTATCCTTTGCAGTTTTTTAGCAAAGAAGCTGTGGGTCTTAGGAGAAGGGCATTGCAGTAATCTAATCTTCTCAAAATAATACTCCTTACCACTTGTGGTGTAGCTGAAACAGGTAGAAAAGAGAGTACTTTTCTAAGAGCTCAGAGCAGAGAAAAAACAGGTGCTCACAGTTTATTCTACTTGTGAGTCCAATTGCAGATTTCTGTCTAGCAGTACTCCTAAATTGCGGACTGTTTTAACAGGCAATGGAGGGTTATTAGCAGAACCTAGCCAGAAGTCTACTGGCAGGGGGCAAGGAATTTTACCTGCAGTACAGCAAAGTATTTCTGTCTTGTCCCCATTAAATTGCAATGAGTTATCCCTGAGCCAGCCTGCTGTTTTTCGCATGCAGCTATGGAATTTCTCCAGAGGAACTGCCCTCAAAGGAAAAGATGAGTTGGGTGTCGTCTGCATAATTTATAACCTCAATGCCATAAGATTTTATAAGAGAGATAAGTGGGCATAGGTATAAATTAAAAAGAATTGGGCTGATCGCTGAGCCCTGCGGAACCCCGTGTTTTACTAACCTACTCTGAGAAAGGAACGGCCTCAAGGTCACTGAAGTGTGGCTCAATGATTAGAGCGGCAAACCCTGATGCAGAGGTCTAGCCCGGGACCAGGGTTCAATTCCCCGCCTCGGCGGGTCTTGGGCTCAAAATTCCACGGACCTGATAATTCTCGCCTCGGTGCCTATTCCAATCATGGAGTCCCACTCTGCAACTCTGGGCAGTAGCTTGCTTAATCTCCACAACGGCCCCCACAACACCAAGGATGCCTGGCCTCCACCTTGGGGGTGCCAGGAGTGGACGTCTCACAGGGAAAGCCAGGATGGGTTCCACAGCGGTATTCGTACAAGCGCCTTGAGACCCTTGCGGGTGAGTAGTGTGCTATACAAGTATCAATTTACTGCCTGCTGTCTGTCTAAAAGATAGGAATGCAGCCGGTCCAGTATTCCCTGCCCACAATGCCACATTCCTCAAGCCTCTCAACCAATATCTTATGGTTGACCGTATCGAAAGCTGCCGACATATCTAGCAGCACTAAAATGGCTGTTTGGCCACTGTCGGCACGCATTCGCAGGTCATCCGCGACAGTCACTAGAGTAGTTTCAGTACCATGTCCTGGTCAAAACCCAAATTGGACCTCGTCCAGGAGATTATTTTGTTCGGCATGTTTGGTAAGTGATTTGCTCACAACTCTCTCCAAGATCTTGATCGGATAGGCAAGCAAGGAGATAGGTCTGTAATTAGAAGGGCACTGAGGGTCCAATGTAGCCTTCTTCAATAGGGGAGAGACAACTGTCTTTTTCCAGCACTCAGGTACTGTGTCACTAATTAGAGATTGGGAGCAAATTTGATAGAGATATGGAAAAAGCTCAGTACTGAGCACCTTCCACATCTTATGAGGAAGCAGGTCCAAAGAGGTGTCTGAAGAGATACTGGCTGCAACGATGTTAAACTCCTCTTGTGATGGAACCTGGAAAGACTCCAGAGGCATCATGCATTCCCTGAGCAATGTTACCTCAGGAGTACTGCCTCTTGGTGAAAGCAACAAATCACCTTCTATATCAAGCTCACCAACACTTGGAGCTTTTTTTAAATCCATTTAAAATGTTGTTAATTTTTTCTTCAAAAAAGACTGCCAAGTCATCGCAGAGTTCTTGTGATGCTGGAATCTCACTCTTTGCGCACTCTGGATTAGCCATATCTCTAACTAAGCTAAATAAGGTTTTAAGCTGGTTGGGCGATTGCAGAATAGTTTCTTCAATATATTTTGCCTTAGCCCTACCCATCATTACTTTATAGCTATGCAATAGTATTTTCAAGGCTGCCTTATCAATCTCACTAAATACACTTTAAAACTTTAAATAGTTTTGATGCTGCTATTTCAAAAACTAAGACTCTATTTAATGTGGTCATATATTTTGGAACAGTGTGATTGGCTTGATGAATTGAGTTTGAGATGGTTGTATTTGACATGGATTTGATTCATGAATGGTATATAAATGATAATTTCTGTATCAGCAGCTTCTCATCATGCTCAAATAAAAATATATTTTTAAAAAATTGACTACTTTTAGTCACTGTTTTTTCTGTCCACAATCAAATTTACCTCAGGATGATAAGGAGAGGAATAATGCACAGCAACACTCAGGGTTCCCATGGTATCCTGGTAAGCCCTGAAGGCAAGGGCCGGTCCCTTGTCCAAGTGGAATGCCGCTACTGCAAATGTAAAAATAAAGACCTATAAATCTTTAATTGTAGTTTGAGCGTCAGCAGATCGCTGTGGCCACGCCCATAGAAATTGAGACCATGAATCAACAGCCACTCAAATTAATTTAAACGCACATCCAAATTGAGTGGTCCACAATGACCCAAATAGACACACTGTAGTGGTTTATTTGAAACTTGAAGAGGTGTCTGCCGGAGGGCGGGCAACTGTGGAATTTTTTATTTGTTAGCAAATGACACTACAAAGGACATATTGTTTAGTCTGTTTATAAAGACAATGCCACCAGTAGCATTTCTGTAACAAGGAAACAGTAGCCGCCACATCAGCATGGGCATATACTAATCCTTCATGTGAAACAATTATTAGCTCTAACCTGCGGTCCTGGTTAGGTATCACTTGATCACCCACCCTTCGAATGCGAGCAAAAGGAATGTTTTGGGCACTCAACAGATAGGAGTATTTTGTTGGAAAACCTTAAGGTAAGGGCATGTCACTAGCTGAAGCAGTGACCACAGCCGTAAGATCATCTATTCTCATATGTGAACGAGTAATCACAGCTACTACACTCTTTGAAATGTCGATTTGGCGGCTACATCTGCCAATAAGTTCCCTATAATGTGTACATCGACAAAATGATGGCCCAATGTGTGAATGACATGAGCCAATAGCAGAGCATCTTATGCTTAATAGTGTTTCCTTTAGTGTCTCTGAATCCAAGCAAGCTCCAATAGTGTAAATTATCATTATAGGATTGGATGCAGTATTAGGAATCACACACAATAAGTGTCGGGAAATCTGGATCTATATTATGCAGTGCCAGAACCAAAACTATCAGTTTAGCCAGCTCAGCAGTACAGTCAACCAAAGTTTCTGGCATTTTTTTTGTTATTTCTATGTTATTTTTTTAGAAGACTCAGGTGTCTGCTTGGTGGTATATGAATCGGATTTCATTGTAAGTTGTGGATTAACAGGACTGGTTCCCAAATTATCATGACCTATAGAAGCATAGGTCTCAGAAATAATTTTCAGTACCACGCGCTCCTGATTTGCTGCAGGAATTGCTTTGTGCCTTTGACAAATCACACATGATGCAACCTCCACCTTAATATTACTTTGAAGCATTGAGGATACTGTGGCAAAAGTGGCAATTAATTTCATCCGCAAGTCTAGGGCAGGGGCTGCACTGTATTCATTATGAATTTGCTTTAATACTTCAGGCGAAACAGCAATTGATGAGGTCCTGAGTGTTATCGTATATATGGCAGTACAGATAGTACCCCATGTCACACAATCTTCAACTGGGGAATCATTCAAAGTGGAAGACACATAGTGAGAATTCTAAATTTATCTTGGGGTACCCATTTGGGGAAACACAGCTTCAAGTTGATTTGTTTTTTGTGCTAGCCAAAACAGAATTTCCTCCTGTGTGATTGGCACTTTACCCATGATGGCTTTAATAGTAACTGGACTAATGACAGGCACAGCTAACTGTGGCTGCCCAGCTTGAGCAGCCCTTACTGGGGCTGTTTTTATTGTACGCATAGCAAACTGCATTAAGCGTTGATACAGTCTAACTGAGTGCAGAGACCAAACAATTTACGATTATTTAGTGCACTTGCATTTGGAAATGGTGTGAATCCAGCTAAGACTTGCCATGCTGCCCCGTCATTTCTGAGAGGACCCAGTCTTGCACCTTGCAACCAATTTGTGATGTTCCTGGTAAGTTCATGGTATTTCTAAGTATTCACAGGATCTATATGCAGGCAGAAGTACTGCTACAGTGTATGTATGAAATGTTTGGGTGTTAGCATTGACTGCAGGAAAGTTTTCCCAGGAATAGCAAACTTTGTATTTATAAGCTTTGTGTGTCTCAATGATGAAGGTAACATCTACCCCACCGTTGACGAGCCCATGTGCAGTTAAGTGAGCAGTTACTTCCTGTCTACAAATTACAGGAATACCCACTGCTAACGCCATATTTAATACATTGTATTCAAAGAAAGGTAGCACTATATTGGGGTGATCTTTTTTAATGGTTGAAGCTTGAACAGCCTACAGACATAAATAGGTGCTCTGATTGAGCTGAGAAGGATATAGATCCTTTTCACCACAGAAGTCTCTGTGTAGAGGTCAAGTCAAGTCAAGTCAGTAAATTTGTATAGCGCGCTACATACCCAGAGGGTCTCAAGGCGCTTGAGGATGGGAGGGGAATTACATGTCGAATATCCAGGTTTTAAGTTGCTTTCTGAATGCTAGGTGGTTCTGAGGGAGGCGGAGGTGAATGGGAAGTGAGTTCCAGGTTTTAGCCTCCAGGTAGGAGAAGGATCTTCCTCCCATGGTGGTTTTGTTGATGCGAGGGACAGCGGCAAGGGCTTGGTTGGAAGAGCGAAGCTGGCGGGGGGGGGGTGTAGAAGGAGAGTCGCGTGTTGAGGCATTCGGGTCCAAGTTCGTAAAGTGCTTTGTGTGCGTGGGTAAGGAGGCGGAATGTTATCCTCTTGTTGACGGGAAGCCAGTGGAGGTTTTTCAGGTGGCCAGAAATGTGGTCTTTAGGGTGTTTCCGTAGTCCAGGCGGCTTGTAACCAGAGCATGGGTGACCGTTTTTCTAGTTTCTGTGGGGATCCAGCGAAATGTTTTTTTGAGCATGCGAAGAATGTTAAAGCAGGATGATGAGACGGCGTTGACTTGTCTGGTCATCGAGAGTGAGGAGTCCAGGATGACGCCCAGGTTCCGTGCGTGGTCCGTCGGGATGGGTGCTTTTCCTAGGGCCTAGAAGAAGCGATGAGGTGATCTGGTCGATGGTGATTTTGTTCCAGTTTCTTCGCAGAGTAGGTTGAGGACGGTTGTGCGTTGTCGTCTTTTTGTAGATAAAGTGCACGCAGCTGTGGTCCATCCAATGGAGAGCTGTGGTGTGGCTGAAGGAAATATGTTTGCTGGAGGTGAAGATAGGGTCGAGTGTGTGACCTGCGGAGTGAGTGGGGGTATTGACAAGTTGTTTGAGTCCGAGGTTGGCGAGATTGTCCAGAAGAGTGGTGGCGTTTCGGTCCTTGCTCTTTTCCAGGTGAAAATTGAGGTCTCCCAGAAGAATGTAGTCCTCGGAGGGGAGGGCGTATGGGGTGATGAAGTCAGTGATGTCTTCACTGAATTGTGCACGGGGTCCTGGTGGCCTGTAGAGGAGAGTGCCTCTGAGTGTGGTCTTGGGGTCGGTGTGGATCTGGAAGTGGAGGTGTTCGGCGATCGTGAGGTTGTCATCTGAGCTGGTTGAGACGCGGATGGTGTTCTTATGGACAATGGCGATTCCTCCTCCTGTTTGTTTGGTGCGGTCTTTTCGGATGATCTTGTAGCCTTCCGGGATGGCAGTGGCGATGTCGGGGGCTGAGGAGGCGTTCATCCATGTTTCTGTTAGGAAGGAGACATCCGGAGAGATGGTGTCTAGTAGATTCCAAAGGTCGATGGCGTGTCTGTGGACCGAGCGGGTGTTGAATAGGATGCATTTTAGGTGGTTGGAGTCAGATTTCTGTTTGGTGTTGGTGGATGAGGAGTTGGTCTTGGTGCCGTCATACTTGCAGAAGTTGCAAGTGAAGGGTCCATGGGTGCGTCCAGGAGCGGCTTGGGCGCAGTTGGGGAGTCAGCCGGGGTTAAGGGCTAGGAGGGTGGAAGCGTCGTATGAAACTCGGGTGGGGAGGGTGGTACGGGGGCCAGGGGGTCTGGCGCTGGGCGCGGGCTTGGCGCGGACGGGCGTAGGCGGGCTTACCTTTGGTGCACCTTCGGCGCGAATTGGGCGCGACCGCTGCGCGTTAACGCTGCGCGCAAATGCATCTGTCATAAATGGATGTTGGGGGGAGGGGCGAGGGGGGCTCAGCTGGGAGGCGGGGCGGGCTCAAGAGGACGGGCTTCGACTCAAAAACAACAATAACAGGTACAAAATGGCAGTGGAGGGGAAAGCAGAGCGCCGGGGATTATCGCGCTATCAATTTCAAATGCACTGTAGCAAGTTTAGCGCACAGAAAGCCAAGCAGCAATCACGAGGCACTTTACAGCCAAAAGCAGCACAACGATACCAGCTCTAGGCAGGAGCCTGGGGAGCGACCTCACCTGTAGGAAGGTGGGCTATTAGTAGGTAGAGGTAGGTACCGGCAGCTAGTAATAATACCACAATCACTAATAAGGTCCAGTCAAGACTCTAAAAAGTAATCCTTGCTCAACCATGGATAGCCAGGCTTAACTTAGGACAGAAGTGTGAAAAGCATTTAATATTACAAAACAATAATTAAGTAAAAGAAACAACACACTAAAAATTCAACACCAATATATATAAACATAAAATATGTTTATCTTTCAAATTACACCAAAACAACAAACATGCAATGTAGGGAACTGAAGATGTGAATTTTTAACAATTAAATTAAAACCTTGCTTTCTAGAGCCAACAAGCTTCGAGTGCCACTCGTGGCTATCTGGTCGCGCTGGACTAGGACAAAGTCAAAGTTTCAGGCTGACTGCGATGGAGAGTGGGTCAGTTAAGATGAGTGCTAGGTCCTGGTCAAGATTTTACCTTCAAACATGGTCACTTTTTTTAGCTCTTCGCTCATTGACCTGCTCGTTGCGGATTTTTGGGTCTTTCGGATAAAATATTCGGTTAATCGACAGCAGCCTGCTCATGTGCGATGCATAGGTGGTTCTCTGGAGGTGTTTGTCCTTGAAATCAGGGAGCCCCACAGCTTTCAGTGGGACAAATTAGTGCGGTCAGGTCGATTCTCGAGCCGTCGACGTCTGCTTGACTCTCGACATTGAGCCAGTCTTCTTTTAGAGCTTTTCATCAAACTTTGGCAAAAAGTTCCCAAACTTTCAGATCTTCTTCTAAAAGGTTTCTTTTATGTCAGAATGTGTATAACATCACCAGCCAAGGGTTCTGAAGCTCTGGTTTGCCTCTTGGGGTCTGGGACTCAATCTCCCACAATGCAGGAAAATCCAGCTGGACTAGACCTTTTAGTGAATATTGTAGGTCGTTGCTTCCAACACTATTCTACCTGTTGCTGCTCAGTGAGTCCATTCCTTATCATTTAAGACAGGCATAGTCCTTCTTGTGTGGAGCCTTGAGAGACCAGCAGGTTCAGTCCTACTGAGTGCAAGCCTTCTTTGATGCAGTCCAAGGGTTCAGCAGGGCAGTCCTACTTCTCCAGATGTTTCAGGCAGAATCTGAGGGGTTCCTGCAGATTTCCCATATTTACGGCAGGCAAGGAGAGGCACCCCAACCAATGGGGTTCAAGTTGCCATCCTCTGCTATGACCACTTCCTGGGAAATGTGGCAAATTTTTGATTCAGAATGCACTAGTCTTCAAAAATAAAAAATGAGAAATTCTCTCCTTGGAGTGCAAGTCTGGCTAACCCAACACACGGGTGTGGCTAACATTTTCCTACACACCCCTTCCAACCCCTCTCCTAATCTATTTCTGGGGCTCCCATCTGGATGGGGATCAAGGAGTGGGGGCTGGCCTGGGTCCTGTGACATCTGTTCTTCTACCTTTAAAGCTCAGTTTATCTCCCAAGCCCCCTTCCTGGCCCTGGCTTCTCAGGAAGCAAATAATCTCTTCCCAGCAAATGGCTGTATACTTTTAGCTCCAGGCCTCTTCACACCTACCCAGGGAGCAGCTTGGCTCAGACTGTCAGCGGCTTCACAATCGGATGAGGCTGTTAGAGGACTGTTTTAGGTAAGGATGGAAAGTTCTAATGCGTCTTTCCTGCAATAGTTATACTAAATTTGATCTTCTTGTCAAAATGTTGTATTTATTGCAACTTATTTTTTGCATACTTTGAATTATGTTGCTAGCTACCTCAAATGAAATGTCTGACTTTATTGAAGTTTATTAAAGCCTTCCCATATTAGCCTATGGAGCTAGCAGCGCTACAATGGGGAAAACACCTTTGGCGGTTTTTCCCCCACCAGGGCATATAAAACATATTTTATAATGTCCCTGCTTTTTATAAAAAGGCACCCTACCCTTGGGGGGCCTGGTGCAGACCTTAGGGGTGACTTATATGTAAAAAAAAGTTTTGGGCGACTTTGGAAGTATGTTTAATTCCAAAGTTGATTTTGGATACAGTTTTATTTTAAAATCAGCCTGCAAAGCAGGGCTGGCTTTAAAATGACACCAGGCACCACAGGAGTTCACATTTCAGTGCATTAAGTCCACTGGGGTCTCTAAGCCTACATGCCCTACCATATACTAGGGACTTACAGATAAGTTCTTTTAGCCAATTATAATGACACAAATTACCAAAGCCTTTTAAGGACAGGTCTGATTAGCAGAGCCCAGGCAATTTCTGGGTCAGTAACCACCAGTATCAGTCAAAAAATGTGGGTGATCAGGGCAAAAAGGATTACTGTCCTACAAGTGCCTGACGTAAAACGTTGGTGGTACCGTCTTATACAGTTCCTACAAATATAGCAGGACTGTATATTAGACCAACATAAACTTCATGACATATAGGGACTCAGTCCACATATACTAGCAGTAAGTGTTGGTGGGTTTCGGCTATCTCACAGTACCAAATCGAACCCCTAAACCAACAAGGGTAATAGATGTTATTGGCAACCTCAAACATGGTACTCTGATTCCCAAGAAATCTGTAGAAACAGATCTAATACTTTTGTTTGGCCACTCTTGCATGCCCATGGTAAACACAGAAAAATACAACAAAGCATTTTCAAACATTTATTGAAATGATCATATTCTTGTAAATAAAGCATGAACTGTGATTATTATAAAGATTAAACATATTACTGAAATCAGCATTATTACAATGGTAGACAATAGGAACAATTCAACCATGTTAATTGTTGATAATGTTTGCTTATTCCTATCTGTATCTAATAATATACTAAAGAGAGCATAGCAGGAAAACCATTCTGCCAGCTCAAGTGGGATAGCCTAACCCCCATACCTTGGTCTTAGGTGTCGGGAAGCTGGTCACAGTGCACACATTATCTTCCTTGGCAGGATGGAGATCAGAGTCAACAGCAGTGGCGGCTCACAGCGGTTACGCTGCGGGCGGGGAGGTGGGCGGGCTGGGGTGAGGGCTAGTGGAGTCCGACATACGACGGCAAAGTGAAATGTAAATAAATAAATAAATCTCTGCCATCGTATGTCAGACTCTACTACCCCCCCCCCACCCAGCACCGCCCCCGTACCACAGCGTTACCGCTGCGAGCCGCCACTGGTCAGCAGGGCTGCGTCTCAGTCACAGTTCACAGCGGTTCTGTGATAATCCCAGCTTGGAAAAATGCTCCTCTCAAAAAGCTTTAGCACAAAGCTTTTTATATAATTAAGCACTGCTCTGATGAAACAGTGAAAAGGGTGTAGAGCAGCTCATTTGGTTTTGTCTAGCTAAAATAAGGTGCCTCCTAAAGACCGCAGAAAGAAAAGAAAACAATGGCATTGTGTTCTTCATGTACGACCCTGGAACTAACTGCACAGACTACAGGGTCTCAGTGCCTATCAGAGATGCACATACAGCACATTCACATGTTAGCAAAAAAGTGTGGCAAAAGGCACCACAAGAAAGAGATGTCAACTTAAGGAGTTGACTCTAAAATGTAGACTACATGTGCACCATGCTACAACACCACAGCCGACTTTAAAAGTTAACCAAGAGAACTTCATTTTCCATCTTCCATCTGCACAGGAGGAGCACCGCTGCATTTCCAAACAGCCATCTGCATAGGAAGGGATATTAGTGAATTTCCCATTTTCCACCTGCACAGAAAGTAAGATTACTGGTTTCCCCCTACAACTGTTTTTAAGAGAATAAGCCAAGCAAGAGGACTTAATTTCCTATCCTCTAGCTGCACAGTAGAGGCATCACTGGTTTCCCACCAAAACAGTCTTTAAAAGAAGATGCCAAGCAAGAGGACTTCATTTCCCATCATCCATCTGCAAAGGAAGTGACATCATTGGTTTCCCGCACAACCATCTTTAAAAGAAGAAGTCAAGCAAAAAGACATAATTTCCCATCATCCACCTGCACAGCAAGTGACATCAATGGTTTCCCATCAAAACTGTCTTTAAAAGAAGAAGCCAAGCAAGAGGACTTTATTTCCCATCATTCTTCTGCACACCCCCTTAACCCCTCAGAACTACTTTTTGGCAGCCAAATCATGGATGTGTTGCTGGTGTGCCAAAGCTGCACTAAAGCCAAGTTTGTCTGTGTCTGTACATGCCTGGATTGTGCACAATGCCAGGAACCCTGGTCCTCCTCCTACTCATTGCTACCCTGCAGTGCTCCTCTGTGTTTTTAACTCCTGCAGTTGCTTGCCATACTGCTGTCACACCACACCACATAGCACATAGGGAGAGTTCAAATGTGCCTCCTGCATGTTCTCATGCACGCTCCCACGCCCTACACCTATAACTCCCCCACAAGCAGTTCCCACCACCCCACTCCCTCACACTCATACAAATCACCCACCTGCTCGTGCTCACACAGACTCTTAGGAATGGGGGTCTCTATTAGGCAATGGCTTGCATCTTTGTCAAAGTAGGGACCCTTCTTCCTGGTCAGGATAAGCGGGATACACTACTGAAATAACCCCTGCTCACCCATTTGGTAGCTTGGCACGAACAGTCAGGCTTATCTCAGAGGCAGTCTGTAAAGCATTTGCACATAACCTGCATTAACACAGTGAAAGCAGCACTACAAATGGACACCACACCAGTTTAGAAAAATATCCATTACTTTATATATTTCAAACAAGACCAGAATGATAAAAATCCAATATACAGTACTTAAAGATATGCACTTTGCAAGAACATTTTTAAAATGCAGTTCCTTGGAGTCGGTAGCTTAGTCCGGGGCTGCGAAGGTACTGAAAACCCTCAGAATCCAACAATCCCGTCCGACCGTGCCAGTCGTAGGGTCAACAGACTCGTAAACAGTACATTTTCGTTTCCGCCGGCACATTGGTGCGAGCCGGTCATGGCAACCATTGTGGTTGGGATGCGAAGCCTAGAGGTGCAGCGTGAGGTGCCCTCAATGTGCGGTGCAGGCAGCGGCTCGGTGACAGTCACAAAGCGTTATCGGTGAGACCAGGGCTATGATGCAGCGTGAAGGCGGTGCTCGTTGTGGTGGATCCCCACCGAGACCAGGAAGACGGTCACCCAGGCCCTCGTCACCAGCCGTCTGGACTACGGCAACACCCTCTACGCCGGAACCACCGCCAAACTCCAGAAGAGACTCCATCGGATCCAGAACGCCCCAGGACGACTCATCCTGGACATCCCCCGTCGCAGCCACATCTCCGGACACCTGAGAGATCTGCACTGGCTCCCGGTCAACAAAAGAATCACCTTCCCTCTCCTCACGCACGCACACAAAGCCCTACACAGCCAAGGCCCAGGATACCTCAACAGCCGCCTCAACTTCTACGCTCCCAAACGCCAGCTTCGCTCGACCAGCCACGCCCTCGCCGCCGTCCCCCGCATCCGTAGAACCACCACAGGGGGACGGTCCTTCTCCTACCTGGCCGCCAAGACTTGGAACTCCCTCCCCACCCACCTTCGCCTGACCCAGGACCACCTCGCCTTCAGAAAGCAACTCAAGACCTGGCTGTTCGAGCAGTAAAAGACCCCCCCCCCCCCCAGCGCCTTGAGACCCTCTGGGTAAGTAGTGCGCTATATAAATTTGATGATTGATTGATTGATTGACTGACAGATCACGGGTGCAGATGACAGAGCCGGTTGCGGGGAGCTGGCGTCAGTCACTCCGGACCGCGGTGTGGGACGGGGCGGTGCGTCGTGAGACTTACGAGCGGTGCCCCCAAGCCATGGTGCGGTCGTGGGTGCCAGAGTCAGGAGGCAACAACCGAGTTGGTGAGACTAGGGTGGGAAGTGAAGCGAGGTGGTGCCCACAGGTCATGGTGCAAGCAGCGGCTCGGTAGTGGTGGCATCGGTCATCGTCATCGGTGAGACCAGGGTTGCTGTGTGAAATGCAGCAGCTCCCTCTGCGGTGTCTTCAGGACATGGATCCAGCGACAGAGTTGGTCACAGAGTCGGCTGTTTTTCCCCCTCTGTTATGTTATGTTATGTTATAACCAATTTATAAAGCGCACTTAGACCAAGGTTTCATGGCGCTGTTTTGAGCAATTGTGAGTAAACTGTTCTGACGTGACTTCTGAAGGGATGGTCACTCATGTGCCTGTATGAACAGCCATGTCTTAAGTTGCTTTCTGAACCGAAGTAGATCGGGGCAAGAACGGATTTCCCATGGGAGTGAGGTCCATAGTTGTGGTGCCAGATGTCCAAAGCGACACCCACCATGTCGTTTGCGTTTGAATTTTGTGCTCACCAGCAAATTCTGGTGTTTGGAACGGAGATCACGGGTTGGAACATACCTCAGTATCAGATTGTTAATAAAAACTGGGCTATAACAATTCAGAGATTTAAATGTGAGGCAGACAAATCTGTGGCAACTGAAACCTCGGTTCCAGAGGCAGGACCCAGAGGTCGGTGAAGCCTTTGCGGTCCCTGAGACTTCAGAACAGGAGGCAAGCTCTACTTCAAGCCCTTGGAGATACTCAGCACAATGTGAGAAAGTTCAGTCCAGTCATTTCACTGCCTAAGGCAGAAGCAGCAACTTCAGGCCAACCCAACACAGCAACAACACAGCAGCTGGGCAGTACTTCTCCTAGTCTCCTAGTAATTCTTTCAGCTCTTCTTCTTGGCAGGTTTCTTGATTCCAGTTAGTTCTAAAATTCTGGCATCTGGGCCTCAATATTTAAACTCAGTTTTTCTTTGTTCTTTTGGGCAGAAGTGTCTGCGCCCAGGCCAAATCAGTTCTGTCCTTTCTGGCCCTGCTTTCTAGCAGGAGGTGGGGACAGCATTGTCCATGGCAAACCAGGTCCATTCAGGTGCAAGGAAATCTCCTCCCACTACTCCAAATGCAGCCCATGAATATTCAGCCAATCCCTGACTCATCCAGGAAAGGCAGGACACACCTTGACCCCCAACATGGCTGTCTTAAGAGAATGCACATCCCAGCCCCTGTCACTCATAAGCCAGACAGTCAATCCACAAATCCAGAAGAGTTAAAACCGGGAGGTCAGAAAGCAATAAGACAGGGTAAACACGCCAAAAGATGCCAGGTCTAACACAGACACCCGCGCAACACCTCGCACTCAAATTCATACTTCTCAACACCTGCTCCCTCACCAAGCAGACCACGGAGATATGAGACCTGATGCACGGCCACACTCCAGATCTGCTTTTCTTCACAGAAACATGGCAAAAGCCTACCACTGAACAAGACATTGCTACGGCTATTCCTGATGGCTACAACATCACCATGCAAGACCAACATCACAAGCTCTGTGGGAAAGGCAACATTATATTCAAAGACACCATCTGCAGCACCACCTAACCAGACACTCCCACCAGCTACATGCAATACCTCACGTTCAAGATACACATCACAGCCAACTTCTCCCTAGGCGGACCCCTCGTAGATAAACCACCAGGACCATGCACCAATTTTGCCAGTGATACCACCCTCCTTGAAGACCTTAATTTTCACCTAGAAGACCGCACTGATCCAAACTCTATGGCTCTTCTATAAGACCTTGGAAACCTTGTCTCATTCAGGACATTAGCGAGCCCACTGACACCACCAGACACCTATTGGACCAGATTGTCTCCTCAATCAGCAACATCATAGTCGAAAAGGCAGTTGACCTGGACAGACCACACCCTTGTCAGTTTCAGTATACCCATCCCACACCGTCAGAGACGTACCGCCATCGGATCCACCTGCTGCAGCTGGAAAAGCGTGATAGAAGGGGACTGGGCTCCTGCACTCTGTGCAACAGCACAAGCTCCCCAGAAACTTGCTGAAAGCTGTCATTAACCTCTACAGCGGGATCACTGCATCCGCTGGCAACCTGGCTCGCCTCTAGCCCAACTCAACAGTAAGAAACCTGACCCCAAGCCAGCTGTACAGAGAAACTCAGGTTGACAAAATGCCACTGCAAGCAACTGCGGCGGAAATAGAAACAAGTCAAGATACCATGGATACGGAACACCAAGTTCATAGCTCTTGCAGACCGCATTAATGCTGGCACAAACACGAGCAAGGAGATCTGTGTTATCCTCAAAGATTTCACCCCGCCTCATGTCGCCTCCAGCAATATCACCTTCTCGCAAGGCCTTTACAACAAGCTCTAAGAATTCTTCTGCAACAAAAACACCTCCGTATAAGGCAACTTTGACCCTCAACCGGCCTCCATCACCATTGCAACTCAATTTCACATCATGGCTGAAAAATGAACCCTGACCTCGTGGCCCACAGGCACCACTGCCAAAACCACTGCTACATTGAAGACCATCCATTCGAACCCCATATGACCCTCGCTCCCACCATGCCTTTACCAAAGGAGTCCTACTGATCAGCGAAGCACTAACACCCATCCTCAACACCTCCATCGACTCAATCACTTTCCAAGACACCTGGAAACATGCCACTGTCACACCTCTGCTCAAAAAGTATTTTTCTGACCAAGTCACACTCTCTAACTACAGACCCATCTCTCTCCTACCACATCCAGCCAAGGTCTTAGAAAAAATACTCAATCAATACCTCACTGACCACCTCAGCAACCAACAGCCTCTTGACAGCACTCAGTGCGGATTCAGGCCTATTTACAGTACGAAAACAGCACTTATAACCGCCAATGATGACATCCACATGATCCTTGACATAAGAGCCATGGCAACCCTCATTCACCTGGACCTCTCTGCAGCATTTGACCGTCTCCCTCCTCATTCTGATCAGGCACCTGCACAAAATTGGCATCAAAGGACCCACTCTCCACAGGATCTGCTCCTTCTTGACAGATAGAACACAAGCTTTCAGCCTGGTAACTTACTCCTCGAAGTCTGCAAATCTGCAGAATGCATCAAGGTTCATCGATCAGCCCCAACCTCTTCAACGCATACATTATACCTCCAGCCAACGTCACCCGCACACATGACAACAACATCTTCTCCTATGAAGACGACATGCAACTCATACTTGCCCTCTCAGACAAGACCCCCAACATAAGAAACAAGTTCACCTCCTGCATGACTGAAGTCACTAACTGGATGAAAGCCAACTGTTTCAAGCTCAACACAGACAAGACAGAAGTAGTGAGCTAAAAACACCTCACCATGAGATTTCAACTGGCCAACGAGACAGACTCAGACAGACACCCAGTGTACACCCATGGAAGCTTGGAATCATCATTGACAGCAAACTGTACATGAACACACAAGCCAACACCATCACTGCATCTTGCTTCTACACCCTGAAGATGCTGATGAAGATTTTCAAATGGTTCCCAAGCAACGCCAGAAAAAAACATCACTCACACCATAGTCATCAGCAAGTTGGACTACGGGAACACACTTCACACTGGAATCACCAAGCAACTCACAAGAAGCCTACAAACAATCCAGAACTTGGCAGCCAGACTCATCCTTAACCTCCCACACAGAACCCACATCACACCACACATCAGGGAGCTCCACTGGCTTCCGATACACAAACCCTCTTATTTCAAACTCCTCTCACACACACACACACACACATATTCAAGGCACTACACAACTTAGGCCCCACCTACTTGAACAGTCGCATCTCCTTCCGCCAACCACCCAAATACCTCTGCTCCATAGGAATCCTACGTGCACACATTCCACGCATACTCAGAGCCAGATCAGGAGTGCGAGCATGCTCTTACATTGCTCCAAAAGACTCAGACACTGAAATGGGGAAGAATGGTGACAGGGTCATCCTTAGAAATTATTTAAGGACTTTCTTTTAGCAGGGGATTGCTGATTGGCTTTCCTGGGCACTGCCATCTGGTGAATGGAGGGGGTTAGCAGATTCTGTTGGTAAAGGTGAGGACGTTTCTAGGCAGGGCCTGCTTTTTTGTTGGTTCCTGATTACCACGTTATGAAGGCTGATAATAGCCAGATGCAGAAATCTCACACTTCATTGTGCCCCTCCTTTGGCTATTCCTGCTTAGAACCAGCACCATCACTACCTATTGTGAGAGCCATTACCTTTCACAAAGGCTGTGTCTGCACCACAGTCAGAAAATTACATTTAAATGGGAGTCACCCCAAACTGATTCCAGAGACTTAGACAGTGGATCCACATCCCCTTTCTGGAGTACTCAAAGAGCTACTGTATAACCAGCGCTGATGTCTGCATGATAGTTAGGGTCATAGAGGTGCGGTGTCCCAGATCACCTGAAGTTTGTGTAAATTGCTGTGGGGGTCCTAGAGCCTAGAAGCCTGCCTGCCTGCCTGCTTGCTCAGAGTGGGAAAGAGAGTGTATTAGCCTGCATGAGGAGAGACTGTCCAGGAGAAGCCCAGCGTTGTTCCGGGTGTGAGGAACACCAGAAGAATCCAGTTTGTATGTAGGAGTGTGCCTTGTGCCGAACTTAACCGAGTGAAGATCTGCCCCCTCATACTCAGCTCATGTTCCCAGTGTGGTTTATTTGGTGAACTATGTGAAGCAATAACAACTTTCATTGTCTGTGTGCTGTCCAGCATTTCCACCATGACCTGAGGATCCTGCTGCTGCCTCTGAGCTGTGTGTAAAGACATAATCGCTGTTGCACCCAAGGACTTCCCCAACCTGGTGTCAACACCTGCCACGCATAGACAAGTGCTGATCCTACCTGTCAACTAGCATTACCGCCATGACCCGAGGGCCCCCCTGCTGCCGCCTCTGAGCTAAGTGTCCACACTTCATCTCCACTGAAGCTGAGGACTCTCTTATGGCACGGAGACAACAACAGCCAATGAGGGACAAACACAGATTCTGGCAGGCATACCGTGCTGCAATACTGACTTGACCCAAGAGACAGGGCCTACTTAGTGACTCTGCTCACGCTGCTGTAGAACTCTGCCTTGTGACCATGAAGAGCACCCAATGACCGTCATAATGATGGTCAGCACTTCATCCTGGCAGGTGATATGAGACCATGTCTGAAAGACTAAGGGCCCGATTCACAGAACTAACTTAAGACAAAATCCTAAACTTACTACTTTTGGTATTCACAGAAGTTAGGATTTTGTCTTAAGTTTGTCTTAAGTCTGTCTTAAGACAAACTTAAGACAGACTTAAGTTAGGATTTTGTCTTAAGTCTGTCTTAAGACAAATTTAAGACAAAATCTTAACTTCTGTGAATAACAAAAGTAGTAAGTTTAGGATTTTGTCTTAAGTTAGTTCTGTGAATCGGGCCCTAAGAGACTGCATCTTGCTCAGGAACTGTGTAGTGAAACCCTGACACAGGACACAAGTCCTACAAAAAGAAGTGGGGGACTAACCAAGTTAGGTAGTATATAAGTGACATCATGGCGTGTGCCATCACAGCGCATGATGTCTCAACGTGTGACATCGTATTTAGCATCACTGGAATTGACATCACAAGAAGTGTCATCAGCTATTAAGACCTCACACATGTTTATCAGGTATATCATGGGGACATTTAAGCACAATATGAGATTTAACAAAATATATTTTGCGTCAGGGTTGTACCAAAAAGTGGTGCAATCCTGATGCAAAATCTGGGCCTCAACTAATAGTTTTCATTTAAACCCTGCCACAAAGAACCTGGCAACAAGGATAAGCATGGTAGTAGATCAATTCTGCTTAATTAGTTGCAAAGTCTGAATTTTAAAATATTTTATTGGGTAAGGCATCTGCTGCAAAGGTGCCCGGTAAATCTCAGGGGACAATAATTATGGTGAGATAACTCTGGAGGTTAAAGCATTTTTTGACGAGATCTGTGTTTTGTGTAGTCACAGATATGAATCAAAGTAGTATAAAAGGTTAATGAGTCTCCCGCGAAGCACATCATGTAACATACAGATGACAGATTTTTATTTTATGTAGATAGGTAAGTGGGTTACTACAGAATTCCCTTTGTTACTTGCAGTTCATAAATTGTAATCCTTCTAATAAAGCACAGTGAACCATGAAGGACATTTGACTCCTACACCTTGTAACCCTCACTGTTGGAAGTAACTCATCTTGTAAATTGATTTAAACACTTACATGATTAATTGGCAGTGTATAATGTTTATGTTACGTAAAGCGCTCAGACACCCTGCTTTGGGATTAGTAGCACTATAAAAGAAATAAAATAGTGATATTTAAGTTCTTATTTGTGTAAATACTGGGAAAGACCAACACATCTGACATTCTTACAGTGCATGCACTGAACAAAGTCAAAAGCATGGCTCTCTTAAGTACTTGTGAAGAGATAAACTGTGTGCTTTTGTTTCCCCTCCGTTGTATTTGCATTTAAATGTGAGAATCCAGGCCACATCCAGCCAGGATACTCCATCAAAAGGCGGCCTGATGGCCCCTTAACTTAGTTGTTATCTTTGACCCCTTCACGGCCTTAGTGGACATGTTCCAGAAACCCAGATATCGGCTATTGTTTTTTATTTCTTTATCTAATGTGATTTTATATAGTGCGAACATTACCCGAAGGCTTTACTAAAGATCCAATTGCGATACATAAGGGCTTTGGATTACATGAGTTACATAAGAGATAATTGGTGTGGTCAATAATATGTTTAATGTACAGATATAGATTTCTGTGTTCTGCTTTTGATGTGGGGCTTCTCTGCACGAGATGCTGGACTTTACTACTCAAAGCAGAGATCATGCTTTTTAACTGTCCAGATGGATCGGAAGCAGGCATAATGTTCAAGGAAATGTTGATAGGAATCCAAGGGGGTTTACATGGTTTCCTATATAAATATGGTGACCCGCGTTTTTTTAAAAAGGTCCGATTGAAGATGTTGAGCGATATGGCTCTTACTTGGGTTAGATTAAGGATATCTCTGCAACTCACATACTACACAGCCATGGCTCCTGTCTGGGATTCCCATGGCTCCCCAGAGTGGACCAAGGACAGTCTCGCAAAACCTTTGTTGGCCACTGACATTAAGTACTGGTTTCAGCTAATGCCTGATGGGATGCTCTTATCTTGGGATGAGATTTCTATTGTGACTGATAATAATCTATCTAAGTTTAAATACTTTCAAATAAAGAGTTGGAGTCAGGCTGTAGGCTCGCAAGTAGGAACAACAAACGTTTTGGAGGAGCTGCTTCAAGGGAAGAGCAGGAAGATAAAGACAGCAACCCTCTATTGGACCATTCTAGAAGCAGAAGACGGCGATTTTATCTTGCCAGCTCATTTGTGGGGAGAACATATTTTGGAGAAGCTATGGCAAGTATCCTTTGACTTACTACACACTACAGTTTCTCCTGCCAATTTAAAACGCAATCATTTCTTTTCTCTCCACAGAGTTTATTGGTCCCCTGCTAAGCTTTCTAAATTTTTGAAAAGTACTACCCCCTGCTGTCCAAAATGTCAGATGGAAAAAGCAGACGATCTTCATATGTTTTTAACATGTCCGTTCTTGTGTAATTTCTGGCGTGCTGTATCTGAAGGTATGGATAATATGTTTAAGTTTAATATTCAGGTCAGTACTACACTTATATTTTTTGGTATTCCTTTGAACTATGAACCACTCTCTCGAGATGTTAATAAGCTGTTGCTTTATTTAATTATACTTGCTTGCAGAGAAATCTGTAAATCTTGGTTAAAAGATACCGCACCCACCTATCTAGACTGGATTAATGCAATTAAACATACCTTGAACCTGGACAGCGCAAATTGGAAGGGTAAAAAGCATTTTTAGATTCCGTGCATTGCTTGGCTGGATAAGTTTTAAAAATAAGGTCCAATGATTATGCCTTTTTGTAGAATAAAATACCCTAGGATCAGTTCCATGGTTGGCTAGTTAGATGAACTGAATTGACCTTCATTTTATCAGGGTATCTACAAAAAGTGCTCCCAATAAGATCTTCGGACCTCCTAAACATACCGGGGTACATCTGCTGTGAGGGGATGGTAACAGTTGAATGTACTTCGAAAATATCTTTTGGCGTATGAGGACTAAGAAAAAAATAAAGAGATGCTGTCTTTTATGTATCTGAATTACCATTATACCCTTTACTCTTGTGGATGCTTCTGGGAATGGAGAAGACAACGTGCAGGCGCTGCTGAACGTGTCCTTGTTTCTGAAAATGACACCAGCATATTTCGGTGGGTTCCGACTTCTTGGCAGGGTGGACAGAGTCCACCCTGTGAAAACAGTAGGTGGACCCGCATGTATCCCGACTTGTGTCCTGTCCTGGCAGGTGACATGAGAAGCCATGGCTGAAAGACTAAGAGACTGCTCCTTGCTCTAGGACTGTGTAGTCAAACCCAGCCAGCGTGCCATTGCCGCTTGAACTTTTAGCAAGACAGGGGACTGAGTGAGCCACAGGTCCTCCCATTGGGCCATTGATGGTCCAACCACATCAGTGTACTCTCACTTGAGTCGATTCTTGACTGAGATTTAGATCTGGAATAATATCCAGCAAATAACGTTTTTTTTTTATTTTTGCTATTGTTTTTTATTGTCCCAAAACAACTTCAGGAAGTGCACACGTGACCAACACAACCTATATTGTATCCAAACAACTGTAACCAATCCGTTCTTGCTGTCACTATGTTCCTGCAAGGTGCTACTGTAAAATGTTTCGGATCGAAATGTTGCTTTTGCTGACAAAATACATCGAATTGGCAGCCGAGAGCGTGAGGCAATGGGAAACGACAATTGCAGTCCAATTGAGGAAGTTCTCGCCTCGGAATTCTTGTCCTGGAGCTTAGCAAATTATTTACCAGAGCCTGTTAAACCTCTCGCCGTTGCGAGGTTTATGCCATAAACGGAAAGATATTACATATGAGTGCGCTGGCCAAGTCTAGCAAAATCCAATGGATCGCATGCTGATCCCTTCCTTTGCGCGGGTAAATGACGGGATCCTTCTCAGTCATGCTAAATGTGTGCAGTCGGAATATGGACTAATATTGGACTATACATGAAATAAGCGAGAGGTGGTGATGGGTGGGTGGTGAAAGATCAGTAACACAGTGTCAACATGGCATATGGAGTGGGGAAGAGGAAGGCAGAACATGTATGGCTTTTTCGTGAGGATTCCCCCTTACTCCAACTTGAACTGCGGCTAAGGAATATTGTACATATTACCCCGACACCTAACTGGGAGCATTAGTGTAGTTGTAGTAGAGTATTCCGTTTTAGACATTTTGTTTTAAACGCCTGCCTCTGAGCAGCGCTCTCACTTTCACCTCACAATTGTTACTTTGTGAGAACAGTTCGCGCGGCTCCCACCTCGCCCTCCGCGGCCTGATGGCTCCGGCGGGTGGGGCTTGTCATTACGGGCGCTGTTCGAGCTTGCCTACAAAGGCGGCGCCTCCCAGCTCCCGGTCCCGGCCTGCTATTAACTCAACCTTTCCTGCCTCCTGAAACTACCATGCCCCGTCTTATGAAGCCGCCCGAGCGGGAGGTACTGTTTCGCCTTCCTTAGGCCGATGGATAGAGAATGCGCGGTTTATTTGGAGCGGTGTGACCCTTTACCATGTGGTAGATTAATAATGGCGAAAGGCAGGAGCATAGACGAGGCAGCCTTCAACAATTTTTCATAGCACGGGTGCTTCACTCCAAACTCCTTCAAAAATAGGGCGTCATTTTGCGTCATCCAATTTCTCTTCCGGAAAATTGAATGAAATATCTCGTTTTGAGTTGTTCGGAAGGTGTGCCTAATGTTACAAGTATTTTTCCTAGAGCCTGTCTAAAGTTTTAACAGTGCTGGCCTTGCACTATGGCCCTGCTGCTGCGTCACTGACGGACGTGGCCAGAACTACATCTGTTCTCACAGTCCACGCGGACGTATTGAGGAATATGTGTGGCACTCGTTTTAAGAGGAACATTTCAAGATGTACGCTCTTGTTTCTGTCCGGGTCACATTCATGATTGTCTTTGGTGATTTAAAGTGTGGCAGGGAATAACTGGAACTGAGGGGCATATTATCAAGGGGGTTTATCTCCGCTTTTTTGGCTTTAAAAGCCAAGAAAGCGGAGATAAAATTATCTCCCTATTACCTAGCTGCTGCTAACACCAGTTAGCGACAGCTAGTAGGAGATAGCGACCATCTTGGGCCCCACTTTGCATGTCAGTGATATTTATCACTAATGAGATGCAAAGTGGGCGTGCCAAGATGTTAGAGACTGAAAACAGTCGCTAACATCGCTATCTCCTATTACCAACTTTTGGAGATATTCCCGCTTAGCGCAAATATCTCCAAAAGCTAACACCTGCCCTGAGCAGTTCTTAGCCATGTTATCCAATGGGAGGTGGATAACATGGCTAAGAGCATTAGTTCGCTAATGCATGAATGTCGCTGACTTTTCAGCGATATTCATGCTTTGCGGCGATTTTTACCGCATTTGCGTTAAACCTTGGTAATACCAAGGTTTATTTGCGGTAAAAATCGCCGCAGCGCTGCGGTAAATTTTTGTCTCTAACCAAGCAATAGCGATAATTATCGCTATTGCTTGGTAATATGCCCCTGAGTGTGGTGACGTGGTTCCCCGGGGCAGGGGAGCGCCTAAGCCACTAATTCGGGCCAAACTACTTTAAATGATAGACGTGGACACTCTCTGCTATTCTGGGCCGAAGACCCCGTGTGGTCTCGCGCCCCTTTATTTATCCCCTAGGGCGAGCCCGCCCTCGGGGTGTGTGTGTGCGTGCATGCGTGTGTGGACCGGCTGGGTGGCTCCGTCATTACATCCCTCCAATCTTTCGGACACAGGGGGGCATATTACCAACAACTAGCGATAATTTTTGTCTCTAACTTGTTTAGAGACAAATATTATCGCCGCACATCGGCGATTTTTATCGCAGATAAACCTTGCTATTAGCAAGGTTTATCGCAAATGCGATAAAAAACGGCTGCAATGCATGAATATCGCTGAAAAGTCAGCGATATTCATGCATTATCGAGCAAATGCTCTTAGCCATGTTATCCACCTCCCATTGGATAACATGCCTAAGAACTGCTCAGGGCAGGTTTTAGCTTTTGGAGATATTCGCGCTTAGCGCGAATATCTCCAAAAGTTGATAATAGGAGATAGCGATGTTAGGGACTGTTTCCAGTCGCTAACATCTTGGCACGCCCACTTTGCATGTCATTAGTGATAAATATCACTGACATGCAAAGCGGGGCCCAAGATGGTCGCTATCTCCTATTAGCTGTCACTAACTGGTGTTAGCGACAGCTTGGTAATAGGGAGATAATTTTATCTCCGCTTTCTTGGCTTTTAAAGCCAAAAAAGCAGAGATAAACCCCCTTGATAATATGCCCCATAGTTTCTTCTCTGGTGGGTACTTAGATCTTATGCGTGCGCCACACATAGTCTCTCAGTCTCTGGCTTGGGGTCGGATTCGGCCGGAGACCATACTTCTGGCTCCCGGAGTTCTTGCTTGCTTCCGTCCCTTCAGGATTCTCCGCTAGGATGGTTTGTCCCTCTGCTGGGCTCTTCCTGGCATCCGTTGTCTCGGGCTCGGTCCTAGGTTGGGTTGACATCTCTTCACATTGGCACTGTGAGGTCTCTTCGGAGACCGTTCCTTCTCCGTATTCCGTCTCTTCGGCCTGTGGGTCTACAGTTCCTCGATCTCTCGGAACTCTCTTAAACCATGATGTGTTCCGGGTGACCACCCGGGTGTCTTGCACCGCCGACACAATGGTTCCTTGGACGTTGACCACTTCCCACACCTCCGGCTAATAGGCAGTGCGGTACTTCCAGTTTGGGTGACGGTCCTTTAGTATCACCTTGTCCCCAACCACGATGCTCATTGGTCGGGCTCTTCGAGCTTGGCTTGCTTTGTCGTTGGACAGCTTCCTTCTGTCTTGGGTGGCGTTCTGGTCGAGTTCTGGGGGACTTCAAGACGGGTCAGCCGTTACGCAGTCCCTGGGGACTTTTCGGAACAGCAGGTGCGCCGGGGCACACCGGGTGGTGCAATGTGGTGTTAGGCGGTAAGCACTAAGGAATTGTGAGAGGCATTATTCGACATCATCTCCCTTTTCTACCTCTACAACGAGACCTCGAGCCCGGTTCAGCGTGCGCATAAACCGTTCCACTTCTCCATTTGCCTTGGGCCACTGTGGGGTAATCTTCCGATGCCTGATGCCACGGGACACCAGGTATGCTTGGAAGTCTCTGCCCTGGAAGAGTGGCCCATTGTCTGACCGGATCTCTTCAGGCAGACCCATCATCGCAAATATTCGATCTAGTACCGTCTTGACATGGGGAAACTACAGGGAATCTTGAATGCGAGTCTATGAGCACTAGGGTGTTCCAGCCATCTGGGAATGAGCCAAAATCGATGCTCAGTTTGCACCATGGCTCTGGGCATGGCTCTTCCGTCATTACTGGGTGTGGCACCGGGTCTCCGCTCGTGATGGTGCACGAGTGGCAGTTGCGCACCACCTCCTCCACCATAACGTCCATCGCTGGGAACCACACTTTGCTTCATAGCCGGGCTTTGGTCTTGGACGCACCTTGGTGGCCTTGATGCGCTAGCCGAATTAGCTCTTTCTGCAGACTTGTTGGAATCATGAGGGAGGTTCCCCGTAGTATCACCCCGTGAGGACCTTTGCTGAGTTCGCTCTGAGCTTTCCAGACCTGTTGCCGAAACTATTGCTCCTTTGCTGTGAGGGAACTGACGCAGTCGAGGAAGTGTCTCCAGTTCCAATTGGTCAGCGTGTTCTTCACTCTCATGAGACACTCGTCGGACTCCGTGGCCTTTCCTACGTCTTCCAGCGTGAGAGCAATTGGACAGGTCTCCAGTGAGATCATCTGCACGAACTCTCCGACATCATCAACATCGTCTTGCGTGGCAGCTGGTAGGGTCGCATTTGGGTGGCGCGACAGGAAGTCAGCCGGATTGTCGGCTCCAGGTCGGAAGTGCACTTCAAAACGGTACGTCTGCAGCTGCATGGCCCACCTCTCAATCCGTGGGGGGGCAAGTGGGACGAGGGGCTTGTGGTTCATGATTACCCGAAATTCATGGCCGTAGAAATATAGATGGAAGTGTTGTCATGCCCATTTTATCGCTATTGCCTCATGTTTGATTTGGGCATATCACATTTCAGTGGCGGTCAGCGCCCGGCTGGCATACGCAGTGGGTACCCAATCTCTCGATTCTGTCTCTTGCATGAGAACGGCTCAGAGGCCGACGGGGCTGGCATCTACTACGACCTCAGTGCGCTTGTTCGGGCGGAAGTATGCCATTACCATATTGTTGATGAGGGCACTTTTGACTGCTTGAAATGCCGTGTCCTCCTTTGCTGACCACGTCTATGATTGTCCCGCCTTGGTTAGGACCCGAAGGTGCTCTGAGAGGGACGCGAGGTTGGGGATAAACCGGCCACAGTGTGTGGCCATCCCCAAGAAACTTTGAACTTCCGTAGCTGTCGTCGGTCTTGGTGCGGAAAGGATGGCCTCCGCCTTTCTCGGGTCAACGCGCAGACCATCCCAGGAGAAGATGTAGCCAAAGAAGTCTACTGACTCCTGGTAGAAGGAACACTTTGCTTGGTGCAGGGTAAGTCCTTGGTCCACCAGGCATTGCAGAGTGGCCCTGAGATGTGTGTGATGGTCCACAAGGGTTTTGGAGAATACGAGTATGTCGTCGCTCAAGTTGATCACACCAGGCAGTCCGGAGAGTGTCTCCCTTATAGCGTTTTGGAAAACCTCCGCTGCTGAGGAGACGCTGAAGCTACGCTGTTTGTATCGGCGCAAGCCGACGTGTGTGGAAAATGTGGTGATGTTGCTGCTGTCTGGGTGGAGCTCCAGTTGGTGGTATCCCGTGGTTTAGATCTAACTTGGTGAACCATCTGGCCCCATTTAGGTCAGCGACAATGTCGTCCATCGTGGGAGTAAGATGGCACTCTCGTTTCACGGCCTTGTTTGGTAGGCGCATGTCGACGCACAGTTGAATGGCTCCTGGCTGTTTTGGTTTTGGGCCGACCACGAGGGGTGAAACCCACAGGGTTGGGCCTGACACCTTCTCGATGACCCCCAAGTCTTCTAGCTTTTGGAGTTCTTCTTCCACCTGCGGCCGCAGGTGAACCGGCACCCTCCGGTGCCTCAATGCCGTAGGCCTGATCATGTAGTCCACGTGCAACTTGAAAGTCTTTCCCTTGAGGCAGCCCAGACCCTGAAACAGCATGGGGAAGTCCTGAGCATTTCTTGTGCATGCAAGTCATGCACTTGGTTGGCGAAAAACACCAGCTCTAAGTCCTTCGCCGTGTGGCAACTGAGGAGGGTCCCTCTCTTTCCCTCCGTGACATGGAATCTCGTTTTCAGGCTTTGTCCATTGCTGGTGACCTCCACCTCCATGACACCTCACAGAGGGAGTGGTTCATCGCTGTCGTTCGTGTATAT
Source organism: Lissotriton vulgaris (assembly GCF_964263255.1). Classification (NCBI taxonomy): domain Eukaryota; kingdom Metazoa; phylum Chordata; class Amphibia; order Caudata; family Salamandridae; genus Lissotriton; species Lissotriton vulgaris. The sequence continues at coordinate 29,798 of NW_028244456.1, read as the reverse complement.
CTTCGCTCTGAACGGTAGATGGCGAGGACGAGGCAATAGTTTTTCCTATTGTATGCTGTCCATCACATTGACCGACAACCCCGTGTCTATTAGGGCGTGCCCCGGGGAACCTGCGACGGCGACGGCGCACATTGGCGGTGGCCGTCTTCTGGAACCTTCCCTGCCAATGAATGACACAAAGAATACGTTGTCCTCATCATCTTCGAGATTGAAGTTTGATCGTGACGTGTCACTGCAGGGACATGGATCCTCTAACATCAACTGACGCACTCCCTGAGTAAGTCCGCGTGTGCCAGGGATATTGCGCCGACCACCACTGCTCCGGCAAACTTTCGTGAAATGATTGAGCTTGCCGCACTGCGAGCACGTCTTTCCCCTCACTGAGCATCTGCCACCTGCAGGATGATTCATGCCACAGTTGCCGCACATGGAGGTCTGCGGGGTCCTCGCTCCTCCTCTTGGTTGTTGAGGCCATCTGCGGATCACCTCTACCTTCTCCTCCTTGATTGTGGGTGTCCGTTGCGCAACCGCAGGACGATTCAGGGCCGCCTCTATCTCGTCGGCCCGAGCATTGGACAGTTCATGAGATCTTGCTTGCAAGACTATCAACATCTCTCTGAGAAATATTTCTTCATTGTGTTCAAATACTATTTGCACTTATTGTCTTATTTTCTGTGGTGCACCTGTGCGGTTGTTTTTGCATTGAAATTCCCTAGGGATTAGGCACAGTTATGATGGGTGCCATTTAGTGTGCACACATGCCCCTTCATTAACTTAGGGGTCAAAGAATATCACGGGGAGAAAGTGAGTCAGGTGCTGTCACTAGGAAGGGTCCATCATTAGATTTTGTTTCTTACTTTAGTTCACCCTCACTAGCACTGACACACCCCATATTTAGATTATATATTCATAACTCTATTCAAGTGAGACTCCTGTAAAAAGATTGTCTCAAGTATGACCAGCTTCAAAGATAGATGCCAGGAGCTGGCCCAGGATTTATTCACACCTGTGGCCAAATCAATTGGCACAACAATCCCAAAGGAAGATGGCCTAAAAGCCAAATTCAAAAAATTGGAGAAATTAAAGATGAATGAGATGTCCCGCTGGTGGGATGGTACCACCTTGGGAAAATACTTAGAGAATGAGAAAATCCCACGAGGGTTGAGGATACTTATCTTCCCCACGTTTGAAGACTTAGATACTGACCAATAAGAAGACTGGGAAAATAACTTACGGAACGCCTCTTTCACAATGATGCGTATCTTAATCAAAAATGCTGAAAAGAAGGGAGCAAAGGCTCAGCAAGAAATAGAAGAACTGGAAAGGGAGATAGCACTATCTGAACTAAAAGATGTGATAAAGAAAAACTATGCAATACTAGATGGGGTGCTAGAAAAACATCAGATCTACTTAAGAGACAAAAAACTGAGGAAAATCAAGAGGGACGATAAGGATTATAGTGATGGGAGGGTATATACCTTTTCCAAAAAATACAAGGTGAAAGTCCCGGGAGAGGGCAAAAGACAGAGAGTTGAGACCCCCGAATTGAGCTCTGCAAGCAGCATTACATCACTCTCCTCAGCCGCAAGCTCGGCTTCTATAACTGAACCAATAAGCTCCAATGCATCTGACATAAGGCCCAATAATTTTTTATTGGAGATGGAGAGGTGAAGGCTCGGGGCACGACCGGCACACAAAGAACCCACAAGACAAGAAGGGGAGGGAGGCACTGGCAGAAACGCAAACAGAAACTCGAAAAAACCAAATCTAGAATCAGTGGAGAGAATAACAAGATCCAAAAAGAAGGGGAATCCGCAATAATAGCTAGAACTGAGAATGATAACACAGTAAGATCTATTGTTGTAAACCTATCAAAGAGAGAACTAAAGCATGATGAGATTTCTGTCCTCAATAAGGGTTTAGGATTTTGCCCCAATCAAACGGGTGGAGATGTTGATTTATTTGTTGATCTAATGAAATTTGTTCGATTGGTCAAGCTTAAAGATCACTTTGCACGTAATCCAACTAATCATGTTATCTCGAATAATATCAATAATGTCACGGATTACACTGTTAATGAAATAAACACCATTCAAGCAATGATTTCTGTGGAACTCGATACATCTATTGACATTGAAAGTGTGAGAGATGAATTGAATATTGTTGAAGATGTGCATATTGAAAGTGGATTAAAACCAAGATCCAAATTCACCCCCACAGGTACCCATCCAAATATTGAAATTTTTCACAAAAAAGTTAGCCAATCGTTCTACCAAATGCTTGAAAACCCTAAACGTGCTCCCCCTTCCAAATACAATCTCACACGTATAGAGTCAGAGGCCCTAAAAAGACTCCAGTCAGTTGACAATATTGTTATCCGAGAGGCGGATAAAGGGGGAAACGTAATCATCATGAATAAGGAAGATTACATGAATGAAATTTCCCGTCAACTCTCTGATTCCACCTGTTACACCAGACTCGGTTATAACCCTATTGAAGCACTCACCTCCCATATAAACATGAGACTTACAGAATGGCGTGAGATAGGCTTACTTAGTGTTGAGGAGTGTCAATACCTTACAGTAACAACCCCTTCCTTCCCTTGCATCTATATACTCCCCAAAATACATAAGGGAGGCCCCTTCCCACCAGGCCGGCCCATTATTTCCGGAGTCAACTCGCCTACGGAAAGACTTTCAGAGTATGTGGACACTTTCATCCAGCCCATGGTACAAAATCTCCCAGCTTACTTGAGGGATACTAAAGACATACTGGGCAAACTGGAGGGTTTTACTTGGACGGATACCCTTCATTTCGTCACCCTCGATGTAGTCGGGCTTTACACCTGTATCAAAAAGGAATTTGGAATAAGGGCCCTAGAAACCTTTCTGGACAAACGATCAGCAGACCACATGTCACACAATGGTGTCCTTCTTGAAATGACAGAAATCATACTGTCAAAAAATTTCTTCTTGCACGACTCGACATGGTACCACCAAACGCAAGGGACGGCAATGGGTTCCAAATTTGCTCCCGCTTACGCCGGCCTTTTCATGGGCTGGTTTGAGCGGGAGCATGCATGGGGACGCCACGCAGCCAAATGGATGACCAACATAATTTTCTGGGGTAGGTACATTGATGATGTGATAGTTATCTGGGATGGACCTACCCCGGAACTTTTGGACTATTTTGGCTACCTCAATGATAACCCGTTTAATGTCCACTTCACGATGACACATAATCAGAAAGCAATCGACTTTCTAGATGTTAAACTCTTTGTCGAGAATAACAAGATCCAAAGCTGCACACACCGTAAGGCAACTGCCTGCAACAGTATTTTACACTATGAGAGCGCACATCCCCGACATGTAATCGAGAACATCCCTTATGGGGAAATGATCCGGATGCGCCGGAATTGTAGCACGGAGGACTCTTTCCTTCATAACATTCAAGAAACTGAAAAACGGTTCCTGGAGAGGGGCTATCCCAGAAAGACCCTTGAAAAAGCCAACAAAAAAGTTCGAAAAATAACAAGACAAACCACTCTGGCACCCAAAACTAGACCAGCAGACACCAGTAGACCCATCTCATTTAACACACAGTACTCTGACCAAAGCAGTAAAGTTTTTAACATCTTAAGAAAACACTGGCATCTGATTGCGGACATACCGAGCCTACAGGACTCTATTACCAGGACGCCCAAAATATGCTACAGGAGGGGCAAAAACCTCTGTAACATTCTCTGCCCAAGCTACATAGAATCCAAAAAGCGGACCAACTGGCTAACCTCTCCCGCTAAAGGCTTCTTCACATGTAGTGACTGCAACATGTGTGTTCTAGGTAAAAATAGAACCAAGGAATTCTGTTTTAACACTAACAAAACCTATACTATAGATCACCTGATCAATTGCAACACCAAATATGTTGTCTATATCTTGGGGTGCGGCTGCAACAAGATCTATGTTGGAAGCACCAAGAGAGCTTTAAAGATCCGCATCCAGGAACACGTCCGTGCAAGACGCAATGGTGACATGAGGTATCCTATGAACTTCCATATGCAGGAATGCCATAAAGACACAGATAACATGTGGTTTATGGGCATTGACCATCAACCTATCCACCCAAGAGGAGGTGATAGGGAACTTGCATTAAGACAACGGGAGGCGGGCTGGATTTGTAGACTACGATGTATAGAACTTGGTCACAACACCGAAGATGAGCTACATTATTTCCTTGCTTAACCCGCTGCATCTGTTCCCCCTTATCCTGTCTGCTCATGATCACCATACAGATCACGCTTCTGCCTGTGCATTTAAATATACTGAAGGATCACATGTCCCTACACTCTTAAAGATGACTAAAACAATGATCTGCAAACCTGTATATAGTGTACCTGTAAACAGTCTTTCTCCTCTGTAGCATACTTGTAAATAGCCCTCCTTGTAATTATGATGCACTCAGTTTTCCATCTTACTCAAGTTGGCTGTTATCCCAAATAATTCAAATAAAGATTTATTTTACTTCTTTCTGTTCATATTTTACATACTCCTTTCTCATCACTGTCCTTCTGCATTTGGGTGCCCTGCATTGCTTTTCTCTTTCACATTTTGGATGCTCCCTAATCATCGGGGTCACATGTCTGGACATAGCAACCTGGGCAGATATTCCCTATTGGACCCACAGCCACGTCGCTTCCTGACCATATATTTCCTTAATCGTGGTAATACTATCAAGGATTAAGGGGGTTTCATGACACGACATATGCTTCTTATTCTCACATTAATACCCGCTTAAATCTTCATGAGTGAGATGACTGGCATAGACGGCCGCCGCTCTTCCGTCGTTTCCTTCATCCATTGTATAGGTCACATACTTAGAACATGCCACTTGTCCTTTTTATAACAAACTATACCCCTTGGTGTTCCACTGTTAACTAGTTCATTATCTATTTAGTCGTATCCCAGACTTGCATTATAAATATTTACTTGCCAGTCTGTACTTTAGACTTTTATGATAAATATTGACTTGCCGGTCTTCCATCACCAGTGGGAACACAGGCAAAGATGGCCGCCGTAATTTTGTTGCATTTCCTACACGGTGCATATATGGCAAACGTTACTACCATACAGCCTGCCACTTTTCTTTTTCACATTAAAAACATACTTCCCGTTTAACCTATCTAAACTCGTTTACCATTTAGCATCAAGCACGTTTAACACCAATATTGCTTTTTAAACATTCAGTTACCGGTTTTTATCGTTAACATCTTTTTAATATAGGTGGCACCCTGATAGGAATTATTAAGCAACCGACATGAAACATTTACCAATCTCGGGCGCTCTGAAGGACGGACCAGGCTAAAAACGGGCACTAGGCAATGAATGTGTGTATAGAAGCACGTTCTCCTCAGCCATTCCAATATGGCCGCCGCCTCCACACAGGCAGCAACCGCGCATTTTCGACACTCAGCGTCCCCGCAGGTTTGGCGCGTTACCGGCAGGTGTAGGTCCTTAGCGTTATACACCACGCTATATAAGAGGCATTAGGCTCTGACAATGTTCGAACACGACGTCGCTGTAGGTGTTTCGGCGGGACGAGGGCAGTGGATGGGCGCCGGCTGTTTTACCAGGAACGGTAAGATTGGTTACATACTTTGTAACCTGCACATTCCCTCTGTTATATTTCCTGTAGTAGTGGTCCCCACTTAAGGGCATTTCCTATAGCAAGCTTCCATTAGACTATGCCTTTGTTTTAAGGAGGATGGTTATCCCCTTTGTTATATTCATTGCAGTAATGGTCTCCATTTAAAGGGTCCTTCCTGTACTAAGCTTCTGTTAAGCTCTGTTTTTGTTTTAAATTAAGGGAGATATTGCCTATTTATCAAGTCTGACTCAGGGAACTTGTACTCCATAAGAAGCTCCCTCATTTCTTTGAACCTCTCATACTCATTTGTCAGATATAATGTTAAAAACCCATGTAGAAACGTAATTTCATGTTTCATAGTAGGTGTGCTTAAGCATAAGACAGCATCTCATCCACCTGCTCTTCATTTGGCAGGCCTGCTGGAACACAGTGCCCACACCCTCCTCCCTTGGACTTCTAGGACAACCTGTCCACTACTACTTATATTTATCATTCAGGTAAACAACATGCCAACATATCCACCTTTCTCTCTTCGCCCTTTTTTTAATGTTTGCAATTCTCTTCACTTATTGATTCAATAAGTCTTCACGTAGGGGATTTCCCTGTTTTTCCTTTTTATTATCTTTCAGTATATGCTCTAAGACAGATACAAACTAAGGTAGCAAGACCATTTACACTGCCTAGGAACCGTGTTAAGCACTGCTCTCATCTTCCATCAACAAGCTTACAGTAAGTAGATGCAAGTAAAGGACCGTTAGTCCTTATGACAGGGTTCCCAACGCCCCCCCCTTCCCCCACTACAAAGCCATAAACTGCTTACCATGTCACCCAATATAACTTTCTTATACCTCAATACTAATATTCTCATTCTCTTGTCCCTATTAAGGACTCACACTGCTAATTTGGCATGGGAATGAACTAATACACATTCCGGTTCATACATCAAGCTCACATTGTCCGGGAAGGCGCCCCTTGGACCCCGGTTCCTTTCACGTCATTTCTACAAGCGACGGATCACAAACTTAAAGGTAAATGAGTATTGAGCTTTGTAAAACTATGGTATTCTATGCTAGTAGCCTCTTCACTCTGAGGCGTAGTTGGTTCCTAATTTGTCCAGCCCCCCTCTTGTAAAACATTACCGAGTCCGCAGCAGTAGCCATCCATAACAATAAACAAGCATCCAATGTGCAATTAAACAACTCTCTAAACGGTTTTTTCTCAGTTTGTACTTTCCCCGCTCCACCCTGTTTTTTCCTCTCTCGGTCCTTTCCTAGGCCATTTGTACAAACATAGGCTTAGTACACACCGTATGCCTTTTTGTACATATACACCAACCGATTGATGAAAACGTCTGTTTCAAATGTAAATAGCCTATGGAATCACATTTTATAACTGTAAATAGTATATATACATTTGTACATATCTCTGCGTTCAAATGTAATTCCCTGCTCATAGACACTGTGGGCTGACACCCTAAGGCCAATGTATGTACAAGCTCCATGTCTATCGTTGTAGTGTTTTTTAAATTGTTTCCTAATTGTTTGTTGTTGTATATATTGTTAGATTAGATGTTGATCCTTGTATATAAAAAATTGATTGGATGTATATGTTTTTACCGACAGCCCTGAAGAAGTCCCAGCTTGGGACGAAACGCGTCGGCTGTACGTTTTACTGCAAACTGCAAATAAAGATTTAGAGAAGACTATCAACATCTCTCTGAGAAATATTTCTTCATTGTGTTCAAATACTATTTGCACTTATTGTCTTATTTTCTGTGGTGCACCTGTGCGGTTGTTTTTGCATTGAAATTCCCTAGGGATTAGGCACAGTTATGATGGGTGCCATTCAGTGTGCACACATGCCCCTTCATTAACTTAGGGGTCAAAGAATATCACGGGGAGAAAGTGAGTCAGGTGCTGTCACTAGGAAGGGTCCATCATTAGATTTTGTTTCAGATCTTGCGAGGGCCAGTATTTCGCCGAGGGAAATGCGAGGTTGTCGGAGAATTAGACATCTGAGTTGAACAGATCTACAGCCTTAAATGAGCTGTGCGCGGATTTCTAGTCTCTGATCAGGTAGTTCACATGAGGTGGCGAGTTTCCTTGGACGGGCGTAGTAGACGTCTACCGTCTCTGTTTACCCCTGCCACGCCTGCCGTAGTTTGAACCACTCGTAGTCCGGGTTGATTTAGGGATTAAAATGGCGATTTAGAGCAGCAACCACCCCGGCGTAGTCGTCGTCTTCGCCTCTGTCTGGCAGCGTCACAAACAGGTCATAAAGTTCAGCTCCGCCATAGCACATGAGGAGCGACCTTTTTACTCTTCCATCCGTTTCCCTGACGCCTACGAAATAGTGTTCGAGGCGCCCGATCCAGCAGCGTCATCTTGCCGCGGCGATGGACGGGTCCAAGAGCTCGCTGAACGGCGGTAGCGGGGCAGTGATATCGTGGCCGGGAGGGACAGGAGCGTACTGGGCAGCCTGGATGGGAACTGGTGCCTGGAGGGTGGCGTGCTGATGAACTGGGCCCTGGAGCGCGGCCTGTGGTGGAGCCGGCGCGTTCTGCAGACCGGCCCCGCCAGGGGCGGCTGGATCGTTCATTGTCTCTGGGCGTGGCTGGCGGAGTGGTGCAGCAGGGGTCCTGTACGCGTGGGCGCGATTGCGCGCTGCCACCTCTTGTAGGCAGGTGTATCTGGGTGGGCACACAACGGTTCGCGGGCACTGGCGCGCCTGGACGAGGGGCTCCCACCGCACCCTATGGCTGACTCAGCACCTTTCCCCCACACACAAATCTGTCTTCCTCCAGGGGGGGCTTTGAGGCGTAGCGCAGCAGTACCTCGGGTCTAGGAGCGGGCAATTCTTTCTCTATTGGCTCAGTCACCCAGAGGGGCTAGATGCAGGTACAGAAACCTCTCTCCGGTGCAGTGAGGAGTCTGGCTTGTGGGGCACGGTTTTTGGGCGTCGCCGAGGGTAGTGTGCAGTGATGCTCGGTGTTGGCACTGTTCACACCGGCCCCAGCTTGCGAGGGCCGACACAGTCCCTCTGTGCGAGCGCACGGGCCTCAGCGCGAGGCTCCGCGTGTCGGCCGCACCACGTGGGTGCGCGTGCGGCTGGGCAGCAGGATCAGCCGGGCTAGCAGGCGGAGGCGGCGGAGCGCAGGGTTGAGCACCGCACACCGCGGCCGCCTCCGCGCATGGAAGGCTCTCACCTTGGCGCTGCTCCGGGCGCGATGGCTAGCCTCTCCTTCCCTCAGGCGCCGGACGGGCGCATACAACTGCAGCAGGTGAGCCAGGCGGGGTAGGCACCCGCGACACAGTCTTGGCGGTGGCTCTAGCGCAGGAAGCGTGAGCACCGCGGACACAAGGCACTGGAGCCGACGTGTGTCCGCGGGGGCGAGGCGTGGGGTAGACCTGCCTCGTCGCCAGTGTGGTGACGTGGGTAACCGGGTCAGGGGAGAACCTAAGCCACTCATTTGGGCCTAACTACTTTAAATGATAGACATGGGCACTCTCTACTATTCTGGGCCGAAGACCCCGTGCGGTCTCGCGCCCCTTTATTTATCACCTCGGGCGAGCCCGCCCTCGGGGTGTGTGTGAGTGCATGAGTGTGTGGACGGGCCGGGTGGCTCCGTCATTATACTGAGAATAGGCCCGAGCACCAAAATAAAAGTGGCCTTAGTGAATTAGATACCTAATAATAAAGTGGCCATGGTTACAAATTGGGCAGTTTGAAATTTTGCAAGCTATGGCAAATTGCATGCATTTGTGTTTGCTGCAGGCAATGTTTTAACATCAAGAACATCAACAGTAAAAACCGGCACAGCAGACCATAAAACGAGCCTACAAACTGTAAAAAACACACAGCCCAGACACTGACCTGTCAGACAAGCCCATCAGCAACTGATCTGGGAGCGTTGCTTCTTTCAGCAACCTGTACCTCAGCGACCCATGACTTTGCAGGGTTTAGGTGAAAGCATAGTCTATCCGCAGAAAGGAGGACAGCTATATTGGTGTTTGTAGAGTAGTGTGGTACTGTAGGGGTAGGACTTGTACAGCCACTAGGTCGAAAATGTGCACCCAGAGTATTACAGCACAATCTGGACCGTGGCAACAGGCCCATTAGGACAAGTGGGACTTACGTCATTGACCACCAGAGGCTCACTTTAGTTGCTGACACAAACTGTGGATCTGAGTGGTAGATGTCTATGTTTTTGTCCCATATGTGCCATGCATGCGGTTGAGTGCAGGTGACATGCAGGAGCAAAGCCCCAGATTCCAACTTCCTCCAGGCATTAGCTGAGCCAGACATACAGTAATTCAAGCTAAACCAATGGAAGGTGGAGGCTAGGGGTTATGGTACCAGAATACCATTGGCATTTTAATGTCTGACATAAAAATACTGTCCTAAATATTGTTTACAAAACTATTCCTCCACTAGAGGTAACAATAGAAAGTCTACTCCCAATGGGACAATATTTTTGTGCATGATACTTCTGACAATATTTATTTCAAATGATAATTCTTGTGTATGATATTCTACAACTGGCTGTGAATGCAGCCACGGCCGGTGCAGGTAACTTCGGTGGGGCGGGGTGGGGGTGATTTCGAGGAACGATGCAGAGGGAAAATTAAATAAATAATTCATTTTCCCTCGGCATCGTCCATCGGAATCTCCCACTGCCGGCTCCACCGCTGTTACCTGCAAGGACCGCGGCTGTGTGAATCAGACAGTGATTGGACGAAATAGTCACTTGGGCTTCTTGCTCTTTCTGTTACCCATGACTAGTGCATCTTACTTTCACTAACCAGGATATTGGAGCTGAGCCCGTCTGCAAGCCCCTAACCCAGTCAGGTCATGAAGTGCCACAACTTCCCAGGTCCTGGGACCTGGACACATCCGCACCAGCCATGTGGCAGTGTAAAAGAAACATGTGGAGGAGGGTGAGTAACTAGGTGAGATAGTGTTTGTGTATCAGTCAATCAATTAATCTTTATTCCGTTTCTTGCACGAGAACCATAAAAACATACATTGAATGCAAGTGAGGAGTTCCTCAATTAAAGCGTGCCAGCGAAATCACAGCAGGCCATACATCCATACCTACAGTGTGCGCCTTGTGGTAAAATATCTGCAAATCTCCTGGAATAATGGACTTAGCTTGGGAAAGATTGGGATCCTGCTGTTTATGATAATATCAATGAAGAAATCAAATCAAATATGATTTCACAGAGCTGTGTGATTCGAAATTGTGCCTGCTTAGTTCATGGGGCTGTGAGATCCTCACTGTCTTTAAACAGCTTTTTGGCCAGATTCGGAACTAGATTTACCCACTGGATTAGTAAACGTATCTTGTTTATTGATTCTTATTGCTTTGGTATGAAGTAGTTTTGAGTTGTGAGAATAGATGCAACAACAATGTTCAGACCTAGTGTCAGGGATTGGTATTATGCAGTAATATTATGCAGGGGATAGCTCTGGAGTTAAGTGCCCAACCAACTCCAACCCTAGCTTGCAGAATATCCAGTTGGAATTTGGGGAACAGGTGCCGCCTAGCTATTTGCAAGGGCCGGTTCGGCCGATTTTGTTACAAGTAGCAGATATTGCAGATATGCTGCAAAACCGTCCCCTGGAAACAGAAATGGCCCCCAGGGTCCCAAAACCGGCCCACACCCTGGTGGCCCACCGGGGAAACTCCTGGTGCCCGCTACGGCCAGTCTGGCCCTGGTTGGAGGATACGTGACTTAACAGACTGTGTTGTTTGGCCTATATATATACCTTATCACAAAAGCATTTTACACAATACGCATTGTTCTTAGTATTGCAGTTGTAAATTATGGTTTGGTGCTGCACAATACCATTGTTATTTGTTTCGTAATCCTGGTGAATTTCACAAGAAAGCAAGTTGGCGATTAGCCTTTATTAAGAACCCAAACCTGCAGACCGTAACACTCGCTTACATTTTTTGATCGGTCACCTGAGGACTCGTAAAGAAAATCTGCTGTTTGGTCGGTTCCTCCTTATTAGGTGGTACTGTACCAATAACGATTAATATTTTAAGAATGTGAGAGTCTTGGTTGACAAATTATTTAACAGAGGCTACCCAAAAAAATGGTAAAAGCATCTTTGAACAGAGCCTGGTACACTCCACGTGACACACTTTTGGTACCCACTGTTAAAACTACCAATACCCCATTGGCATGTGTCTTTACCTACAACCCTAAAGCAAACAGAGTGAAAAGTATTATCCAGAAAAAACTGGAATATCATATCAGAATTTGATATTCCCAAACCTTTGTTCTCTTTTAAGAAAGGAAACAACGTATGCCAACAACTACTCAGAGCGACTAGGAAAGTCAAACAAATGCGTGAAATTCAGATATGTTGGGTCTATCCCCAATAGTAGGCATTTCAGGTGTCAAAATTGTTAAGCCTGTAGATTTACCAGCAATTTCAAAACAAATAACAATGGTATTGTGTATAACCAAACCAAATTTTCCAACTGTAATTCTAAGAACATTGCATGTTGGGTAAATCGTTCTTGTGATAAGGCATATATAGGCCAAACAGCACAGCATGTTCAGACTCGTATCCTCCAACACAATTGTCGGATTAACTGTCTTCTCCAGGGTGCACCACTGGTTGACCCGACAAAAATATGAATCATTATGAAGTTGATTTGAGTTGGTCAGTCATTTTGGTGGTACAATACACTCCTAAAGTTAGTTCCATTCCTACAGTCCTGGCCAAAGCAAAGGCTAAAGTGACTAAGAGATTTCACACACCTGCTAATGGTTTACATGATTTGGATGAAATGTGGTCCCTGATATGATTTCTAGTGTAGCATTAAGCTCCCGATGCAGTAAGCTTTTAGCACCTTAAACTGGGAGAATTTTAAATGGATCAGAATGTTGATCTTCCAATATGGTCATTTCTAATCGGTCGATGAAACCACCTATGAATATTTGATTATCGTTTCCTATATTGGAACTTTGTAATTGGTGACAACTCATCTGAGTGGGAGCAGATACGGGCCAAAAGCACTATTATGAGATATAGAGGACAATTGTATCTCAATATAATCCATACAAGAAAAAGAATGGAAACATCGTATGTGTCAATGTATTTAGGATTTGATTATTTCAATCTGTTTGCTGCCTTTAAATATGTTTGATGTTTGCGATGTATTTCATTTCTGTAATACCTTTGATCAGTTTGATTTTTGAGGGTGCTGTCATTCCCTACTTGCAATACGTATGTATGTACTGGCCTTTATTGTACAGATTTATGGTCCCGCCTTTTTTACTTTTGTATATGATTTTCTTGGTTTGTGCCCGGAAAAAGGCCATTCTAAGATGGCTGGCGCCGGTTCACTAGTTACCCCATGACTTGCCTCCAGCATGCTTTGCTTAAGACACGTCTACAGCACATTTTTCACTCATGGCATTCGCGGCTGTTTCGAATCCTATCCTGCGAGCACAGCCGAGTTGCTGATTGAGATATTGACTTGGAGGCTTATATGAAAGAGCGGAATATTTACACTCCCTTCTCCACATGGTAGGCTCACAGCTTGATCTGTGACCTCATTGTTAATTTGTTGGTTTGGTAGTGGTCAGTCCCTTGACTTAAGCAGCTTTCTATTTCCATCACTGATGTCTTGTCCAAGAGCCAGGAGTTGTCCTTCCAGTGGGTAAAATACACGAAATCAAAATTGATTTTTCTGTATACAAGTCTGACATGGATAGAAGATGTAGTGGTGTTCACTTCTTCCTTATCTCCATTGTTGACCGACCAGGTCACGTTTGAACTAGAGTGTGGTTTTAGATTTCGGCACTGCGAGCACCGACATGTTATAGGTAGATTGCAGCTTTGTGACACAAGTATGATCACATGAATTGATTATTTTGTGCACCGATGGCGCAGATGAGAAGTGTAGATGTACCTTTATGCTGGAGGTTTTTTGGTACACCTACTACACTTAAGTATATGGCGTGCTATTACATGCATGAAGTGATAGTCCTTTCCTTCATGGTGGGGCATATATGCATGGATTCACCATCACTTTGAGCCTTTGGTGTCATGTATGAACATTATGCACAACTTTCCAAGCAAATTTTAAGTAGTGGCTCTTGGGTGTGTGGTTTTATTAATGACACCTTCAATCTCTGGTTTAATAATTGAGATTTGAGTTTTTTATAGGTTTGATGTCTATGTTGTAAATAAAATGATGCAATATCTTTTAGGTTTAGATTTCTCCGGCCTTTATAGACCTGGTGAGGCTGTTAATGAGTATGGCAAAAGCCGTCAACCCTAGAAACGGAGAAGTACAAAAAGATATAATATGTGCGATTAATGCAAGTCCAAGGAGAAAACAAGAGCAATGGTGCCCTATTATTTATTTGAACCGAGGACTACCTCCTAGTGGGATACAAATTAGATTGAATGTGTATCCGCTTTATGATTGTAGTAACAAGGAAGCAAGTAGATAGGAAATGGACTATGATTAGTCTTGCAGTGTACAAGAATTAATATATTATTGTTAAGTGGTAATTTCTAGTCTTTGTATGGTATAAATGTTTCGTTTTTTGAGTGTACATACCACAGATACATAAAAAGACTATGGAATGTGAATTGATACACAGAATGGCTTCCAACAGTGATTAATAAAAAATACTTTGTATTGAGACATCATTGCAGTGGAAATGTATTGTCTCATTGTGGAATAGGTGTTTTATGAAATTGCCCCTAAGGTATACAAAAACCTTTTTTGCTAATACATTAGTATAGATGCATAATATGTCTGCGCTATCTAGCGCAGGCTGTCTGATGCACCCATGGAATTCCTGGTGGTCCCAAACAGAACAAAATTAAAAATTACCCCATTCTTTGGGAAAAAGCTCCCAGGTTGTCAGGGCTAATCGTTTTTTTTGTTTTTTAAGAACAAACTCCTGCTTTGGGAGTGTTTGTTTTTGAAAAGCAAAAAGGTTTGCTGAACGGCCACCTGAAACATGGTGGCTGTTGAGCAGACTTGTTGTGCCTTCAGAGGAGTCGCCATAAACAGAGATCTATGGAGGGCTGGCAAAGATTTCTAAATATAGTCGGAAGGAGTCTGTCCAAGGTGGCAGACTTAATTACCTCCACCAACCTGACAGACAGCGGGACACCCGCCATACTCTAAATGAATCCCTTAATTTCATGTACGCTATGGAGACCTATTCTAGCTAGATAAAGTAGTTCATAAATAGTAGATTTCACCTTTTATTCTCAACCTTACATAGTGCATGAGATCAACGAATCTCATAAGAAACTCCTTGCATTTTCAGGATGTCACAATCTCTATTGACTGTATTGATACTGAGCAACTGCCCAAGGACAGCCTTTCTGTCCAAAGATGTTGAATCTTGAACTTTCAGCAACTGTCAACACCTCCCAGGAATACTGCACCTCACCGCTTCGTGAAAACATCACACCTACTGAGCAGAACATCACGGTCATGAATGGAAGCAGCATGTACCTCATTAGGAATATCAACATTCTAGGGAAAGTACAATATCTTTATTGGTTGTGAGTGTGCTCGGGCTGTGTCATGACAGAAGGAGTGAGGTGGGCTCATGCAGACTTGCGGTGGAAGGAGACGTGAGCAGAGCTCCTCGAAGGTTATATATTTAACCAATTTTGTCTTCTGCCTTCTATATATTATTGAAGTTAAATGCTCAAATTATGTGTTATACCCTTGCTGAGTGAGTCTATACAGCATCTGCAATCGTATCACTTGAGCACTTAATGATGGGCACACGCCTTGTTCATGGCCTGTCATTCCTTGATTGCATCTGTCAATGTAATCCGCCCAACCCAAAAAAGTTTATAGAATTCCCACAGCTGGTTGGCACTTGCTGATTGACATCTATTTCGAAATTCATTACTCTACTTGATGCATATGCAGCATAGCAGTCGCTCCCACACATTGATGGCTACAGGCCAGACGATTTCCATGTTACTCCTCCTTCTCTGGGTGTGTAAAAGACTGTGTGGTCAAGTTTCTTCCATGTCACTGAAATGTCCCTCAATTGAACACCTTCCTCGAGCACAGTTGTCAGTGGCTCCACAACATTACAGTTTAATTTCCAAATCGGATCAGATATCATGAATTTCTAGAGCATTTGCCTTACTGTGCATGCCTACATCATGTAAACAAGGGTACCAACAGAGCTGTTCCCTTTCAACAGTCGTGCGCGGTGCCAAGCCCATCCTCTACAGCCTAGATAGGATATAGTACAATCTTATGTTGAAAGCTCCATTTTTTATGTAAACTCAAACCACTTTGACCCTTTCCAATATGATAAGAATTTGTCATTCTCAATTTGTCTCCATGAGAAGCACAGCTGATAGCCAATACTGAGTTGTGTTATCAAGTATAAGGAGCCCGTGAAAGGGTTAGATCGCCATACAGTTGTGTTCCACCTTCTACAACATATATCAGTTGGGATACCTTCAGCTTATTAATCGGGCAGTGTTTATCCAAGCAGGAGTATATTTACACATGTGATAGCCAAGTCGATGGTTGTACCTTATGTTTAAGAAGAGTTTCACAAAATCACAAATTCAAAACAACCAAAAACTCAGGAAAACTGTGGGAAGGAATGTGGAATTACTGAGAAAATGCGACCCTGAATGACGGATGCACTTGGTAAATCCTCATTTCATAGATGAACCTAAGGGTTCCACTCAGAATGCACACTAACTCTTATTCTTCAGAGTTAATTGGACACCCCAGTAACGTCAAGTATGGGGGCATGGACCAGTTACGTCCGAACCCCTGAAGGCAATCTGGGCCACTGGTAATGAGGCCCTTAGAGTCAACATAAAGACCATACTTGCTTCCAGGCACTCTTCCTTTCTGAGTACCAATTGTCCAATTTTGACTATTGAATTCATGTATTTGCATTCATTTATTTAAATGTTCCCTTTCAACCTCCACCATTCTTCAATTTTATAGGTGACTTATACCTGTTATAAATGCAAATGTGGCAGGCAAATTTCCATCTTTCTGTTTTTACATGCCATTTTTGTATTTTAGAAAAATTGTAGCTTAACTATTCACCATTCTCCTAACATCTCTGACTGTCTTCAATCTCAGTCTTAATCATTTTGTAATGTAACCTCCAGAAATATTCTAATATTTATCTTGTTCTGCCATGGCCATGTCACTTTGAGATCATTTGTTATGTTAAACTTAAGATCCTACTGTTTTGTGGTAGCCTTTAGAATCTTGCATCAATCGTTATGTTAAACGAAAGCTTTTATTTTGTAATTGCTAGCAGTGAAGCCGGTCAAATCTGGCAACAAAAATGCTATTCATTAACCTACACACGGAGCTCTCTGCCTCCACCTCTTCTGTCTTTTCTGTGCAGAGATCTCCACCCAGAAGAACTTAAAAGTTTTAATTAAAAAATACATGTAACTGTTTTTTTAAATAATGTAATTCATTTAAATTCATTCTATACCTAACATTTAGTACATTTTGGTGAGTATTTTTAAAGAAAGCAATACAAAATAATTGTAATTTAATATAGTTAATAGAATATTTAATTTAAATTTAGGATAATAGTGTTGTAGCATTTTTTTTATTTTGATCTGCATTTTGTTCTAATTGTATTAAATAAATACATACAATTAATTTACAAAAACATGTAACATAAAAATAATTTTACAATTATTTTTCATTTTACTAGTAATAACTTTACACTTGTTAATTAGGCTTCCAACACCTGAATTCAGGGGGTGGAGATACGTAAGTCTACACTTTTTAATAACTTAAGATTTGGAAAGGATAAATAGCCAGAAGTAGTAAAGTTACTACAAAGTGTAACCGTAAATTACCATGTGTGGATTTTCTTTTTTTTTTCAGCACTCTTTTTTAAATTCTGTAATGTTTTATTGTATAAAAATATATATTTACATGGAGCATGGTATATACATGGGTGGAGGAAGAGGGAAAAAGAAAGGAAAAGAAAAACGCCGGGGGGGAGGTTGCGGGGGGGTTAGCTGTCGTCTTCCAGTCTCGTTTCGGTTAGTTCGATTATTAGTCTTCAAAGTTCTGCTTCCGAAGTTCGTTGTTATCGTGCCGCCCCTTCGTGCTGCTTGGTTTGCATCTTTGTCCCATGCACGCCCCGGAGGATGAAGAGGATAGAGAGGATAGGGAAAGATCGAAGACGAAAAAAAAAGGAGCGTTGCAGGTTAGTTTCCTTTTGTATGCACATGGACCGGCGAGGTGTACGGCCTCGTTGATTGGCTAGATTCGCCGCCTATGGGGGTTTGTGCGAAGATAGGTAGAGGTCTAGGGAACCCCACATGTTCGACTGCCTGTGAGTTTTTGGTGAGTGTTTCGCCGTGATGTTGTCAGCCTCCCTTAGGAAGGTAATCCAGTTAAGCCATGCCTGGGACGCAGCTTTCGATGTGTCTTTCCAATTGCTTAGGATTGTTTTGACTGCAGCCATCAGCAGTAGGTCAATGAGGTCACGGTCTTCTGTAGTTGTGATTGATGGGGATGTGAACCCCAGGACCAGGCGTTCCAGGTCTCCCTTACCCTTGTCGCAGTTCCAGCAGGAATCGTTCTCTCGGATCCCCATGGAAGCTAGGCGGGCTGGTGTCCAGTATGCCTTATGTACTAGCCAATATTTGGTCTGGTTTAGGGTTGCCGTTACCTTTTTCCTAGAGGTGGATCTCCATAGCTCTGCTCTCTCGTCCTCACCTAGCGGCCTCCCCGCTAGTGCTCCCCAGAAATTCGTGACTTTGTCGTTGAGTTTAGTGGATTTGGGGCTTAGAGTTTTGTATAGGTGCGCCCCTTGGTGTCCTAGTGTGTTGAGATTAGCGGCGTGTTGTATGAGTGATGGCGTTAGACTGTTAAGGTATGCCTTCCTGATTGCTACCTTGATTTTCAGAAAATTGTACAGTTCTATGCTCTGTAGGTTGTGTTCTTCCTTGAGGGTGTCAAAAGTTGTGTGCGTGCCTTGTTTCTGAAGGTCGTAGGCGGTGGAGATGCCAAGCCTATACCATGAGTGCATGTTGAGAACCTTATCCCTGTACTTTATTGTGGGGTTGTGCCAGATGGACTCGAATTCACTTTTTCTGATGCTTGTTGTCAGTAGTTTGTCAACACTTTGAAGCGCTGCGTTCTTTAGGACGGGGTTGTCATTGATTGCTGGGTGCCGGGTGGCAGTGAGAAGGGTGATGGGGTTCTTACCTTTTAGTAGTCCTCGCTCAAGTGTCAGCCATGCGGGGGTGTATTCCTGTCTCGGGTCGAGCCAGTGGAGCCCCTGTCTGGCTATGCACGCTACCTGGAATCGTTTGAAGTTGGTTATGTTGAGACCACCCAGATCTTTTGAAAGTCTGACCTTGTGTAGGCTTATTCTGGGTTTTTCCCCTTCCACAAGAAATTGTTCAGCAATTTGTCCACTCTCTTGTGGAAGTCTTCTGTGTTTATTAGTGGAAGCATGCTCAGCATATAGTTGACCATTGGTGTGAGCATCATTTTAATCGCTTCCACTCTGCCCCACCATGTTGTGAATTTGGGGGACCACCCTTCCACTCTCTCCTTAATTTTCTGGAAGGTTGCTTGCTCGTTGTGTTCCAGTGTTGCTCTTAGGTCTCTCTCAAAGAGGAGGCCCAAATATTTTATGGGTTTCTGTTGCCATGTTAGTCCGGACGTTCCTAAAACCGTTTTTGTTGTGTGGACGTTCAGTGGTTTGGATTCGGACTTGTCCCTGTTGAGTTAGTACCCCGAGACCTGGGCATATTGTTCTATCGTGTCGGTCAGTGCTTTGATGGATCTCTCTGGGTCTTCTGTGACTATTAGTACATCATCCGCGTATGCCGCTAACTTGAAGGTTTCTCCCCCTGTAGGTATTCCTGATATCTACACCGACACTATCAGATCAGGAACGTGACATCCTCGAGCTGGCTATAACGGAGGATGAGATAGGGAGAGCCACGGCAAGCCTTAAAGACAACAAGGCACCAGGGCCAGATGGTTTCACGGCCGGTTTTTACAAGCAGTACCTACACATTCTCAAACCAACCATGAAAGAGGTCTTCTCGGAGTGTGTCCAGAAAGGACGCATGACACAGACAATGGCAGAGGCAAATATAATAGTAATACCAAAGGAAGGGAAAGACACAAACGAAGCAAAGAATTTTAGACCAATCTCACTCATAAATGTAGACTGTAAGATCTACGCAAAAATACTTGCAAATAGACTCAACGCATACCTACCCAAGCTTATACACAACTCCCAAGTAGGCTACCTCAAGAACCGCATGTCCCACGACAATACGAGGCTACTATGCCACATAATTAACCACTCCTCCAAAAGTAGCAATGCAGCAGTCATGATAGCCTTAGACGCCGAGAAAGCGTTCAACAGGGTGTCATGGCCATTCCTAGATCAATGCATGGGGAAATTCGGGCTAGGACCAAACTACAGGAAGATGGTGATGGCACTATACCAAGACCCCAAAGCGCGGGTGGTAGTAAACGGAGGCGCATCAGACATACTTAACCTAGGACGGGGAACAAGACAAGGATGCCCACTTTCACCAGCCCTATTCCTACTAGCCATAGAACCACTCCTAACCATGTGTAGATTTTCTAATGTGTAAGTTTAACTTTGTGAATAGGATGCATATGATATATACAGAGTAAGACTAAAAAGAAAAATAGAATCCAGACATCAAAGCAGCACACAAACATTGTAACTTACAACTGCAAATACCATGCCAGAATCGGTTATAGCAATGGTGCTGATCACACACAGACAAGTAGATGATAAATTACAAACTATTATTTGACGACAATGGTGCTGATCCAACACAGACAAGTAGATGATTTTTACAAACTATTTTTTAAGGGCAAGAAAGACCCTATTACTATAACCAGATAAATGAAGAACCAAATGTTCACTGGAAATGTACTGAATATACTACACTCTGTCTTACATGAGTTACATAGCACCTCTATAGTCTAAGCCATAACTGCTAGACACTTGATTTAACCTTTCTCTAAAAGATTAGACCTGTTGGTATATTTCCCCTATTGGTCTCTGTTAACTTCGACCAAAGGAAAATTGAGAAAACTGAATACCGTCTCAGTGGGTGACACAGCATATTCAGGATTAACCAGTTTTACAATTCAATGACAGTATATAGTTCTCAACTAGACTATATAATATCTAAGTACTGTATTATATATGCTATAAAAATTTACAAGCAATTGTACAGAGTAAGTGGACTCTCCAATCTATATATTAAACAAGCACTGGCACAGCCAAAAGCATCGCCTTTGGGACCTATTTGCTTTGCCAATCGTTTTTATTGATGCTGTACACCATGGGTACTCAAAAACATTTTCCTAGGGGTCAAAAAGTATTGTCTGTGATGTGGCTGAGGGTCAAATTAATGATAGCAGGGTGGGGGTCAGGGGAAAGGTGGATTTAAGGTGTGCATAGGTGGAGCAAATGGGGAACCGTGAGTCATGGAGTTATTTTGGGAGTTTCATTTTATATCACCTTCTAAATTATGGCCCTAGTCTCTAAAATAGACACAGGTTTGACAATACTGAGTTATGCTATATCTTAGTCAGTTCAGTTTTTTTTTTTCAGTTCAAAAGCTTTATTCGAAATGTTAAAAACAATTCATAAAAGCATACATACAATCAACAAAGCAGAAAAACTAATTCTTGTTACAAAAACAGTATTAAAAATCCATGTATACGATAAAATTGGAAAGACATGTGGGAATTAGGTATTCAATAATAAATAGAGCGTAACCTCGGACAGAACCGTTATATCATCAATATATCGTTACTTATTCTAGCGTAATGTCCCGTCTGAATTTCAATATTGCTCTTAAATACATCATTACAGTATTAATTGTATAGTGATCTTCCAAGGATCGCAATTTATTATAGGCTTCTCTCGATTTTCTTATGCCCCACTTTAACAAAAGGGGCCGTAATATTTGTCGCCTTGGAAGTGCGTATAAAGTGCAATATAAAGTGCAGTGAATATTAGATTGAACTGACAACTTATCACAGGGGCAAATTAGTTTATCTTTGGACCAGTCGTTACACCTTGGGAGAGTAATAAGTCTGAAAAATGTTTCGAATCGGAAAGATGTTAATATTCTACGATAAAAAAAGGGTTGGTCAACAGTAAGATACAACTGGATGTTTCTATGTAGTGTCACTTCATCGTGGTTTCTGACTGACATCTTGACCCTTTGGGTTTTCCATCTGTTTGATTCACAATGTTCAGTCAGTATTTTCTTTAGCGCGGATCTGGAGATAGAGTCCATGGTGGCTGGGTTAGAGAAATATTCTGGACAACCGATCTCAAAGCACAGACTCTTAACATAATTAAGCCACATGATGTTTTTTACCCCACTGCACTGCAGGCAGTCCTCTGCTACCGCTCTGTTGAGATTTGTGGCAGGGTTGGTCCAGATGTTATGCCACAATAAAATTGGTGCCATCTTAATGGTATCAGAGATATGTTGTATGGCCAATTCTGCATGCAGGACATATATTGATGTGCTGGGCGGCACTGCCAAGACATACCTTAAGAATTTGTTCTCTATTCGTTGGATGATTTCCACAGACTGTATCCCCCATAACCCAGCCCCATAGGTGCCAATGGAAAGACATTTGGATTTATAAATTTGTAAAAGTTCCCTTGGTGGCCTTGATCCAATCTTCTTCGCAAAGTTGAGGAGAGCTCCCGTTGCTTTGGTAAATGCCAACGCTCTTGCTTTCACTGCTGGTTTCCAATTACCTTGTCTGTCCATATGAACCCCAAGGTAACAGAAAATATCTGCTAATTCAACACACTTAGTGTCCAAATTTATATTACATGGAGCTCTGATTTTCCTTGGGCCACAGGACATGGTGAAAGTCTTGGACACATTTATAGATAAACCCCTCTTATTCATGTACTCAGAGAATGTATTTACTGCGTTTTGTAGGCCTCTCTTAGTCTGTGACAAGATAGCCGCATCGTCGGCGTAGAGGAGTATGGGTATGGGTTTTCCTTTAATCACTGGATAGTGATTATACTTTTCTGTTAGCAAGGTTCCCACATCATTTATATACAGATTAAAAAGCAGGGGTGCAAGAATGCACCCCTGCCTTACTCCTCTACGGATAGGGAAGAAATCAGAACATTCGCCTCCCTTGCCGAACCTCACCCGTGCACCAGCCCCCGAGTAGAGTTCTTTGATAAAGATTATGATCCTGCTATCTAGACCGATATCTTCTAAGATCTGCCACAGGGTGTCATGCCTCACACAATCGAAAGCAGAACTGAGATCTACATATGTTATGTACAAATTAACCTTTTTGGCATGAACATATTTTGACATAATAAGGGCAAGATTTAAACCTTGTTCGATTGTTCCCTTTCCTTTAGTAAAGCCGTACTGCATTGTAGATAGGATATCTTTTTCTTCGAGCCACTCCTGCATCCTGGTAAGGATGATTCTGCCTGCTGTTTTCATTAGGCCATCTAAGAGCGAGATGGGCCTGTAGCAGGCAGGATCATTTCTATCCCCTTTTTTGTGTATAGGGACCAGGATAGCCTCTTGCCAGGTTTTGATGAATCCGACTTTATTAGAGGAGTTGAGGACGTTTGTTAAAATTGGGGCCCAGAGGTCAGGGAGATTTTTGAAAACATCTAATGGGACCTTGTCTGGTCCTGGCGCTTTTGCAGCTGGACTTTCTTTTAAAGCTCTTTGAACTTCTTCTAGGGTAAAGGAAATATCTATTGGATAGCTAGAACCCTCTATTACATTTGTAGATCTTGTAGTCGTGTGATCCTCACCAGTAGGGACTGAACAGCTATAGAGTTTCTGGAAGTGTTGGACCCATTCCTGTGCAGAGATTGCGTTGCCTATTGAGGGGCCCGCTCGCTCCTGGTAGAATGGAGCGCTCACGGCCTTCCAAAAGGCAACGTTGTCCCTTTTGTTACATGCTTCATGCAGGTTAGCCCACGCTTTTAATTTCAGTTCTTTTTTCCTAAAGCTTAAGGCAAGGCGATAGTTCCGTCTCGCAGTTCTAATCTCTACTCTCGTAGATGAGCTACAGTGCAGGATATTTTTTAATGCAGTAAGGGCACTTCTGCATTTCTTATCAAACCACCCGAAAGGACCTTTTTGTTTGTTGGATTGGGTTCTTACAAGGATATCCTTAATTTTACCTGAGATGTTACCAAAGGATCTAAGGACAGTTAGTGGGTCCTCGTCTAGGGATAAACAGATATTAAAATCTTCCAGGGAGGAGCTTATCAGGTTTTTATTAAATGTTTCTGGGATTACCTTTTCCCATTTGATTGTAAACCCATTTTTTTGACCTAAGATCGGGGTAACGTCATAACAGCTGCCAAGAGGATGAGATTGGTTGCTAAGTTTGAAATTATAAATAGAAAGGATAGGAAAATGGTCGCTCATAGGTGAATCGAGAGTACGCCAATCAATTACCTGAGCTGAATACCGGGCTGAAAATAGGGCAAAATCGATTATTGAGTTGACTCCTCTTCCATTAAAGGTAGGTGTGAACGGTTTAGGTGGAGTACAGAGTTCATTTGTAAAAGCCAAGGAGTAGTGCCCCATGATCCTATTCATCTGATCTCCAAATTTTGTATGACAGAAGTGATGATAAATCATCGCCTCTTCGTCGCCCTCCCAACCGCACACCCCTTTGTGCTCAAGGGACATAAGGAGCAGTTAAAGTCCCCCACCCATATAATTGTCATATCCTCTTTTGATGACTCTTCAATACCATTAAGGGTGGAATCCAGTTTCTTAAGCACGTTTTCCGCTTCCAGAGGTGGGATATTATTGTAAAAATTTATGATTAATAGATTTTTCTGAGAACCCCATATGGAAAGAAGTATTTGAAAATAGTTATCGTCCAAAAGTGTTATATCTTAGTCACTATGCATCTACTGCACCATGGGGTAAGCTTACTCTGCTTGCTATCACTACCTTTAGAGAGTCAAGTATGCAAAGGAAGTAATTTGATTGTTCAATTGGAATTAAATGGAATCTTAGGATTTACAATCTCCTTACTCCTTTATGGCCAGATGTATATAGGTTTCAGTTTGCAGTGACTTTGTAGCGATTTTTAGCGATTCGCTATTAGGTAATTGCAAACAGCTATGTACTACAGTGTGTTTTACACTGTTTGTGATTCCCAGTGGGTTGCAAATTGACTTACCTCTTTAATAATTCATGAGGTAGGTCGCAAAATGCAACCCACTGGGATTTCCTAAAATCATAGAGATGGTGGCATGCTGGGGTCTGCAGACCACCATGTCTGCGATTGGTTTTAAATAAAGCAACCCTTTTTTTCTTTAATGCAGCCTGTTTTCTAAAAAAAAGAAAATTGGATGTGTTTCAAAAACAAAAAAGAAAAGTTTTCTTTTAATTTTTTATGAGTAGGCAGTGGTCTGTGGGACCACTACCTGCTCTTAAAGAATGATGTCACAAACATTCCCGTTTGCAAATGGGTTACCACCTACTTGAAGTAGGTGGTAAAATGTGGTTGCAAAACATTCATGCGTACCACTGTGAGTTACTATAAGGAAGGGAAGCCTTAAACATGCCTCTCCTAATACTGAATTGCAAACCCATTTTACGATTCGGTAATTGGTTACCGAATCACAAAATAGGGTTTGCTACATGGAAAAATTGTTTTTTGTGGTCGTAAATGGCCTCCTTCTGCAAATAGCTCCATTTGCAAGTTCCAAAAAGCTAGGTATGTCTGGCCCTATGTCTCTTATCTGTAAACATTGGAAATTCTTAGAAATAGGCTCAGTTAGGGTAGCAAGTGCTATAAGAACTCTTTGGCATAGACCCCCCGCTTTGGTGACACTTGTATGCTGTGGGTAAAAGGAGCATATTGGATGTTTTTTCTAATTGTTGTTTTGTAATGTCCTTGCACACACTTCCTTTACTGGTTTTTATTATATCGCTGTGTATTTTTAGGTTCTTGTGAAAAGTCCTCTGAGAGTACCCATGCACGGTTTTCTGTGGATTCTATTAATATTTTAATTTTTTTATTTATTTGTTTACATTTGTAATGCGCACAGCTACCCAACAAAGGGTTTCCCGGCGCGGCAGATCCCAATAGCAATGCGGTTACAGAAAACTAGATGTTAAAGAGCCATGTTTTTAGGGCTTTTCTGAATTTGATGTAATTCGACTCCGACCGCAATGTATGTGGCATTGAATTCCAGAGAGAAGGTCCTAGGAATGAGAAGGACTTGCCACCCATGCGTGACATCCTGGTCCTTGGAATGTCAAAATGATTTGCCGTGGAAGATCGAAGAGATCTGGAAGGACGGTAGGGGCGCACCAGGTTTTGCAGATATTTAGGAGCGGTGTTGGTGGAAATCCTGTGCATAAAACATAGAGATTTGAATTTAACTCGGTTTTCAATTTTTAGCCAGTGTAACTTCCTGATGTATTTAGTGGTTGGAGTAGAGATGGGAATTTTACAGAGTAGTCTGGCTGCTGCATTTTGCACTGATTGCAACCTGCGGACAGTAGCTTTGTTCGCCCCCAGGTACAAAACGTTGCCATAATCTAGCCTAGATGATATTAGGGCATTGACAACTGTTTTCTTGGTGTTTTCAGGCAGCAACCAACAGATCTTTTTTAGCCATTTTAATATGGCAAAGCAGGTGGCTGAAGTCTTTACCGCTTGCTGATGTAAACTGAGTGAGTCGTCAATAATGACGCCCAGGTTGCGAGCATGAGTAACCGGGGTAGGGGGGGTGCCCATTTCAGTTGGCCAATGTTGGGGTCCCCAAAGTTCTTTATTTTTGCCCAACACGATTAACTCGGTTTTTTCGCCGTTAAGTTTTAGGAAGTTTTTTTGCATCCAGTCGGCGATTTTACAGAGTCCGAGTTGTAGGGTGGAGGAATTATCAGAATCTGCAGCTGATAAAGAAAAAAGCAGCTGGGAATCATCAGCGTAAGAAAACATTAAAAGCCCTGTTTCCTCCACTATTTTGGCCAGGGGGCTCATATACACGTTGAAAAGCAACGGGCTAAGAATAGAGCCCTGTGGAACTCCGTGTTTGAATGTCATGGTGTCGGAGCAGGCAGTTTGTGAGAAGACCTGGAAAGTGCGGTTTTCCAATAATGATCTAATCCAGTTGAGAGCTGCCCCACGGATGCCCAGGGAGTGGAGTGTTTGGGCGAGGACCGCATGCGACACGGTGTCGAATGCCGCGCTGAGGTCGAGCAGCACAAGTGCCACTGTTTCGCCCTTGTCCACCATGCGGCGGATATTTTCGGTTACCCCCAGCAAGGTAGTTTCTGTGGAAAAGCCTGCACGAAATCCCGACTGGTGGGATGGTAATAGGTCCTGAGTGGTGATGAAATCAGTGAGGCAACGATGTACATGTTTCTCCAATATTTTTGCAAAGGTGGGCAGCAAGGATATTGGGCGGAAGTTAGCTGGCAAATTGGGGTCTGCGCCAGCTTTCTTCAGGAGCGGATGAATCATTGCATGCTTCCATTCACTGGGTACAAATTGTTCCAGTAACGAAGCATTGAGAAGATCAGTGATGGTAACCAAGACGTTGCTGTTAAGTTGCTTTAAGACTGAGCATGGCAATGGGTCTTTAGGTGAGCCAGATTTAATAGTTTTTAGCAGCCTTTGAACCATATCAGGGTTCAGCAAGGGCCAACTATCAAGTGTGACAGAAGATGCATTAACCGGAGTAGAGCAATCCGGAATGCTTGGGGTATTACCCGAGGTAGATGATGCACAATTTGGGGTAGCTTCAGTGGTTAAATTATATTTTTTAGAAGCTTGATTAATGTCGTGATGAATTTGGTCGACTTTATTGATGAAGAAGGCAGCTACTTTATTTTATTTATTTTATTTTATTTTATTTTATTTTACTTTATTGATGAAGAAGGTGACCTACTGGTCACATTGAGTTTTATTAAGTTCAGGTGGGAGTTGAGACGTATTAGAGCCAGCCAGCTCTTTTACTAGCTTAAAAAGTGTTTTGGAGTGGTCTAAGGCATTTGTGATTTTTGTGCAGATGAATTCTGCTTTAGCCTTGCTACACTGCTTTTGATACGCTATTAACTGAATTTTGTATTTTTCCTTGATTACAGGTGAGTAACTCCTCCATTGACGTTCAAGATTTTTACATCTAGTTTTTTCAGTTTGTAAAATATCGTTGAACCAGGGCGCAGGAGAGCGGTGGGTGTTAGGTTTTAGCTTTGTTTTGGGCAGGGTGGAGTCAATGGCTGCAAGAAGCCAGTTTTGTACTGTGGAGGAAAGCTGTTGAATAGAGGTCTTAGTGCAAGGCCATCCGTTATAATGTTTGGTTGAGATGTGAATTACCAATGGAAATACAGTAATCTGGATGTATGCTTCATTGATGAAGACAAGTCTTTGTCAGCACTTGTCTGTTAACCCTTAATACTAAAAAAGCTGCGCGTGCCAGGTATTTGGGCAAATGCTATTTAAAATAAAGAACACTGCTTTCTTCAAGCCCTCCATAAGAAACAGGATCATTGAAAAGAAGTATAACAACAAGGGTTCATGCGCACATGACATTTCACAATTAGCATGCACCAGTGGTGCTGGAACAATCTTCCTAGTGGGGGTGTTGCCATTAATGTTCTATCTCTGAAATCATAAGGATTGGGAAAATTCCATGCGTCACACAAATATGAAAGGCAGCAAATGTATTCAGCAGAAAAGTGGTATGGGTGGAGTGTAGTAGTATGCAGCTGTTAGTACCTTTTGGAACACACAGTAGCACATACACTACCAAAGCACGCTGTGGTAGCAAACTGTTATTTACACACAAAACATTTTCCATTGAAATGACTACTCAATTTGAACAGGCATACAGTTTTACTGATAAAACTATGCAGCGTTCAAACCATAATATGTGGAAATTTGTTATTGATTTGTTTTGTTCCACACTTTAGAATTACAAAAAAAGTGCTCTGTTTGCGCTTTTCTAGCTGATAATATATTGCGAAATATTTGTACAGTTAGTTTACAAGTATTGAGATTTTGTTGTGTGCTAGAAAAGAGAACTGCTTTGACACTATATGGACAGAAACCTGAAGTGGCCTGCCATGAGTGCTGGGCTGGATATCAAACCATTGTTGTTGCCAAAAGTGTAGCCATGCACATAGGATGTAGGAAACTTTCATTTTCAAAGAAATACTGTATGTTTATTTCAATCCAGCAAGCTGCTGCAGCTGCTCTATGAACTAGCATACAAGGGATACAGCTGAAAACATAAGCACTCTCAAGGAGTGCCTCATGAAAAGAAAAAAAGAGTTCCCGGAAAGGTAGCACTCGTGGAAGAATACAAATAGGTAGTTGTAAAGAGGATTTGCTCTGTAAAGTGGGACACAGATGTGCTGGATGACCTAAAATAAATTAAATCAGTGACTACAATGCAAGCAACTTGAGTTACAAAACACAACGCTAATGCTAAGCAATTGATGGAATGCATTCCTAACTAAGCTTTATCAGCATATTCCCTGTATGCAACCAGTCATAGGCTTCAAGCTAAAAAGGGATAAAACAGTGGTAAACACAATAACCATTTTGAAAAGTTCCCTCATAGACAGACCTGACTTTCACAATTGGAAGTGTCACTGAAAAAGCAGCCTTTTCAGCTCATTTTTCTAAGACAACATAGAATGAGGTTGTTCTGATGTTCGATGGAATGGAGTTCCACATTCTAGGTGGACTTCCTGAGAATAATTGTTTCGGAGTATTTGTCTTCTGGTGTTTCAAGGATAAGGTTTCTAGTGCTCCTTTGCAAGTGTTGACCACCCAAGATGGATAGCTTTTGGACAAGGTAGTTGAGTGTTCACAAAAACAAGGTTTTATTTTTGAAGCCCATTGATTTAAAGATACTTCTCTTCTAAGCTGAGCTACTTCAGAGATATCAGTATTGGTGAGTAAGGTCAAACTGTCTTGTGCCAGAAACCAACCTGGCTGTGCATGATGAGGAGCAAGGGTGCAATTTGGAAATTCCAATAAGTATGTAGTTTTCATTATCAAGTCTTACCTGAGTCTGGAATAAAAGGTTTGTTTCTACGGAAAGTCTGAGTTGGTA